>NW_005871062.1:15182629-15274826 GCF_000147115.1 Myotis lucifugus | reverse complement strand
AGGCAGGGCCATAATCCTAACCCTAACCCTAACTCTAACCCTAACCCTTACCCTAACCCTAACCCTATCCTAGGCAGGGCCATAACCCTAATCGTAACCCAGATTTTGCAATTGTGAATAAGGGATTTAAAATAACTATGAAAAACATTTTTAGGGCCTTAAAGAAAAGTAGACAGCATGCAAGTACAGATGAGTAATATAAGCAGAGAAATGAGAGATCTAAGAAAGAATCCACACAAAAACTGCGAGAAATAAAGAAGGGCTGCAACAAAATAAAGGATCTCTTTGATGGGTTCATAAGTAGACTGGACACAGTTGAGGTAAAAATTAATGAAGTTAAAGAAACGTCAATAATGCCGAAACCGGTTTGGCTCAGTGGATAGAGCGTCGGCCTGCGAACTGAAAGGTTCCAGGTTCGATTCCGGTCAAGGGCATGTACTTGAGTTGCGGGCACATCCCCAGTGGGAGATGTGCAGGAGGGAGCTGATCGATGTTTCTCTCTCATCGATGTTTCTAACTCTCTATCTCTCTCCCTTCCTCTCTGTAAAAAATCAATAAAATATATTTAAAAAAAAAAAAAAAAGAAACGTCAATAAAACTTCCCAAATTAAAATGCAAAAATAATTATAATAGAGAAAAAAGGGGAACATAGAATATCCAAGAACTGTTGGATATTTGCAAAAGGTATAAATTGTGCATAATAGAAACACTGGACATTGAACAAAAACAGAAAGAAGCAGAATTATTTAAATTAATAATGATGTAGAATTTTCTAAATTCTTTAATGAAAACACCAAAGCACAGATCCAGCCCAAGCAGGATAAAACACTGAAACAAACCAAATTAAACAAACGAACAAACCCCGCAACTAGGCATATCATATTTAAACTTTAGAAAACTAAAGGCAAAATACAATCTTAGAGAAGAATGTCTGTGTGTGGGGTTGGGGGTGAGGGTGGGGAGTGGAGACAACCTTTTACCTATATAGGTGAATAAAGATAGAATTATATTAAATTTCTAGTCATAAAGCATGCAAGCAAGAAGAGAGTAGAGTAAAATATTTAAAGAATTGAAAGAAAAAATCTAATTTAGAATTTTGTTCTCAGCAATATTATAATTATTTTCTCAGACAAACACAAACTCAGGTCCTTGGTTTCCAATAGACCTGATTTGCAAGAAATACTAGGAAAGCTATTCAGAGAGAAGGAAAATGATATGTAAGAACATCAGTCTATGTAAAGAAAGTATTAGCTAAGGAATAAATGAAAGTAATATATAATATTTTATTTTTCTTATTTTTAATTGTACTGATAGATAACTGTGTTCAAGGTAACAGTAGCAATATGTATTGGGTTATTATAACATATGGATAAGTGAAAGGAATGACAGAAATCATATAAAAGATATGAGGGGAGAATTGAAAATACTTTGGTATAAGGTACCTATACTGTCCATGAAGCAGAATAGTGTTCTATTCATTGAAAGTAAACACAGATTAGTTGTAAATGTATACTGCAAACTCTAAGGGAAGCACTTAAGAAGCTTAAAAATAAAGTATAATTGATATGCCGTAATAAAAGATAAAATAAAATCATATAAAAGTCAATTAAAATAAGAGAAGTTGGAAGGAGAGTAGATTAAAAAAAGAGAAACATAGAACAAGTGCAATGAACAGATAACAGTTATAAAGTGGTAGATTCCTCCAACTACATCAATAATCACATTAAATGTAAATGGTCTAAAGGTCCCAGTTTTAAAACAGAGATTGCCAGAGTAGACCAAAAACAAGACCCAAGTATAGGTTGTCTACAAAAAGCTCACTTTAAACATAAAGACAAAGATAGGTTAAAAATAAAGAGATAGAGAAAGATATACCATGCTAACACTAATCAAAGAAAAGATAGAGTGGCTATGTAAATCTCAGACAAGACAGAATTCAGAATGAGAAGAATTATCAGGGATAAATAGAAGCACTATGTAAAGGCAAATGGGTCAATACTTGGAGAAGGCATAATGATTTTTAATGTGTATGTGCCTAACAATAGAACATCAAAATAAATGTGGCAAAAAATAGTAACTGTAGGGGTAAAGGCAAATTCACTCATAGTTGAAGACTTGAATACCTATTTATCAGTAATTGGCTGAGTCATCAGGCAGAAAATCAGTAAGAATATAGACTGAAAAGCATCATTAATCAACTTGATATAATTGACATTTCTAGAATGTTACATCCAACCACAGAAAAATTAACTCAGGGAACATTCACTGAGATAGACTACATACTAGGCCATAAAACACATCTTAACAAATTTAAAATATTAGAAATCAAACAAAGTATGCTGTCTGACCATAACAGAATTAAAGTGGAATTAAATAATGGAAAAATAGCTGGACAATCACAAAATAAAAATAATTAGGACAGAAACTCATGCAACTTAAATAAGAAGTCAATAAAAAAAATTAATGAAAAAAGCTGCTTTTTTGAAAAGATAATTTAAAAATTAATAAACCTCTAGCCAAACTAATCAAGAAAAAAAGACACAAATTACTATATCAGAAATAAAAAAGGAGCATTATTACTTTTTCTCTGAAGTAAAAAACAATAAAAGTATTATGAATAGCCTTAGCCAGTTGCTCAGTGGATAGAGCATTTACCTGCAGACTCACTGGTCCCAGGTTCAATTCTGGTCAAGGGCACATGCCCAGGTTGCGGGCTCGATCCTCAGTGTGGGGTGCGCAGGAGGCAGCTAATCAATGATTCTCTCATCATTGATGTTTCTATCTTTCTCTCCCTTTCCCTTCCTCTCTGAAATCAATAAAAATATTTTTTAAAAATTTCCCCTAAAAAAATTATTATGAATAACTCTATGCTCACAGATTTGATAACAAAGATGAAGACGACCAATTATTTGAAAGACACAAACTAGCAAAAGTTATACCAGGAGAAACAGACAATCTGAATAGGTCTACATCTATTAGCAAAATCAAATTAATAATTAATGACCTTTGAACAAATAATGCACAAGGTTAACTAAGGTGGTTTCATGGATAAATTATACTAAGCATTTAAGAAAGAGTTGATATAAATTCTCTACAATCTTATCTAGAAAATAGAAGCAAAGAAAACATTTTCTAACATTCTAAGAGGCCATCATTCCACTAATAGTAAAACCAGATAGACTTTCCAATAAAGGAAAATTACAGACCAATATCTCTCATGAATACAGATGTAATACTCCTCAATAAAATATTGTCAAGTTATCTCTAACAATATATAAAAAGATGTATACACTATGACTAAGTGAGATTTATTTCAGGTATACAAAATTGGTTCAACATTCAACAACCCACTGATGTAATCAATCACATCAACAGGTAAAAAGAAAAACCATATGATCAACAATCAATAGATTTAGAAAGACATTTGACACAATCCTCTCAGCAAATTAGAAATGGAGAGAAACTTCCTCAACTTGATAAAGAAAGTTTTCAAAAGTTCCACAGCTACAACATAATTAGTGATAAGAAAATAGATGGTTTCCCTCTATAATTAGGAACAAGGCAAAGATATCATCTCTCACCACTTTTATTCAACATTGAAATGAAAGTTCTAGTGAATGTAATTAGACAAGGAAATAAAAAGTATGAAGATTGGGAAAGAAGAAATAAAATTGTCTTTGTTTGCAGATAAAATTATTGTAGAAAGTAAAGACTCAGCAATGACAAGAAAATTCCTGCAACTAATAAGTGATGCAAGAATAAGTCACAAAAGTCAGTTTCCTATATAACAGCAATAAATACTTGAAAAATTAAAACACAATATCATTGAAATTAGCACCAAGAAAGAAAGAAATATATAAACTAAAAAGAAAAAAAGAGAAAAATGCCTAGATATAAATCTAAAAAAAATATGTATGAAAGATATATGAGGAAAATTACAAAACTCTAATGAAAGCAATCAAACAAGGGCAAAATAAATGGAGAGATATTCCATGTTCATTTGAAGATTAAAAGTTAATTCTATATAAATATATGAATTCTATATGTAAATGTGTCTATATTGTAAATATTAAAATGTCAATTCTTCCCAACTTTATAGATTCAATGCAAGCTCAATCAAAATTCCGAAAGTTATTTTGTTGATATGGAAAAATGATTCTAAATTTATATGGAAAGACCCAAGATGCAGAATATGAAGCACAATATTGAAGAAGGATAGAGTAAGAAGACTGACATCACCTGACTTCTGGGCTTACTGCTATGCTACAGTAATCAAGACAGAATAATATTGGCAAAAAGAATAGTCAGATAGGTCAGTGGATTCACATGATCTTTCACAAAAAAGCAAAGGATGATATTTTTCAAAATGATTCCAAAACAATTGGACATTCATATGTCAAAAATATCTCATCAGATAACCTACAATTTTCACAAAAATTAACTCAAAATGGATTATAGATCTAAATATAAAACTGTGAAACTACTAGAAGATATAAGAGAAATAATAAGGATAGTGGTTTTGGTGATGAATTTTTAGGTGTAACACCTGAAGCATTATCCATGAATGAAAACAATGATCAACGGCATGGATGGAGCTGGAGAGCATTATGCTAAGTGAAATAAGCCAGTCAATGAAGGAAAAATACCACATGATCTCACTCATTCATGGATAATAAAGACCATTATAAACTTATGAACAATAATAGATACAGAGGCAGAGCTGCCTCAAACAGATTGTCAAACTGCAGCGGGAAGGCTGGGGAGGGTTGGGGGGCAGGAGGGAGGGGGGTAAGAGATCAACCGAAGGACTTGTATGCATGCATATAAGCATAACCAATGGACATAAGACACTGGGGGGTAGGGGAGGCCAGAGGATTGTCAAGGGCGGGGAAAAAAAAGGACAGATATGTAATACCCTTTGTAATATTTTAAGCAATAAAAAAAAATGAAAAGCTTCCTCTTTATGAAAGACACTATTATAGAATAAAAAGAAAAACCACAAATTGGAAGAAAATATTTGCAAAGTACAAAACTGATAAAGGGCTGTTATCCAAAATATATAAAGAACTCACAAAACTTAACAGTAAGAAAATGAACAACCTGATTAAAAATTGAGCAAAAATCCTGAACAAACAACTCATTAAAGAAGATAAGCAGATGGCAAAGAAGCATACAAAAAGATGCTCTACAATCATACATCAATAAGGAATTGCAAATTCAACCAACAAAGATACCACTACACAACTATTAGAACAGCCAAAATTCAAAACACCGACAGTGCCAAGTGCTGGTGAAGACGAAGAGCTAGGGGATCACTCATTTGGTGCTGGTGGGAATGCAAAATGGGACCACCACTTTGGGAGACAATTTGGAAGTTTCTTACAAAGCTAAACATTGGCTTGCCTTATGATCCAGCAATGGTACCCTTTGGTATTTGCTCAAATGAGTTGAAAACTTATGTATACACAAAAATCTGTACATGGAATGTTTATAGCAGCTGTATTTATAATTGTCAAAACTTGGAAGCAAGCAAGATGTCCTTCAATAGGAAAATGAGTAAATAAACTATGATACATTGTACAATAGAATATTGTCCAGAGATAAAAAGGTATAAGCTATGAAGCAACAAAAATACATGGAAGGATATTAGATACTTTTTGCTAAATAAAATAAGGTGGTGTGAAAAGGATATATAATCTGTATCCTACTATGCAACATTTTGGAAAAGGCCAAACTAGAGATATCATAAAAAGATCAGTAAATTCTAAGAGTCCAAGAAGGAAGCAAAGGGGATGGGTGGAGGAAATAAATAGGTGAAGTATAGGGAATTTGGGGGGCAGTAAAATTATTCTGTATTATAATTGTAATGGTAGGTAAATTCCATTATGCATTCATCAAAACCCATAGAACTGTACAACAAAAGAGTGAATCTTAATGTTGTACAACAAAAGAGTGAATCTTAATGTAAAATATGAACTATAACTCATAAAAACAAATCCATATTGCTTCATTAATTATAAGTGTTGCCATACTAATGCAAGATGTTAATAATAGGGGAAACTCTGTGTCGTGTTGTATAGTGTGTGTGTGTGTGTGTGTGTTGGAGGAAGTATATGGGAATTCCCTGTACTTTCTGCTTAATTTTCTATAAATTTAAAATTCTTCAAGTAGGAAAATGTCATTCTATAAATGGAGAGAATTATACCAGAAACAACATAAACATTAAGATTTGATTTGGCAGACAACATAAAATAGGTGAAATTTATTTCTGGAAAAAGTGCTATATATTTTTCCATGTGGAGAGAATAATCTAACAGTCACTATAAAAATTTACATAAGTAGAATTTAAATGAAACATGCTACATATTCACTTTACAGAAGTTTATTTTTCAGATCCCATTTAACACAGAGAAAGAATAGTTGCTACATTACCCAGCATTTTTTAATTTCACTACTGAGCTAAAATATAAATGCAGTGAGAATGAACATTAATCCATATGAAACAAGGTGCTCTCTTAAAGTAAATGGTATTTGTTTTTACTCACTATTAGCTAAGAGTTCAATTTAATGTGTTATGGAAGAGCATAATGTGGTTAGCAGATTTTTCTACCTACTCCAAGAGCCAGACTAAAGTTCCCCATAGAATTGAATTTGGATATTAGGTAACAGGAAATGTGGCTGCTGATAACTGAGTTACTTTAAACCCTGAAGCAGTGACTGGGACATTTTGTCCATTAAGTTTGCAGATGGCAAAGTAGATATGCCATTCACAGCTGCATACAGAGGATATAACATCTTTGTCTATATTAATCGCATGGATCACTTGACATGACTCATTCAACCTTTCTTTCTATTACATGAAAGGAAGGTAACTGTCAAGACTTAGGATGGTTTTAAAATAGAAACATGCACTATCACTGTTTACTCTTAAAAGTTTCGGAGCGACGTAGAAATATTCATTTTTCTACCAAGCAATTGGACCAATGGAGGGTAAATTTTGTGGTTTAATATCTCTTCATATCCTATATAATAAAAGGCTAATATGTAAATTGTCCCCATGGGAGTTCAACTGACTGGGAGTTTGACCCTTCGCTATGATGTGCACTGACCACCAGGTGGTGACATGGAATGAAGGAAAGCCCCAGCCTGCAGCTGGCAGCCAGAGAAAGGAAGCCCCCTGCTGGCAGCCAGAAGGCCCCAATCGGCCCTGATCACCGGCCAGGCCTAGGGACCTTACCCGTGCACGAATTTCGCGCACCAGCCCCCTAGTACTTAATAAGGCAGTCAAAAATTGAATCTAAAGCAGTGCAAATAAGCCCTCCACCCCCAAAGAGTATATTTAATGGCATATATTCCTAACAGAAGTTTTTTTGTTTTGTTTTGTTTTGTTTTTTATCATCTTCAGTGGCAGTACAGACAAGACTTATCATGGAAATTGAATTTCAGGAAGATTCATGGGGTAGAAGTATTCAGAATTCCCAGGGGGGGGGAAGGTTTATAAGCATTTAATAGTTTATTTTGTTTGAATTCTATAATTGTGGGCCAAAAATAAATCAGGAAATCTGCTCAACCATCTGTGTCTGACCTACAAGTTTCAATTGTGACAGATCTGTGTTGTGTGATGAGCATCCAAGGTTATAGGACAAAGTTGTGATGGGCATATTCAGTGAGGCAACGTGACCAACAGTCCACAAGCTCCAGCCAAAATAAGACATCTCACCAGAATTAATGAGACAACTATCAATGAATCAGATAAAACAATGAGTGCAGCTTGGTATACGGGAATAGCATAAGCATACAACTCAAGGCTTACAGAAAAGAAGCACTTTATGACCAAGAACTTAGAATCACCAGTTAAGAATCCAAAACATTCAAGAAGATCTTACCCAACCCTGGAACAAAACCTGCAAACTCCCAGTCTAAAAATTGGAATTGCATTCTTACATTTGAAGAACCATGCATGAAGAAAAATCCTAAACTGCAGGTTTATGTCATGCTAAAAGTCAGCTTCTCATTCTATGCAGATTAGGTTGTATTTAAAAGATGTTGGTGATGAACTCCTTTAGCTTTTTCTTATCTGTGAAGCTCTTTATCTGGCCTTCACTTCTGAATGATAGCTTTGCTGGATAAAGTAGTCTTGGTTGTAGGTTCTTGGTATTCATCACTTTGAATATAGTTCATCACCACCAAACCAGTATTATATGAAATGCTGAAAGGTATCCTGTAAGAAGAGGAAGAAGAAGAAAAAGGTAAAGATACAAATTATGAACAACAAATACACATCTATCAACAAGTGAATCTAAAAATCAAGTGAATAAATAATCTGATGTACTGGTGATTGTAATAGAATCAGGGACATAGAAAGGGAATGGACTGACTATTCTTGGGGGGGGGGGAAGGGGTGTGGGGGTGAGTGAAGAGATTAGACAACAATCGTGCACCTATGGATGAGGACAGTGGGTGAGGAGTGAGGGCAGAGGGTGGGGTTGGAACTGGGTGGAGGGGAGTTATGGTGGGAAAAAAGAGTAACTAATGTAATAATCTGAACAATAAAGATTTAATAAAAAATAAATAAATAAATAAAAAATAAAAAAAGATGTTGGGATGGGTAGTAAAGGGTAAAGGAAACATATGGTGACTGAAAATGATTTGACTTTGAGTGGTGGGCACACAATGCAATATTCAGATGATGTATCATAGAAATGTACACTTGCAACCTATGTAATCTTATTAACCAATGTCACCCCAATAAATGTAATTTAAAAATTAAAAAGCTAGTAAAAAATAAAAGATATTTCATTAAACCTCTTTAACAGAAACTACTTGATCTTGAAAAAATACTTTTAGATGATGAGCAACTCAGCATAGCCTTACAAGCTCTTTAAAAATAAATTACACTCATCAATTTACGTAGACTATTTCTGATGTCTGTTGCCACCAATGCAAAAAGCAAAAGTCATGGCTGACTTTCTTCTTCAAAATTGACATATCGAAGGAGCGAACCAGGGCAATATTTAAATTTTAAATAGGAAGAGAGATCACACTCTAATACACAGAGGGAAATACGTGGGGAAATAACACAGGTTTATAAATGGCAAATGTGTCTGAAGTAGGCAGAGCATGCTGCTTTCATATCATGGGAAAGAAAAAAACGTGCCAACAAAAATAGCGCTGAGAATGCCTGAAGGGTGGAAGCACTGGTATTAATAAAAGCTTTCTGCTGTCCATTAAGCACGTACCAATTAGATTCTTGGGATCAAAGAGCTGACGATGGGTATAAAGATTATCTCACCAGTCATGCTCAACCCCCATGAGAATAATGACTGTGAGAGATAGTTTCCAAAAAATGTTCTTACCTCCAACAAACCAGGCTTCCTGGAATTTACATCCATTCCTGGTTCCCTCCCACACACTGGATCTGCATTTCCACTCCGGCTGCTTCAGCTGATGCCACATGGATCAGACTCACCACCCAGCTGAGCCCTTCCTGAACACCTGCTCCACCAAATCATAAGCATTACAAAATGGTTATTTTAAGCGAGGTGTTGGGGAGATTGATTTTGCAGTAATAAATAACCAGATCAATAACCTTTCCAAGTTCAAAATATACCTTGAAGTATATGATATTTTTAATAGTCATTCACTTACAAATACATAATGATAAGAAGCTACTATTAATTCAGCAATGCTTTACTTCTATTAATAATAACGATGGCAATTATAATAAAATAGTAATGATTTCAACCTTTATTTAATGTTGTTTATTGACAAAGTGCTCTTCCAAGAGCTTTTCTGAATTATGCCTTTTAATAGTCATGAAAAATTATGAAGCAGGTATTGTTATTGACATCTGCATTTTACAGATGAGGAAGCTGAGGCACAAAAAGATTAAATAACTTTCCCCACTACTACCTAGCTAATAAAGAGTAATTACCTGTTTTATTCATTAAAATGTAATTATGTATGCTGATACATTGTAGTTCATAAGCATACAGACATAGTATTTGTTTACATTGCTCAGTACATTAATAAATTCATAGTTATGAATGATAACTCCAGGGTCTCTGAGGAATTCATGGACCACAGTTTGAGATTCATTGATCTATAAAGCGATTGTCAACCTTTTGGCATGCATAAACTAATTATTAAAATTCTGCAACACACCAAAAAATATACTTTTTGCCAATTTGACAAAAAAATAGGTATAATTTTGATTGATTAAAAAAATAAATAATAGTAATGACCTACCCTTTATGCTCCAGAGTGACTTTGAAAAAATTAGGTGCCCAAGCTTGTATATAAGGATTTCTGGTATCAAGAATTAACCAGTGAGTGGCAACCTTGCTATACAACATGACCAATAAGATGTAACTTTATTGTATGACCTATTGGCTATTGTCATTTTCTTATTTGACAATCTAAGGGGAAAAAGGTCATTGCCTCTGACTAAATAGATATTGCATTTTTAAAATTTTTTTGTGGCACACCAGTGTGTCATGGCACACTAGTTGAAAGGTGCTAATCTATAACAATGTCTTTACCTTAAAAAATATAAAAGAAAATACTAAGGGGCACATAAGTTGTATGAATATCATGTTTATGTACTAGTGACCTAGTCAGAACTACAACCTCTTGTTAGTGATTTTCAATTTAATGCCTTTATATAAATACTAGAGGCTCGGTGCACAAAATTAGTGCGCAGGTATGGTCCCTAGGCCTGGCCTGCGATCAGGGTCATCTTCCCTGGCTGCCCGCAGTCGGCCCCACTCCCCGCCACCACCCACGCCCAGCTCCCAATTCACCATCGGGTAATCAGAGCCTGCTGGCTGCGGGGAGGAACCAAGAGGTCAGATGTTCCACCCGATGGCCAGCCCTGCCTCTGCTGCAGGTTGTCCTCAGTGTGTGGAGCGACTGGTGGGGCAGGGGCCTTGGCCTGGCACAACCCACACCCCCCAACACCCAACCCTGGTTCCCCATTCGCCATTGGGTGATCAGAGCCTGCCGGCCAGGGATGGGGACCAAGAGGTGGTCAGTGTGCCTCATAGTGACTGGTCAAGTGGTCGTTCTGGTTGTTCTGCTGTTATGGTCAATTTTCATATTACCCTTTTATTATATAGGATAGAGGCCCAGTGCACAGGTGGGGGCTGGCTGGCCTGCCCTGATGGGGGCCCAGGATCAGGGTGGGGGTCCCTGCTGGGGTCAGGGCCGGCCAGGGCGAGGGGCTGCTGAGTATTTTCAGGCTGACCACACCCCCGATTGGGGTAAAGGTCCCCGATGCGGGGCAGGGCTGGCCAGGATGAGGGTTTATAGGCCGGCCACACCCCCAATCGGCGTGGGGGTCCCTGCTGAGGGGCGGGTCCAGCCAGGGCAAGGGGCGGCAGCCATTATGGTCTCGGTCATTCTGGTCATTCCGCAGTTTCGGTTGTTGGGCTTTTATTATATAGGATTAGGTGGTCTGTAACTACCTTTAGGATCTTTGATTCTTGGTGTCTTTCTATCACAAGTATACTCTGACTTTAGTTCCTATTTAAGTTGAAATCCTCAAAATACTCTCATTGTGAGTTTATAATTTTTAGAAATTTTACTTTTGTATGATTATAAATTATTATTTTCTTGTTATTCCAAGTAGGGTAAAAGCCTAAAAAAATTACACCTTTTATAAAACACCTGATATGTGCCTTTATTTGGGTTGGCTTTATCACAAATCCTTTTTTTAGTGTGTGAAACTAGTGTTAAAACACTAAAATATGTCCTGGTGAGGTAGCTCAGTTGTTTAGAGTGTCATCTGGATATACCATGGTTGCAGGTTCCATTCCTGGTCAGGTCACATTCAAGAATCAACCAATGACTGTATAAATAAGTGAAACAACAAATCCATGTTTCTCTCTCTTAAAAAAAATTAAAATAAATATAAACTATTCCTATCGTGCTTTTACATCTACTTAACACCATCTACTGTATTTTGCTGAATCATCCTTGTTCTGTATACTGTGGGAGTTATCAGTGGCCAGGTAACACAACTCTCTTCTATTTTTTTTCATTGCTTTAACCCTTATTTACACTCCAAAGATAATCAATGCAAACATCTTGCCAAAGTTTGTTTCTTGTGCATATTGCTGCTAAATATCATTCAATCGTTTGAGTGGAAAGTTTTATTGGAGTTCATCTTAGGTGAACTTTAATATGCCCATTTTTCTTTAAGAGTAGAATAAAGAGTTCCAAACAAGTCATAAAACTGAAAGCAACTACAAGAGTCCATACTGATTGTTCCCACTGTGAAATAAAAGGAAGCATCAAGTTTTCAGAAACATTCCTGTACTCAAGGATATATCAGTAACTATTTATTGAATATCCCTGCAGAAAACATTCTGTAGACTGGGGAGAACTCTGCAGTGGTTCGATGAGTTATTTCCAGAGTTCTCAAGGCAGAGTGTTGTTATTCATTCTGAATATGAGTTGCTTAACAGTAAACACAATAGTATCAAAAAGGAACTTATGATGAACTCTCCTATTAACTTACTGTTAGCATTACAATCATTGGGTCTATATACTCAAGAAATTATAGCTGTAAAAAACACCTTAGAGATATATTGAAGCCCCCTCATTTTATCCATAGGGAATATAAACTCAGACACAAGGAAGTTCAGTTTCTGTGACTTAAAATGATTGGCTAAGTCAGCGTTAGACACTAGACCTCTTAACCATCATCATGGGCTTATGTGCTTATGTCTAGAACACAACTGTAAAAGGCAATAGTAATTTGTTAATGGCAGGCAATAATAAAAGCAAACAAAGAAAATAAGCAGTTATTGGATATTTGAGGTTATGCAAAGAAATTAAAAGTAGAAATAAAGTTTGAATGACAGATAGTTCCCCAAGCAACATATATCAGAGATTGTGTGCTCTGATTAACTACACTAGCTCATTCGTGCTTTGGTTAAAGGACAACGCTTTCAAAGAATCCTAGCAGCACTAATCATGACAGTTGCTATGCCTAATCTTTATTCAGTGCTGTCTCTGGATCAAAGTTTCTTCTGTAAAATAACAAAACACTATTCTGTCTATTCTTCAGACTTCTATGAGGACAACATAAAATACTTTCCTGAAATACAAAGAATATTATTCATTCATATTTATTTCTCATCACAAACGATATAAATTGTCAGCCTGAGAAATATGTCCAAGAGGAGTTTACTTTTATAATTCTAAAGACATCCACTCTTCCTCAGCCTCTGCTATGTGGCAGGACCTACGTTAACTGTTTTCCATGAACTGTGTCTAATTTCCCACATTATCCTTAAGGTTTAGCTATTACTTATTTTCCTCAATGATGAATGAGGAAATTGAATCCTAGAGAGATTGGAAACTTGCCTATTGTTAAATGACTAGAAAGTGCCGAAACCGGTTTGGCTCAGTGGATAGAGCGTTGGCCTGCGGACTGAAGGGTCCCGGGTTCGATTCTGGTCAGGGGCATGTGCCTGGGTTGTGGGCACATCCCCAGTGGGGGATGTGCAGGAGGCGGCTGATTGATGTTTCTCTCTCATCGATGTTTCTAGCTCTCTGTCCCTCTCCCTTCCTCTCTGTAAAAAATCAATAAAATATATTAAAAAAAAATGACTAGAAAGTGTCAAAGACAGTGTGAACTCAAATCTGAATTTGAGGTCCAGGATTTTTCCCATGATGACAAGCAGCCTCAACAGATCTCAAGCTAAATAGTTGGCCCTATTGACTACTAAGTAGTAGATAAAAATTTAAAAAATAAATAGACAAGTGGCAGAATTGAAGAAGTTACTTGCAATATATTTAAATACAAAGCCCTTCTGATCTATATACAAAATCCTAATAGGCAAATTGTCCCCTCGGGAGTTCAAATGGGAGACCGGGAGTTTGGTCACTCACTATGACATACACTGACCATAAGGGGCGATGCAGAATGAAGGAAAGTCCCAGGTGGCAGCTGGGAAATGAGGCCCCGGCTGGCAGCTGGAAGGCCCTGATTGGCCCTGCTCACTGGCCTGGCCTAGAGACCCTACCCATGCACAAATTTTGTGCACTGGACCTCTAGTAATATATAAGATTAATCAAATGAATAAGAAAATGATAGCCAATAGAAATATAGACAATAGTCTTTTCTTGGACATGTATTTTATAAATGAGGATATCCAAATGGTAAGTTAACATATAAAAAGTTCTCAATATCATTGGTCATCAGGAAGTGCAAATTAAAGCTAAAGAAGATACTACTAGCCAAAACAAATTTTTATTTTAAAATAAAGTTAACAAAAAAGTGTCAGTGAGGATGGATATGTTATAACTGGAATTTATATCCACTGTGGAGATAAATTGATAGAACAACTTTGGAAATAGTTTGGCTGTATCTGCTAAAGCTGAATATATATACATAATTTATCACCTTCTAATACATTACTAGACATATACTCACAAAAAAATGTGTATTTTCTATACAAAATCCATGAACAAAATGTTCATAGTAGCACTAAACATAACTGTCCTAAATAGGAACCAAATGTGAACCAACCAACAGTAGATTGAAACACACACACACACACACACACACTATGGTCTGTTCAAATAATAGCATATTCACTGTACAGAAATGAGAATAAACTATGCTATATGACGCTACATGGATAAATTTCACAAAAACAATGTTGAACAAAAGGAGCCAGAGTATACACTGCTATAATTATATTCATAAAGTTTTCAAAAACAGGTAAACCTAATTGATGGTGTTACAAGTCAAGATAATGGTTACTTTTTGGGGAGGTAACCTATTGTAGCCCATCAAGATCATAAGCCACAAGTGGACCACGGTGGTGTTGCTTGTATTGTATTTCTTGATGAGGATGATGGTTACACAGCTGTTTCCTTTGAAAAATTCATCAAGCTGTGTACTTGTGACCTGTACAAATACCACTCATACATGAATAAAAAATAATTATTAAAAATAGAAGAATCAGGTAATGTCCCTACTTGACTTGTATTAAAATAGAACCACATTCAGTCTCCCTATTCAGGTATGGAACTAGTCCATTATGAACTGGAACTCTCAACACACATCTTGAAAGTTGTGGTTTACCTTAAGAATTGGAAATTGAACTTCATACTCTTCTTGGTAAATGTGTCCACATACAGCAGACTGGCCAAACTACTTTCGAGCATTAGATTTATATTTATTTTAATAGATACTGAAACATGTTGGAATTTCACTAATTTTGTGCCTTTATTTTGCTTTATGAAATAAATGTTTTTGTATTGGGTGGGGGATAGTTGAGACAAAGCTAGACTATCCAGGGCTGCTGCAGAACCTTCCTCTGAAGTTACCAGTGTTCTATTTTTCATCTTGCTTTCTAGTCTACTATCTCTAGCATCGTTTCATTCTCATGCTTGAATCCTCAGTATCTAGTCTTATATACTAGACAGGAAAAAATAAAGAATGAGGAGGATGGGGGAGCTCCTGAATCAGGAAAGTAAAAATTTTCCAAAAATTCACCATCTTCTGCTGTGTCTCCTGCCCCACATTCCCGAATGTAAGGCGGTGTCATTTTGCTGGGCTCAGTGCTGATCCAAACAAAACTTGGGCTCTTTGGGTGAAGTCTAAACAGTGAATGGATATTGGATGGGCAATGAGCAGCATCTATTTCATCCATGTTTTCTTACTCTCTCAAAGCAATAGGAATGGCTGACAGTATCTGACATCAGGGTACAAATCTATTTTTTTTGTAAGATTCAAAGAGCAATTTAAACATGGAATAATTTGATTATACTTTCTAAGGAAAACCTGAGTAAGACCCTTTTACAGATGTAAATTTTTGGGAGAGTGGTATATTTTCAATGCTAATGATAGCATTAGAGCAATTTTGTGGTGTGTGGCATTTCAAAGGAATGTTTTTTTTTCCAAGTAAATACTAATGGATAATTTACATCCATAGCAATAAAATTAGTTCATCATTTCATTTAAGTCACGTTTTTCCAACCTACCAGAAATTGCTATTTTAAATTAAGGTTTACAGTTTTAAAAATCTAAGGCATTTTTGTAAAAATGTGCTGACTTGGTAAAACATTAGTTAATAATTCAAGAGTATATTAAACTTTTTCTACCTCTGCTAAAATTATTATATTAATAATATTAAAAGGAATGCTATTTGTGTTTTATGTTTTCAGGGGATAAAGTAGGATCACCATTTGTGTGTAATTTGCATACCTATATCATACCTGAGGGACTTCATTTGAAAGTTTTGAGGATTTATGAAGACGATTATTTCTTTGGTAAAGCGTAGGTTATGTAAAGGGGAGGAGAAGCCAAGGAGTTCTATGAGACCAAGTGACCCTCTCAGAACTAAAATATAGAAATATCCATGTTTTGGAAAAGGTGTAACTCCAAGCTTCACAAAGGCATTTTTCAATAAAATAATAAACTTCCCTTAGTTCAGGAAGGGGATTTTGAAAAATAATTGTTGATAAAACAACTTTGAAAAATAGATCTGTGTGGAGTACTACAACAAAAACCTCAATTATCTGAGTTAGAAAACTTCCACAATTTTTTTTTAAATTTTGTCTTTGAACGTGGGTTTTGTAAGTGAGATCTGATGGGACAACAGGCATGAACATGAGCAGGGGATACACCAAGCAGCCTTGTGGACACATGCAGACTCAGACCCGGAGGCATCACAGGCAGTGCCAGGCACCAAGCAATTGGCATTGCTGCCCAGTACATATGCACATGTCTAGGGGCAGTCTGGGGGAACAGGGGGTCTCAGATTGATGGCAGTGAACAGTGACCACAGCAGCAGAAACAGCAGCAGCAGCAGCAGAGGCAGGTCAGCAGCAACAGCCATGGATGAGAAGGGCTCTGCAGAGGGCAGCCCTGGGAGTCCTGAGGAGGCACCCTGGAGCCTGTCCCCACAGCCTCTGTACCAACATTAACTCTCCAGACTGCACAGTGCCAGGATCTGCAGATGCTGGGCAGTAAACTTAATCTGCAAATTATTACAAAACAAACACATGTACACGAACATTGCATGTGTCAATTACTCAGGAAGTAAATAATTCAGGGAGTTAGAATTCTTCAAAGAGTTTAGAATTTTTGGCTTTGAAACAGCCTCAATATTACAAAGCAAATATCCAGAAACTTAGACACAGAAAGTCAGTGTAATTGTTGCTTTTGAAAGAAAGGAATACTGTTGCTATATGAAGCTTTGAATTAATTAATTTTAACGTGGAAGATCATTTTATAATGAAGTTTTCCTCATAATTGAAGATATAACAATCAAATGCAAAATACGTGTTTTGAATCCTATACAAATCAGGAAGTCACTTTTGATTTCTTGTATAATCTATATACACTGAGTGGCCAGATTATTATGACCACCCCATCAGTACTTTGTTAGGCCACCTTTTGCCTTCAATACTGCAGCAATTCTTCTTGGAATTTATTCCATGAGATGTTGAAAGGTGATGCGAGGAATCTGACACCATGCCTGATGAATAGCACTGTCCAGTTCTGTGAGATGTGATGGTTGTGGAACCAGCTGCCTGATGGCTCTTTTAACTTCGTCCCACAAATGCTCAATTGGATTGAGATGTGGTGATTGTGGGGGCCACCTAAGCAAGGTAAAGTCTCCCTCATGTTCTTGAAACCACTCCTGCACAATGCGAGCACCGTGGCATAGCACATTGTCTTGTTGGAAGAAGTCATCTCCATTGGGATACGCCATCGACATGATAGGATGAACTGGATCAGCAATGATACTTAGGTATGCTGTACTATTCAGACGTTGTTGCGCACGAATTAAAGGACCCAAATCATGCCAGGAAAACATGCCCCAAACCATAACACTGCCCCCACCAGCTTGAAGGGTTGTACTCATGCATCTGGGGTGCATGCTTTCATGCTGTTTCCGCCAGATTCTCACTCTGCCATCTGCATGATGCAACTGGAAACGTGTTTCATCGGACCACATGACTTTTATCCAATGCTCGACTGTCCAATCCTTGTGTTCCTGTGTGAATTGGAGACGTTTTATCTTTGTAACTGCAGACAGCAAAGGTGTTTGAACAGGCCTTTGGCTTCCATATCCCATACGATGCAGTGTACAGCTAATTTGCCTACAAATGTCAGGTATAGATATATATATATATATAGATATATATATATATCTATATATATATATATATAATTTATATATTAGCCTAAGTGACCATTACGGCAGAACAACCAGAAAAACTGGTCACTATGATGTGCACTGACCACCAGGGGGCAGACGCTCAATGCAGGAGCTGCCCCCTGGTTGTCAGTGTGCTCCCACAGGGGGAGCAGCCACTTAGCCAGAAGCCGGATTCACAGCTGGTGAGCACAACAGTGGTGGTGGGAGCCTCTCCTGCCTCCATGGCAGTGATAAGGAGCAGCAAGCCGAGCGGTAAGGAGCGAGCAGGCGGGTAGTAAGGAGCAAGAGATACCAGATTGTGAGAGGGTTGTCTGACTGCTGGGGATCGGGCCTAAGCCTGCAGTCGGACATCCCTCTCACAATCCGGGACCACTGCCTCCTAACCACTCACCTGCCTGCCTGCCTGATTTCCCCTAACCACTCTACCTGCCTGCCTGGTCATCCCTAACCACTTTGCCTGCCTGCCTGATGCCTCTAACTGCTCTCCCATGCTGGCCTGATCACCCGTAACTGCTCGGATCAGGCCTATACTGGCAGTCAGACATCTCCCTAGGGGTCCTGGATTGGAGAGGGTGCAGGCCAGGCTGAGAACCCCCCCCCCTCTCTGTGCACAAATTTTATGCACCGGTTCTCTAGTATTTACATAAAGTTGATTTGTATGAAGAGTTAAATCTCTTTAGAAAAAGATGTTCCAAAAGATTCATTAGCTCTAGATGTAGTAAAATTTATATTTCAAAATAATTTATCAGAAATTTATCCCAAAGTTGTCACAACCTTTAAAATAAGTTGCATCAGAAGAAATAA
The DNA here is from genome assembly GCF_000147115.1 of Myotis lucifugus. Taxonomy (NCBI): domain Eukaryota; kingdom Metazoa; phylum Chordata; class Mammalia; order Chiroptera; family Vespertilionidae; genus Myotis; species Myotis lucifugus. The sequence goes on along the minus strand of NW_005871062.1, from coordinate 15,255,834 downwards.
CCTTGTGAAAATTTAAAAAAATATCAAAATAATAAGATTTCATTTGATAAGAGAACTGATATAATTTTAAATTATATCATTTGAAAATTAATTGTTAAAAGTATATATAATTTGTGGAAAAGCCAGGAAAATCTTATGATGAAGATCAAAGATGAGAGAGAATCATTGATTGGCTGCCTACTGCATGCCCCCCCTTGGGGATCAAGCCCGCAACCCAGGCATGTGCCCTTGACAGGAATCAAACCTGGGACCCTTCAGTCCATAGGCCAACGCTCTATCCACTGAGCTAAACCGACTAGGGCATGGCATATTTGCAATCATTTTGAACACTTAGTATTTGCTAAATCCTTTTATATATAGCACCTAATTGATCATCACAATCACTCTGTTGGGTAGGTATTTAAGCTTAATTTTATAGACTGAGGAGAGATTTATAAGGATTAAATGCATTGTAATGTCACACAACTCTGTGGAGTTTGAAACCTACCAGTAAAATGGCAGGAACATCAGGTTCTAATTTCTCTGTTTCTTGAATAATGCATTACTGTAGGGGCCTGGTCATCTGTTTTGTTCAGGGCCCTTCTCTGCTTTCCCGAGTACTCTCCTGAGGGTTCTAAGTCCTTTGCATGTCTTCCATGCCTTCAGATGCTCTCATCCTAATCACAGAAATACCTCATACCCCTTCCACAAAGTAAATGCCTTTTCCTTTGCCAAGATGCAGCTCAAAGATGCTCTTTTATAAAATCTTGCCTGAACCCTCTTCCTCACTTAACAGAATTGACCACACCCTTTGTAGCCCCAAATTTCACCATACATTTTGCTTTCACAGCCTGCACAATACCAATATACTTAAACTGTGACCCATTAGTCTGTAGTATAGGATGACTAGTCTCTCACACATAACAACTGTATCTTAATGTGCCTCATATTCCCAGCATTTGCCCCATTTCAATCACTAAACAAATGATGAACAAATGAGCAAATGGATGGACCAATAATAAAAGGGAGAAATATTCACCCACATGTTGGCAAATTATTCTTAACTAGAGGCCCGGTGCATGAAATTTGTACACTGGCAGAGGGAGGGTGTCCCTCAGCCCAGCCTGCACCTTCTCCAATCTGGGACCCCTCGGGGGATGTCTGACTGCTGGTTTAGGCCCGATCCCACAGGATATTCCTCCTCTTACAATTTGGGACTGCTGGCTCCCAACCGCTTGCCTGACTGCCTGCCTGATTGCTTCTAACCACTTCTGCCTGCCAGCCTGATCACCCCCCTAACCACTCCCCTGCCAGCTTGATTGATGCCTAACTGCTCCCCTGCCAGCCCAATTGCTCCCAACTGCCCTCCCCTGCCAGCCTGGTTGCCCCTAACTGCCCTCCCCTGCAGGTCTGGTTGCCCCCAACTGCCCTCCCCTGTCAGCCTGGTCACCTCTAACTGCCTTCCCCTGTTGGCCTGGTCACCCCCAACTGCCCTTCCCTGCTGGCCTGGTCACCCCGAACTGCCCTCCCCTGCTGGCCTGATCACCCACAACTGCCCTCCCCTGCTGGCCATCTTTATTTTTTAATATACTTTTATTGATTTCAGAGAGGAAGGGAGAAGAAGAGAGAAAGAGAAACATCAATGATGAGAGAGAACCATTGATTGGCTGCTTCCCACATGCCCCTCACTGGAGATAGAGCCCACAACCAGGGCATGTGCCCTTGACTGGAATCAAACCCGGGACCCTTCAGTCCTCAGGCTGGCACTCTATTCACTGAGCCAAACCAGCCAGGGCTGTGGTCGCCATCTTGTGACCACATGCGGGTGGCCATCTTGTGCGAGGGTGTGATGGTCAATTTGCATAGTACCTCTTTATTATATAGGATACTTCAATGACTATAAGTTTAGTAGATACCCTTTTTAGTCCTATTCTGAGTGCTTTTTTATATAACAGTCCATTTATACCCCACAACAATGCCATGTTCATTTTCTTCAACATGGGAGGAAACTGAGAGAGCGGTTAAGTAAATTGTCCACTTTCACATAGCTACTGCAAGATAGAGCTGTAATTTGAACTCAGATACTTCTTATTCCAAAATCTATGGCCTTAAAATATTTTATTTCCTTGTACTCTTCATCAATTAAAGCACTTATCCCATGTGATTCAGCCCTTTTATTGAAGTCACTGTTTAATTCAGCTCTTCTGTCTTAGGAAATTAAAGGTTGATGGGACTAAAAAACAGTATCTATGTGTTCTTCCTATATCAGATTAGAAATCACCTCCCCTGTCTGACCCCCAACTCCTTTCCCTGGATCCAAGCTTGCAAATTGTTTTTCTTTGGTCCTGTAGGTACTGTCATGGAATCTTAGCAAATAAGGAAAAGGGTGGGAGATCAGCATTCTCCTCAACAGGCCCATTCAGGTTCTTCCCAGCAGACCTCTCCCTGGCCTATGAAAGCCTGGCCTGGCATACTCAGAGACCCCAGATTCTCAGCTCTTCCACAGCTTCTGGGCTCTCCCTGGTTCTGTCCCTACATTTTGCATTCTCTTTTTCTGGGGCATGTTCAGTAGACAGAAAATAGCTGAAACTTGGCCTCCTTAATTTAAATTTTGGATGTATAATAGCTATGCTTCTAAAAATCTAAAATTAATTTCTGGTTGAATAAGAGATATAAAAAGAACAGAGAAGGAAAAATACAGAGAAAGTCCAGGCTCTTTACTATGAGAATTCGAATTTGTAATTGAAATGACCTCTTTAGCTAATTTCTCACAAAATCTTTTTCCACGACATTTGATTTGACTTTGATATTTGGTAATAAATCTCCTTTTTCAATGCTGAATTGGTTAAGTACTGTATTTAAGAAAGCTTCTCAAAGGACGAATCATCTACTATTCTCTTAATGTTTATGAGATACTAATAAGGGGTAAATTTGCAATTAGGGCTGTATTTTATATGGATTTAAATACAAGACTAATATTTATGTGCAGTGGTAGCAATTCCTCCTTTTGAATGGTAATTCTCTTTTTCCCACTGAGCAGCTGAGCCTCTGTAGTGCCCTCCATCATTTGTCAGATTTAACAACCCAGAGTAAATAGCTCTCTGAAAAGTAACTACAGGTCCATCTTGTTGATCCCAATTTGTCAAATGTTTCAATGAAGAAAGTGCTAAGCCTTTAGGAAGGGCATGAGGAGATTTGTAATTTGTCTGAAAGTCTAGGCCAGGCCTCAGAAATAGATTCTCTATCTTGCATCTACCTAGTACATCTGTGTTCCTATTGACATAACAGTAGGGTTTATGTTATATTTGCATGACTTCCCAAATCTTTTGATGTTCTAATATTATTGTTCAATGAGGATACACTGAGAGAACTGTTTTCAAGTTGTTGGTTCCTCTCTTTGAAGGTATCAAAGGCACAGAAAGGGTAAAAATATATTGTATCAACCATAAACTTAGTTTATAGCAAAGGTGAGATTAGTGTTCAGAAATGATTGGCAACCCAATTCACCTTATACCAAATAATGGAATCAAGAATGATTGAGGATACAGTGTCCATAGAAAATGCTTACAATATGCTGGATAAAAGCTAGATGATTTTAAAATTCAGCCAAGATTTGGATATTTTGTTTTTAATTTCACAAATAAGAAACAATTCTTAGCAAGCTGGCTGGACTCACTTTTTTTTTTCTAATTGTAGTTAAAATCATGTGTTGCCTTAAATTGAATACCTTGTTAGTATTGCTTCCTGTAAATAAGAAGAAATTGTGCTTTCCTAAGTAAATGACAATTGTATCTGTCATTCCAAGTTTCCTAGCATCATCATATGATACCTTCATTTATTTCCCAGCAAAGTCTAGGATATCACTTAAGGCTCAGCAGGTCATTTTTTACAACAGAACTCTGACCTAAGGCATTGATAAGTTTTCATAGATATTAAGTGAAGTTCACTTTTACTATATAGATTAGTTAGTATACACATGCTGAGGGGGCGAGGATTGAAAGTAGGGCAATACTGAGAAGATAAACCAATACAATATTATTAAGTTGGACATAATACTGTTTATAGAATACAGAAAACTGCTACTCAGTTAATAGCAAGTGAAGTTGCTATTTTCACTTCATTAATATATCATGGGATCTGCTTCATTGATATATCATGGGAACAGTTAGATTCTGTGCTACTACTCAGCCCTTTCTCAATAGAGTCTATAAAATCCAGGGTTTCGGGAACTATTTTCTTCATTAAATATTTTATTACAAATTAAAAATCATTTTATGGGCCAGGTACATAAGGAAATAAGAAGCACAAAAATGGATACAGTAAATTTCATATTCAAATGGGATTTATAATCCAGCAAAAGAAAGTATGTAGGACTACAAGGCTGAATCAGAAAAAAGAAGAATGATGGTGTTGTAGATAACTATGAGAGAGAGGTCATCTGTTGGGTGATAGTGATGGATTGAAACAAGATATGAAGACAATAAATTTATAAAGAACTGATGTGATAAACATGAAAAAGAGTAATTGGATTAAATGCTTGTTTAAAAATTATGAGAGCACATTTAAAATCAAATACCTTGAATTTATAATCAGTAAATTTATGATTATCCCCCCAAAAATTCAGAAGCCTAGAACTATAGTTAATAATACTGTTTTATATACTTGAAATTTGCTAAGGAAGCAAATCTTAACTTCTCACCATACACACAAAGTAATTATGTGACGGCATGGATATGTTAATTAACTTGATTGTGATAATTATTGCACTATATGTAAAAACACATTGTACATCTTAAAGACATAATTTTTATTTGTTAATTATACCTCAAGAACACTGTGAGGGGGAAAAAAAAGAAGCAGAGAAATGGGAATGGAACAAAAAAGCAAAATTGAGGGTGATTCAGCGGTGAAGATTGATCACACAGGAATGGAAGTAAGCAAAGGAACAACAATTCTTGGGTGATATCAGGTAATTGTTGAACAGCGTAGCCATGAGGTAGATCTGGGCTGGAGAATGAGTGAGCTTAGAGGAGCTGTTATGACTTTGGAAAAAAAGTGGAATAAACAAAGGACTGTGATTGCATGTAGATGAAATCATCTGTGATAGTAACAGAGTGGGGAAGCAAAAGATTAAAAAAAAAAAGTATCTTTATTAAGGGCATGCTTATCCCTGGCGTTTCCCAGGAATAGAAGTAACTCATTTCACAGAAAGAAAAAATGTACTAGGAACACTTTCCTTTCCTCTCTCAAAGCAGGAACAGCAAGTTACTTGCTGATAACATCTGAAAAGAAGCCTGTGTGGGGGCTGTCCTTCAGTCTGTCATCGGGGAAGCAGGAATTCTCATTTCTTTTTTATATGGGAGGCCTACATTTCTGGGTGGATAGATTTTAATTTATGAGGGATAAGCAGTAGGAATCCCTACATGATGCTGGAGCCCAAACTACAATCTCCAATTCAGCACCAACAAAAATAAAGCTTCATCTGTCTGATATCTTTATCAATTTCTCATTTGATTTTGAACTTGGATGGAAACAGGATGTGATTATTATCCCCAAATTCCAAGTGCCAGGATGTAGAAGGCTTTTGAGGTGGAGAAATTATAAGCAGTGATGGTATTCAAGATATGACCAGTGAATGGATGACCTATGAGAGAAAGGTCACTGAATATGACCAATAATCTCTGAATCAATAATATATAGAAACACTATTAACATGATGCTAAAGTCCCCTAGGGAACGAGGCAGATGCAGAAATGTGGAAGTGATTAACTAGATATTTATAAGGTGGACAGAAAAGGGACAATAAAATGTGGCTGAGGGTATAAAACAATGAGGGTGTAAAACAACTCTCCCAAACACTTGTTGGGAGAGTATAAATTGATCCAATAGGGTCTGGCATTTTCCAGTAAAACTAAAGATGTGCAATACCTATGGCCCTGGGGTTCAGCCCCTAGGTATCTACAAAACACCTGTACATTGAGGCAAAATACATATTCAAATATGTTCATAAAAGTTTCATTAGCAATAATTTTTTTTAAATTATCAAAAGCCCTAACCGGTTTGGCTCAGTGGATAGAGCGTCAGCCTGTGGACTAAAGGGTCCCAGGTTCGATTCCAGTCAAGGGCATGTACCTTGGTTGCAGGCACAACCCCAGTGGGGAGTGTGCAGGAGGAAGCTGATCAATGTTTCTCTCTCATTGATGTTTCTACCTCTCTATCCCTCTCCCTTCCTCTCTATAAAAAATCAATAAAATATATTTTTTTTAAAAAAATTGCTCCCCCAGACTGTACTACTAAATTGTAATACAGTAGAATATTATACAGCAATAAAAGTGACCAAACCTCAACAACACTTAAGAGCACAGTTCTGAACTAAAGAAGTAAGACACAAGAATACTCAGAGTATAATTTCATTTAAAAAGTTAAAACAGGCACTATAAATTTGTATTATTTATCAATCATCCTTGATTTTTACTGTTTTCCATTCCCATTCCTGTGCTTCTCAATATTTTTCGAGAGAGTCATAAATTTACAGATTATAATATCAGGTTATTTCATTATAAACATGCTCTCATCATTACTTAATTTGTTATCATGAAAAATAGAGTTGATGCCAAAAAATTACCTGAGATAAAGAGAATCACTCTGTAATGATAGAAAAACAGTGAAATGAAGCAAGGAAGATGAGAGTGGCACTATTGAAATAATTTATCACTTTTCTCTAAAATTATTAAGTGACTTGCCTAAAAATATACACAGCTGAAATGGGTGGAGCTAAAAGTTTAATTCATGCAGTTTTGCTGTGGATCAATGGTTCTTAAACTTTAATGTACAGCAAAGTCACCTGGGGGTCTTGTTCAAATGCTGGGCCCATGCCCAGAGTTTCTAACTGAATAGGTCTGATAAAGGGCCTCAGAGTCTGAACTCCTAACAAGTTCCCAGGAAATGCTGATTCTGGTAGGCTGGGGACCACATTTTGAGGAGGAAAACTGGTTTAAATAATGAGAATAATGAGTTATTTTGCAGAATACACACACACACACACACACACATATATTTAAAGTCTTAAGACTTGAGGTAGGTAAAACATGTAAGACAGTGCTAGAGGCACATAAAATTCATTGCAGAAATGTCACTTTTTATTATTATGACTATTCTCTAGAAGCAAATCTGAGTGAGTGTTGAGTTGACCTTGAATGGTCATGGGAAGGTCCACTATGATATGCCACCCTCCTCCCTGTCCACGCTGCACCCTCCTGGGTCTTTTTCTTTGGTACATGCAGATGGGAAGGCTCCCTTTCCCCTAGATCTTCCCATTCTTCAGAATAGAGAATCCAAGAGATCCGCAAATGGTTCTCTTGCTACTAGAGATAGCCTTGCATGGAATATTTTTTCTTTTCTTTTCTTTTTAATATATATTTTATTGATTTTTTTTACAGAGAGGAAGGGAGAGGGATAGAGAGTTAGAAACATGAATGAGAGAGAAACATTGATCAGCTGCCTCTTGCACACCCCCTACTTGGGATGTGCCTGCAACCAAGGTACATGCCCTTGACCGGAATCGAACCTAGAACTCTTCAGTCTGCAGGCTGACGCTCTATCCACTGCGCCAAACCAGGTAGGGCTGCATAGAATATCTTCAGCATGTTGCTGTGAGCCACCAACTTTCTACCAGGGCTGAGGATGGGAAGAGCAAAAGGATTGAAAGGGTCAGAGTTCTGCATTAAAACTGGGATATGATCAAGCAACTGCCACACTAAAAGATCTTCAATGGCTGCTGGCCACTCTAAGGAGAGAGACTCAGTCTTTCATGTGACCTGCCCATACCAACCTTTTTGGCTTTATTGCATACCCCTCTCCTCCTCCCCAGCCTTTCTTGGACCCTCTGTTGTTTCTCATCCTCAGGCTCCCCTGCTTCAGGATCTTTGCTCACTCCTTTCCCTCTTTGACCCCCTACTCTTTCTTCCACTATCAGATCAACTTTAATTCCTCCAGAAAGCTTTCTCTAATATCCCAGATTAGTTCAGATCACCTTGCCTTATGCTCTCTGAGCACCTTCATCTTTTATTTCAGAGCATTCATCCCAGTTTGTAACAGTATATTTATATGTGATGATTTGATTACTATTTGGTTCTCTCATTATCGATGCCATTCAATAGAACTTTTTGTGATGATGGAAATGTTTTATACTAGTAAACATTTAAAATGTGAGCAATGTGACCAAAGAACTGAATTGTAAATTTTATTTAATTTCAATATCCGCATGTCACTAGTGGCTACCATACTGGACAGCGGAGTGCTGGACTCTTGAGTTCCATAAGGAAAGAAGCCTGACAGTGCAACTAGTTTCTGCATTCCAGGCTCCTATCACAGCATCTGGTAAATAATATGAGCTCAGGAAATATTTGTAAAGTGAATAATCCCTCCAATGTCCATATACATTAATATTATAAAAGAGTTGGAAGTCTTTTTTTCTTTTTCCATTAGAAATATTCCCTCTGGTGATTTTCCCCCCTATAGGAAATTAAATCTGACATTCCCAACACAAAGAAATGCTTTTTGTGTGAAGTTCTGAATTGCCTAAACCTTGTAAGAGAGACAAATGGCCTATTTATAGATAACATCTATTGCTTCAGTCCACTGAGAATATATTTTAAGGTGATCTATAATTTAAAAAGTTAATTTATTTGCGACTATTTTTTTTCTCTTGAATTAGAATTTTCTCTTAATTAGTTCCTATTTCTCATTTCTTCAGATAGAACATTTTGTAAGTGTGTACTATCATTTGACAAAATTAGAATAATTTCTTCTTTATAAGCAAAGAATTAATTTGCGACATATGGAGAATGTTAAAGTAGAAAACTAATCATATATAATCATAATTTATAAGTAAAAGATCCTCTCTTTTCTAAATATTATACTATGTGCCTACATTTCCAAAAGTTATCTAAAAGCATTCAATGATAAGTAGCTTACTTGGATTAACAATGCCTGATCTCAATTTCTGAAATCCAACCCTTACTATGTGGATGGCTAAATTTAAGGCAACTATCCCAAAATATCTGAACTATTCACAGGCACACTCAGAGCTTCTATAGAAGTGCTTTTTGCCTATTGGGTGAATTTGTCCTTAGATCAATTGCCTGTCAGGAATACGCAAAAAACAAATGCCTTTCCCCTTATGGGGAGGATTAGCTAATATACCTACTGTTCCAAATTTCCTTGATGACTTTGAGATTCAGGAGGCCAATACTTACTCCACTTTGATGGCAGAGGTTTGCTTTGGCAGGACTTCTAAAGAAACTCTTTCTTACTCATCTTCTTGCTCATATCTGGAACTGATTCCTGAGTTTGAAATGGGGGTCACAGGGCCTCTGCTGCAGACTGTTTGTAGAGGGGGGCTGAATTATATGCAACTGCATATTATATTTCTGGGTCTGTCTAGTCTATTTCAAGGTCATTTTCCTTTATTTCCTATAGTAAGTCAGCCAGAAAAAGAAATAATCTTAAATTCTCAAAAATATCTCTCTTTTTGATTTGTATTTTTTTTGAAGCTATAAAAAAGTGCTCTTCCATGTTGGTGTGTCTTTTATTCAGATACCTGGAATCCATTTTTAGTACAGGGGCTATCAGAAAGTTACCACCATGAAGATTAAATATTGTAAAATAAGATTAATGTAAAGGTTAAACTTTTAAACCAAGATAAACAAATCAAGCAAAGACATGTAGCATCAAACTGAAGAGGCAGATTTGTTCTACATTAGGTAAGAACGGATTATACTCAATTATATGGTCATTTTAAATTGGTAAAATATAATTTGTGGGTCATAGGAGGATAGGTGAGTGAATCATCCATGGAGACTGAGAGAAAGAATTGTAGAAGCAAATGTTTGCAGTGCCCATCTCAGGGTGTTGAACCTGACATCTCCTTGGCTTGGCATCCCTATGGGAGGGGAGCATTTGCTCACCAAGATGCAATCAGATGTTTAAAAGGGCTTTGTACTTAACTTGCCTCCAGGGGAAATGTATAGATAGCTTATAATGGATATCTGGCTTTCTTGACAGCTATATGTCTAACATGTAATAAATGACTCGGCCTACTGTCTATGCCAACAACATCAGGTTTCTGGGCTTCAATCTTGACAGTCAGTTCTGAGCCAAATACATTTCCCTGGTTGATGGGGTTGCCAGATGCAGAAATAAAATATAGAATGCCAGTTAAATTTGATTTTCAGATAAGTAACAAATAGTTTTATTTGTTATACAAGGTTCTTCATTGTTCATCTAAATTTCAAAGTAAACTGGGCATCCTATATTCTGTCTAGTAACCTAAACCGTGTGGGCATGGCCAACTTGCTCAACCTTTAAGGCACCCTTTGGTACCACACTAGTATGAGCTCAGATTGAGAGTGAAGCCATGCTTCATAGGGTTTTTGATTCTTTTCCATCCATTATCTAATTTCAACTTAACAATGAATATTTGTCTGACCTGATATCCATGACTACCATGTGTTGATCTGACTTCTAGTCTACTCTCTCTACCATCGGACTCCCTCTCTTAGTACATGTCTGACTTCACATCATCACATTAGCTGTGTGCATTTAATCTTTTGGCTCTTACCTTGAACATTCTCTCCAATATCAATTTCCAAAGCCAGTCATTTCATTTCCTCCCTGATTAATAAGGATATGCAATGTTATATAATACTTTTCATAAAAATAGAGCAAATGAAAATAGTGGTTCAAAATAAATAGGCCTCCAAGCAAGTTTTTGGATTTGGCAAACCTTGACTTTGGCACCTTTGAGCATGGTAATTTTATAATTCAAAAGTCCTTTCCTTCCTACCTTTCCCCAAGTACTGAAGATTACCAAGAACTCTTGCTCTAATTTTTCCTTCCAAGCCTTTTTTTTTTAACGAAAAGGCCCTTTAGCTCAAGTACCCTAAGGTAAAAAGCCCCCAATAATGGGCTTACATGAAAAGAATGCATGTGAGCAACTTGCAAAGAAAAATAATAAGGTACTTTGCTATTTAGGGTAGGATCATTTCAACTTCTTTGAAAAGACTGGCATTCAACCTTTATGTAAAATGGAAGGTCCTAGGAATGTTTGTAAACTTCCTTTTAAAAATCAGTCAATGGATTAATAGAAAGATAGATAGATAGATAGATAGATAGATAGATAGATAGATAGATAGATAGATAGATAGATAGATAGATAGATAGATAGATGACAGAATGAGAAAGAAGCATTGAAGGCAGAGATTCCTATCTGAGTAGGGATAATGAGACAGAAGAGGACAGTGTGACTCAGCTTTTATGGATGTCAGTTAAATTAATATGCAGCCGGCAGGTCTACTGAGAAGCAGTACTTGTGGTTTCAGTGTCTGGATTTTGTCCCTGATTCTAATGACTCATTTTGTGACTCTCTGCAACCTATTAACTTCTCTTTATTCTAATCTCAGTTGCTGAAAAATATATTTAATAATACACGAGTCACAGGAGGTTATGATCCTGGGTCATTAATGCAAGAATCTATAGAGAGAAAATATTATTAGCTGGTAGAGAGGGGTGAAAAAAAAGTGATTCTGAAAGGCAACATTTGGAAGTCTGGAGGCAGTAAGAAAATAAACTTGTAATGACACAATTCTGCTTAAGAATAAACAACTTCGAATGAAAAAATTGTTAAGAGACACAGGAAACGGAGAGCCATTGTAGGGAGCAGGGATGAGTCTGAGCTGTATTGTGCCATGAGATATGCTTGTATCCAGTATCACTGCACCACCTTCCCAGGCCCTCTCCTGCTTTGTGTCTTCCCCAAGACCTCCATACATTCTACTTCCATTCTACGGGGGGCTTTCTCTACTTCTCTTTGCCACCTTAGGCTCTGAGATGCTTTATTTGTACTATCACAGAATTAAGTAGTAAGTCAAAAAGGGCATTATTTTACAAGCTGGCACCAGAATTTCTTCTGAGAAAAGAATATTTTTGGTTTAATGTTTGAAATAGAAAGAAAGGTGAAACTTTCAGGAATAGGTAGGAAGAAGCCAAAACTATTTTTCAAAGAGATGATGCTGTGAGGTGAAGGAAGAACTGAGGAGGTGGAAGAGGAAAACAGAGGGCTGGAGGAGAGTGGGCATCCAAGTTGATAGAACAACAGAGATACTTTATACAGCCTCAGATAATCTAACACTCACTCTTAAACTGTTCACATTACTGGGTTATAGAGCCACCTACACCAAGGCCTTTCTTTTTTATCTGTGTGTGTAGAAATGGAAGAACCGGGTCTGAGTAACAGGTCTAGGTCACAACAGATACACCTGGACAGCTAGTGAACAAAGGTGAAATGGCTTTGGAAGGTAGAGGTGACTAAGAAAAAAAATGTAAATACTTCACCTCCTCCAGAATTATTGGAAAAATAACAAGGGTCTCTACCACAAACAGAAAAGGGTGTAAGCACCCGTGCTTTAATACGCACAGACTGTATACCTCAGCAACCCAATAAATGAACCTGAGCTCCGAAGCCCCTCTCTGGGACTGTGGGAGGTGAGGCAGAAAGCTGGTGACCTGGCACCCTCCCACATCTCCCCAATCTTCTCTCACCGGATCACCTCCTGGTGGGAATGCCAGAAAAGAGTTTCTTTGAAATTTGAATTGTGCAGCTGAAAAAAACAATGTTGGAAAGTCATTCACCTAAAGACTCACTGCATGCAGAGATATTTCTATTTTAGCACAGATTAACTAAAATGATAAGAACGTTATGGAATAATTTCATGAGCAAGTAGGGGAAGTTGGAAAAGTGTGCGTGGATGGAGCTGGAAGATGGTAGGAATTTGAAGTCCTCCCAATGGTCTAAGACGTTACTTGGAGAAACAGTTTTTAAATTATATTTTGAAAGAAAAAGGGAGTATATTTTGATAAAGAAAAACTACATAATTTGAATTCTGTTGGTGTCCTTTCACACTGTGCTCTGCCATCAGAATATCTCAAAGAGCTTAAAGCCTAGTTAAAATATACAAATATTATTATACTGTCCACCAAAGATATAGTGACCATGGCTTATAAAGTAGGCACTACATTTTTAAAATATTTTAAATTGATATTTAGAGATAGAGAAAAAGAGAGAGAAACAGAGAGAAACACTGATGTGAGAGAGAAACATCAATCTGCTGCCTCCTGCACTCCCTACTAGGGATGGAGCCCACAGTCCAGGTATGTACCCTGATTGGGAGTCTAACCAGCAACGTTTCAGTGAGCTAGACAATGCCCAACCAACTGAGCCACTCAAGGCCAGGGAGGAGGTATTACATTTTGCTGTGGAATGCTTCTAATTCCATTAGATAGAGGTACCAAGAAACTCTTCATATAAAGGAAGGTATAATTTTTCACTTAAAAAATTAAACAATTTTATTTTCATTTCTCTACTTCCTTCAAATTGCTTTTTAAAAGGCTACTTAACATTTCTTAAATTTATTTTTCAGAAGTGTCACCTTTGAGACAACTGAATTTAGGATTCTCAAATTTCTCTTCTGTCGTTTGGTGCTGGTGGAGAATATCTCCTCACTTTAAAAAGTGATTTTTAAATGACAACCTCTCAGCTCATTTTTAAATCGCCTCTTCCTATTTCTGAGGAATGCTTTGGAGTTCAAACAAAATGAGTCACCCAAGGGGAAAAAAAACCTCACAAGCCATTTTTATGCATTATCCAGGGGAGAAATTTAATTTAATGGCACTGATGTAGAAGAGCACCTTCGTGAAGCAATTTCAAAAGTCTGTTCCTCTACTTTTATAACAGCAACAAGTTCAGTTACCTATGTAGATTAAGTAATAATGAATGCTGAATGATCCTGATGCTCATGTACTTATGAAAGGGGGTACTGGGGACAAGAGAGGGATATAGACATAATATATAGGAATAATAAGTCTATAATATAATTTGGGAGGTGTCTTTAGGTCCTTCCTCCCTCCTACTTGGGACTGGAGCAGTGCCATTCTTCACAGCTCTTCCGTCCCCTCTGCCTTTTGGTTTGGAAGATTTTCCAATGGGTGGTAAATAGGGAACTTGAAATGGCTCAGACTTTCTTTCAAAGTTCAAACTGGTCATCTCCATTGGATGTCTGCTCTCTTTTTTCAGGGCACAGAATTCTGATCTAAGTCCTCATGAGCCCTTTCTGCTAGGGGGCCCTTTTCTTGACTGCCATGTCTGAGAATGCATCCATTGCAGACAGTAGATTTATATGTGTCTATTCATGCACTCACTTGCCTCAGAAGGATATTTACACTTTTAGACTAAGAGGCCATAATATTCCATGGGCTCTCTTTTCCATTTTGAAATGATCTCTGCTATAGTTCATTATTGTATTTTCTTAATGGGACACATCTGTTTTTAAAACACAAGACACATGAAACTGCAGCTAAGAGATATTGGAAATCTACAGCTTTAGTGTACTGATTAAGAGTGCTGACCTAAGGCAGGTTCATCTTCCATCTAGGCCCACTTCCTAGCTATGTGTGTGCCCTGGGTAAAGTCTCTGTGCTTTAGTTTCTTCATCTGTAAAATAGGATTATCATATACTATAATGAAAATTAAACAAGTAAGTAAATCTAAAATGCTGTTTATAAATGTTAACTGTTGTTATTATTATTACTATGACTCTAGAATTAAGCTTGAAGTCAACCTTTTGGACATGACCAACAGACATAGCTATTCACAGTTAGCAGGCCATTTCATTATACATTAGCTCATCAGATATTCACAAACACTCAGTGAAGGGTATCTAGGACTTGTATTTTTATTCCCATTTTGTAGAAGCCTAAGCTAAATCAGTAAAAAGTAAAGGCAGGATTTATATTATTAAAATCAAGGTATTTTGAGTTGATTTCAAGGTCTTCTCTATTAGAGATAATTATGAATAATAACAACCTCCAAAAACATCACATTTAAAATGTAAAATAAAATTGAAAACTCTTTCCAGAATGATTATTCAAAACAATGAAGATAAGCAGAATATAATCAAAGAAACATAATGTGGAAAAAATCCCTTTAGAACATGACGAGGAAAACTACTAAATGGCGCTTTTTGAAGTGCCTTGATATACCCCACGTTTCCTTCCCCCTTGGTTTTACAGACCTGGAAGTTCAGGCACCAATTGGTAATATGACATGGCCACATTAGCCATTTGCAGTATTGGGACAGAATCCAAGCCGGAGCCTGCCTCACTGTGTCTCTACATGGGTGTACATGGTGTGCACTACTTCCTTTCTCCACTTTGGATATGGCTAACTTTTTACCCAAATAAGTAACATTTACAGAAGGCTTCATAATACCATCTGTGCTTTCATCTTTATGAACTCATCAAGGATGACTATCCTGGCCCACTGGGACAAGGAATGAAGGAAGATATAGGCAGAGACCCTGAAGGCCAATTCAGAAAAATCAAATCACTGATTTTTAGCCTATGCAATGTTAAGCTAGAAAAGGGAGTTATAAATTATGAGTCACTGAATCCAGGGTGATTGGAAGCCAGAAGAGGAAAATTAGAAGTGAGAAGGATGACATGCGGTGACCAAGGCAGACAGGGGTGTCATAATGCAGTGTGGTTGCTCCAAAATGAATCTCCTGGATGTTGAACTTTAGTGGCTGAACCCCTGTTAACTCCCACTCTACCAGGTCAGACCCCTACTAGACCTGATATTGCACTCACTGTGACTTAGGTAAGTTGCTTTATCACCCTTTGTATCAGTTTCCTAGGGCTGCCAGAATAAATTACCACAACCTGGGTGACCTAAAACAACAAAAATGTATTCTCCCACAGTTCCAGAGGTGAGCAGCCAGAAATCAAGGTGTCAACAGGGCCATGCTCCCTCCAAAGGCTCCAGATAAGAATCTTTCTTTGTCTCTTCTTGTTTCTATTGCTTGCTGGCAATTTTTGGTATCCCTGGGCTTGTAAATGTATCATTCCAATATCTTTCCCCTTTTCTCCTATATGTCCATGTCCAAATTTTCCGTATCTTATAAAAGCACCAGTTCTTGAATGAGGGTCCACTCAATTCCAATATGACCTCATCTCAACTTGATTACATCTGCAAAGACCCTATTACCACATAAGGTCACATCCACAGGTTCTGGATAGATATGAATGGAGGAGGGGCACTATTCAATTCAGCACACCCTCCTTTTCGAGTTGTGGAGTCTGAGGTCCAAACAGGCTGAGCAATTTCCCCAGATCATTCAGAGGAACAAACTGGAATGAGTAAAACCAAGTCTTCTGACTCAGATTCTGTGATGTTTGTACTGTACCATAAAGTATGGGAATTATCTGATATAGCATAATCTTATTTGATTCCTCACATAAAACATGTTAAAAAGGCATTATCTATATTTTCACAAAGGGGGGAAATGACTTCCTTGAACTTCTTGCCCTTTCTACTTATTCCCATAATAATCTCATATCTCGTAAGTGTTATCACTTTATTGTAATTGCCCTATTGTTTATCTGTTTCTACTAAAAGCTGAGAGAAATGACCTTGGTGGTGGCACTGGCCAATGCGATTGAAAAAGAGACAAAGAGCTGGCCTGGGTCACATGGGTTACATACAAAGCTTGGACTTGAACACTTTCGTAGCAACCTTGACTTCATCTTGTGGTACCTCCTCAGAGAATCTGGCCTTTCCCTCTATGCTCAGAGTCTCTCATCCATTAGTCACTTCAGGCACAGTGCCTGTGATTTATGAACTTTATAACCACCAACAGAATGCTTGAGACCTGGAAAAGTATTACCAGCTACAAAACAATAAAAGAATGCTGCAAAGCTAAAAGCAATAAGCATTTTAATTAAATTGTGATAATATATAGTATGTTAACTAAATAACCACAATAATTATTACAGAAATAAATGTGCAAATTAGGATTTCTCTGGGACCTCTCCATATTTTTATTTGTTTATTATGAGGTGGGGTGTCTCCATCTTGAGCCTATAAAGATCCTAAAAAATGACCACATCAAAATCAACCTATTTATGAGGATCAAAAACAACTCAGATTGTCTGGCATCTGAGATGGGTGAGTCTGAAGAGTTCCTCTTTTTTCCTTCATCACAAGTAAAGCAGCGTCTCCTTGTTATATAACTGTCTTAGTCAGAACTGGTAGCGTGGCATTTGGTGAGGTCGTCATGTACTATTTGTGGCTCACTTAATCCCAGTGTTCCTTCCGGGGATATGCCTAACAGAGAGATGTTTCATCTTGGTGTTTTTCCTGTGAAATTTTTGATCCAATTATCTTTTAATCTTTTGCTACACAGTGTGTTGGGCAAGCAACTTAGCAGCTAGAGCCCTTGTCTGTGATGTCAATTAGCCCAAGAGACAAGAGAAGTGAAAATATTTGAGCTCAAAGAAGGTAACTGAACAGGGAAAGCTTCATTATTTTCTTACCTCTCTGTTCCAGATAACACGCAGATAGCCAAAGAACAACTACAACGTAAGGATGTTACCAATTTTCTTATAGAACTAATTTAGTTCCAGCTCCCCCATTACTTCTACCCATGGGATAAAGTCTTGTTATTCTTCTGCCTTGAGCATTTTCTTACCATTCAAAGCAGACCTCTGACATTGATATGAGTGACACACATCCCATTTGGGGAGTCTTATCATTCTTGTCCTCAATGAGAGTATATTTTGTTTTACCACAGTAAAAGCTAAAGATGTGAAGTGGTTCCATGGTTTTCATGATTTCTCAGCTTTCCATTGACCTCCTATCCTTCCTACTCAGGGCTAAACTCCTAGGCCATGATTTCAACCATTGTCTTCTCAACCTCTTCAACTCCCACAGCCAGTTGTCTTTCCACCATGCAAACCTGGCAGATCCCTACCCTGCATCAGCGCTAGGATCTGTCACCTGTTCTACATAAAGTCAACTGAATATCACTGCAGAGATTTACTCACCTCCCCTGATGTTCTGCAAAGTTACCACTTACAATTTGCCTGGAGGGAATCCTGTTTCTCTTAAACCCTATTATATATCTTTGTTCAGCAGCCAATCCCATACCCATGTGTACTTCAAACTTTCTCTCCAAGTCCTTATCCTAATACTCACATCAAATAACTCAATCACCTTTATATCAACACCAAACTAGAGCCACTTGAAGTTAACTTCCCAATTCCCAGGATTCTCTCTATAGACACTCCTTTCAGCCAGGGGAATATGTGCCCTTTGTCCTGGTAAAGCTCCCTCTGTGCTTTTCATTGCATCCATCCTTGTCTTTATTCGTGTGCCAGGCACTGAAATTGCAACCAAATAAAGCATAAAATGCTTGCTCAGAGGGTAGTAAGGGGCAGAGAGCAGACATGTGTAAGTACCACAGTATATGCCATTTTCTCTTTTTGCTACAAGAGTATCTAGTCTAGGATACTAGGGCCAGAAAATTGTTCCAGAGAATATGATACCCGAGCTAATCATGCAGGAAGGAAAGACTAACCTAGATCACAAAACCACCCCATGCAGAGCAAGCAGCAATTACAATGACACAGAATCATAAAAACAAGAAAGACTTGACCTAAAGCTGAGTTATCTAGGTGGAGTGGACAAGTGTGAAGCAGGACAAGTACTTAATCATCAGACTCCAAAGTATGGCATAGAAGTTGGGGTTTTTATACTGATGGCACTGAGGAGCCATTGCAAGTTTCTCATCATGGAAAGGGTACAATCACATTTGCATTTTAGAAAGGACTTCTGAATAATAAGTGAGATCTCTACATGAATTCTTAGGGTTACGTAAGTGTGAGAGATAGACAGACCTAGGGGCTTGAACTAGGAGGGAGACCAGTTAACAAACTTGCAGTAACCCAGCCTGAGAAAGACAATGGTGAACAAGTACATTGCTCCCTTATAGCAGCAGTGGGAGGGCTGCCTTCAGATGGGCACCTATAGTCTCGAGCATAAGGCACCATTAACTGCAAAAGCTCTGCTGTGGGTGTAGATGCCGGTGCCCTGGCCTTGTGAAGGACCAGCCGCAGAGCTCACAGTGGAAGGACAGAGAAAAAGGGAAATAACCATTGTAAACCCCACAGAGGACTCAAACTACTCTGGGTTTCTAGGTCTATCTGAAGAACTGGCAGAGTCAGTTGTGAATGTGATTGTGTGTGTGTGTGTGTGTGTGTGTGTGTGTGTGTGTGTGTATGGGGGGGTAGAGATTAATGGGCACAGTTGGAGTTCCTGCAACAACAGGTTGAAGCATGAGGTTGAGGAGATTATAGGAACTGGCCTTATATTCATTTACTGTCAGTGCCAGACACACCCTCAGAGGGGAATAAAACCACACATGTCACCCAGTCTAATCTCCTTGTCAACTGAATCTCCAAGTAGATAGACTAATAATATGCTCTATGGGGAGGAGACCTTGACTTCAGCACGTCCTTAGTAAGATGTCCCCAGCTCAAGATTTATCTATGATGTATAAACCAGAACCTCTGGAATTGGAAGACATGGCTCTCCACAGAATTTCACAGAAGCTCTACTGCTCTGGGGTATAAAATGGCCACATTTCATAATTAAAATGCTCCCTGCTGCGTGAGGTAACCCTAAGAATCTCATTTAAAGACCTCACTTATTATTCTGATCCAGAGGCACATGTGTAATGCCGAAAAGAAAGAAGACCTAGCAGGCTGTCCTGGATGTCCCAGGTCTTTGCCTGTCCCCTCGGTGCCTCTTGATTCCCTGTACCCTTGAAATTAATAGGTAGGTTTGGTATTGGGTAAGATTTGTCAGTCTGATTTCACAATCCAATCCTGTGCATTATGTCAGAGCAGAATTAGTGAAATACTACTTCTTAATCTAATTAGGTGCCCAGTTTTACCTACAGCCTGGTTTATTCTGGAAAAAACAGGTTATACTTAAAGTTTCTGGTTTTCAGTCTAGCCTGTGTGACCAAATCAATGCTCTTATTCATTCAAATATTTCTAAGTGACTCATCCAATCAAATGTGAATTTTTATCCACAGTACCTATCAGGCTATTTCCACGAACCTGGGCCCAGTAGAGGTAGTTTCTGCCCCTTTCCCTCAACAAGATAATCCCTTGTTTTCAAAACATTACTGGTGCAAACAAAACGTATGTTAGCACAGGTCTTCATAACCTTGTTTTTCTCATGTCCCAACTGGTAGGAGTCACATGGATTAAAGTAAAAATACTGGTAGGAGAAGTTTGCTTCTATGCAAAGCAAGTCTAGGCACTGCTTTAAGTCCACAAGATAAAGCAAGCAACGCTATGCTTTTTTCTCCAGGGCAATGCAGGCTAGCAGTACAGCAATTACTGCCTGAGCAGAAGAAAGCTGTCCCCACAAGTAGGCGGCTGGGAGCTGTGAATTAGCTTTTCGACACCTGAAGCATAAGTTAGAGAAAGTTAATGGCTCTGCTTTGAGCATCATAAGGGGTTAGATGAGGTCCCCTTCTTCACAGTCATTTTTCACATTTTAATAATTAGTAGTCCATCAATTTTTATGGTATCATAAGAAAGGGGCATATTTGGGGGGAAATGTTCGATCGTGTGCATGTTCTATGCGCAGCTGTCCATAATTAGAGAGAGCCCTGTGTCAGGGCAGGAACGTTTTATCTGACAAGGCTTTCGGAAGCAGTGCATACTGCCTGGGAGAAATTAGGCCACTGCTAAGTGCCAGCCTCGTAACCCTAGACCCCAAATGTGATGCTCATCCTAAACTACATGGGCATTTTACGGAGTGATGCTGTGGCGGCTTTTTAAGTACATCATTAAAGACTAGAAGGTACCCCTGATATTATCGACTTCAGTCGTTTTCAAATGTCAGTGCACAACAGTCACCTGAACTCCACCCCCTGATGTTCATTCAGTAGATTTGGGGTCGGCGGCTAAACTCGCATTTCTAACAAATTCCTAGGTGACAGTGATGCTTTTGGTCCAGGAACTACACTTTGAGAAATATGAGTCTGCTGCATATAAATCAGTTTTCTAGCATGGTTGCACTTAAAAATCACCTGGCGGGCTTTTAAAATATGTATTTAGCCAACCTGAAAGAGGTCCCAATGGCCAGAGCAGGAATAGTTGGAGTAAAATATAAATAATGTAGTTTTTGGGTACAACCCAAAGTATACAACATGTATTCACGAGTCTGTATTTATATAAAGAAAGGATTCAATAAGCAAATGAATGTGGAAGAAAACACAAACCTTCCTTATGAAAACAATTGCAAATAATTGATGTCGCTACCCCCTCCATTGTGATGTAAGGGAACTTTTGGACATGTACCATGAGAGCCAGGGTGACGAAATAGAGGGGCAGGGCCTAGCCTGGGAACCATCGGAAAGGTAATCAGATTAGATAGAGGGCATGAAACCACAATAGAGTTCGCTGGGAGGAGGGCCTGACTCAGCCCCTGGAAAAATTAGAAATTTGGGGCGGATAGTATGAATGGTGCTTTGTTCTGTACCTGAACCAAGAAGAAACATGGAGGATTAACGAAAGCCCCCTGGTGGCAGTGCTTTAGTGCTCCCACCCTCTATGTCCCCGAGGGTGTATTAATTGCCCTGAATCACAATGCAATCTTGCCCTCACGTTTAAACTTCTCCATGCATATACCTTTGAAATCCTTTTCTCACGACACAAGGAAAGGACTCATTTTTTTGCTGGCAACACTTGCAGGAGGTAAATCCAAACTCCCACTTAATAAATTGCCTCCAAACACTAGAGCAGGGGTCCTCAAACTACGGCCCGCAGGCCACATGCAAATACAAATATTGTATTTGTTCCCATTTTGTTTTTTTATTTCAAGATAAGATATGTGCAGTGTGCATAGGAATTTATTCATGGTGTTTTTTTTTAAACTATAGTCCGGCCCTCCAACGGTCTGAGGGACAGTGAACTGGCCCCCTGTTTGAAAAGTTTGAGGACCCCTGCACTAGAGTATGGAGAGGTAAAGGGGTGGAGAATAACTTTACAAGGGAGAAACTGGCAAACACCACCGTGGACAGGTGACCACAGGTCAGTCTTAGGTGAGAAGTAATGTTCACAGCATAATAAAGGCACTTCACCTCCTTGGTATTCTTTCCCAAAAGCCCATAATCCCAGTCTCACTATAGGAAAACCATCAAGAAAGCTCGAATTGAGGGACATTTCTTCAAAGTACCTGGCCAATATCCATCAACAGTTTCAAGGTCATGAAAAACAAGGAAAGACTGAGAAATTGTCACAGACCAAGTAAGACAAAGGAAACATGAGGACAAAGTGTAACATATCCTAGGTGGGGTTTCAAAATGGAAAAAGGGCACGAGTAGATAATAGAATGAAATCGAGTGAAGTCTGGACTTTAAATGATAGTAATGAACCAGCGCTAGTTTTTCTGTTGTGACGAAGGTGCCGTGGTATGTAAAACGTCAACAAGAGGTTGAACTGGGTGAGCAGAACATGGGATTTCTCTCTAACATATCTGCAACTTTTCTGTGAATCTGAAAGTATTCAAAAAATTAAGTTTATTGTAAAAATGCCGATACCCTGAGAACACAGCAAGCAAATTAAATTGGAATCTCATCTCTGGGATATGTCCTGGGCTTTGCTATTATTTTAAATCCCAGGCAGTTCTCATGAGCACCCACACTTGGAAACCACTGACTTAGATAGAACTAAATTAAGGACTTCCCACTCAATCTAACATTCTCTTGGTCAGCATGGTAGTTAGCACTGAAACAATTTGCCCATTTTTGTATTTCTAGAGAAAACATGTCTTTCAGTTTGGGTTAATTAACAGCAAAATGTTAGTACCAGCTACTTAAAGCAAAAAGAACAGTAACGGAATATATTCGTATAATGGCTTCTAAAAATTACATTCTAGAGTATATCCTGATGTCCATATGCATCTCATTATTGCAGGTGTCCCTTTTTCTGCTCCTTTGTTCAGCTCCACCCACTCTAGCTCCCCCTCCGTTGGTCTTCACCCCACTATTGTCCATGTCCATGAGGGATGCATATATGTTCCTTAGCTAATCCCTTCATCTTCTTTATCCAGTCTTCTCTTCCCCTCTCCTCTGACAGCCGCCAGTCTGTTCCATATATCCATGCTTCCGGTTCCATTTTGTTCATCAGCTTATTTTGATCATTAGATTCCACATATGAGTGAGATCATATGGTATTTGTCTTTCTCTAATTGGCTTATTTCACTTAGCATAATACACCGCCATTAAAACTCCTCTAGGAGAGAGCTGTCAGAGCCCAGGAGAATTTTGTGACAAACAGAACTTAGACAATTTAGGTAATTACTAGTACATGAGAGCTCTCTGTACCTGCAAAGTCCTGTGTAAGTGAGGGGTATGCAAGTCTCCATGGTACGTCTATAAAGTCTCTATCTGAAAGCATATGTGTGTTTTTTTCCTTCTAATTTCTGTTACTTTTAAAGGAATTAAGTCTCAGTTGTAGCATCTGTCTCATTTTCAGTCTCCACATTGTTCACAAGTCTTCCCAATATGGACATGGCAAAAGCAAAGACTAATTGTAACTACCAGTCACTCAAAGATGCATTTCTACTATTTGTTAAAGAAAAAAGTTGTATCAGGAGGACTGATTTTGGAAAGACTACTTATTCAACTGGCTGTTTGAGCATCTTCCAATTCTCCCTCTTCAGCAGTAACTACATGTTTTTTTGACACAGCATTGTCAAATGCTGTGAACAGTGACGAGGAAAAGAAATTAGTGGGTGGAATTCTGCCAGAGAGGTGGCAAATTGTCTGGTCCCTGACCTGACTTGGGTTTCCCAGTTTTATGATTTCTGCAGGTCTGGAGAACACCACTCAAAATGGCCCTGTTTTATCCCTTCCACACTCGCTGGCTAACCTTTGTAGATTGCACACCCACTGGCAATTTGGAGAGAGAATGAAGTCTCCATTGATGCGATTGCAAGTCGTATAACAAACCCTGGCGTTTTTTGTTTCCACTGAAACTTTTATTGGCCTCACAAGCAAATATAGGAATGTGGAAAGATGCCAGGGAGTTGCATCATCCATGGGGTGACAGTGTAGGAATATAATGTACCCCAATAACACTGAATGTATTCTTTATCATTTGTGGGGGTATTGACACAATAGAAGAAAATTTTACCCCTCGGGACAGCATGGATGGACCTGGAGCACATTATACTACGTGAAATAAACCAGCAAGAAAAAGACAACTACCATATGATTTCACTCCTATGTAGAATCTAATGAACAAACTGAACTAATAAGCAAAACAGAGACAGACTCATAGATAGAGAGCAGGCAGACACGTCTGGTGGGGAGAATTAGGGGGTGAAGGGATTGAGCAAAAAAGAATAAAAAGAGAAAGAACTCATGGACATGGACAATAGTGTGGTGATTGTAGGGGAAAGAGGGTGGGTGGAGGTGGATAAGGGCATGGGGGGATAAATGGTGATGGGGGAAAAAAAGAGAATAATAATAATAATAATAATAATAATAATAATAAAATTTACAAAGCCAAAACTCTGCAGCTTTTATTCTTTAGGGTTTTCTGGGGCATGGTGACTCCTTAGCCCCACCCCAAAGAGTCTGATTTGAACAGAAGGTAGAGGACTGAGTCTGGGGAGAATGTCTTCACTCTCCCATACTTGCCTGGACACAGTGGGCTTCAGAGACTTACTTATGAGAAAATATTCTTTATTTTGTTAACCAAGTAACTAATCAAAGAGTAAGTAATAACAGCAAATGGCATATTGCCTGATGTCAAAAATTCGGAAAAAATTAAAACCAGAATTGACATGCTATAAAATCTTGTCACAAACAGCATTAAAAAATACTATCTTCTAAATGTAAGGTGGTTTGGGCTTTCAATTGAGCTGCATTAATCATTTCAAATATATCTTCATTGTGATTATAAAGCACTTAAAATATCTTCCAACTTACCTATGTGATAATATTTAATTAAGTTTAAATATCATCGTTTTTTGTTTTCTGAATTGAGAGGAGAAAAGTTCAAATGAGAAAGAAAATATAACTTTCATTTTTCATTTTTGTTTATTTGGAATGATTGAACACAAGACCCACATAGCTTCTAGGCACTGAAACACATAAATTATGCTTTCATCTTGCAGAATCAATATGGTCATTTGTCATTAAAGAGTCACTAAAAGGAAAATATCAACAGTTCAAGGATATTTCATCTGAATATTTTCTTGGATCTTCTACATCAGAATGAACAAAAATGATACTAAAGAATGGTATTGCCCTGGCCGGTTTGGCTCAGTGGATAGAGCGTCGGCCTGCGGACTGAGAGGTCCCAGGTTCAATTCCGGTCAAGGGCATGTACCTTGGTTGTGGGCACATTCCCAGTAGGGAGTGTGCAGGAGGCAGCTGATCGATGTGTCTCTCTCATCGATGTTTCTGACTCTCTATCCCTCTCCCTTCCTCTCTGTGAAAAATCAGTGAACAAAAATGATACTAAAGAATGGTATTACCTTGACCATCCCCCAAACAATCAATTAGATATCTGGACATGGGACTCAGGAATCTGATCCTTGGCAAATAGTCTAGCTGACTTTTGTACACTATAAAATTTGAGAACCAACAATTTAGGGATTCTTTTCTGACACTAGATTCAATTTTTCAAAGAATAGAATTTGAAAAACAAAATTGCATCAACCTTACATTTTACTTCTGTCTGTAATTTTGGGCATTTCACTGATTTATTATATTAAAATATTGCATTATTAGTTTCTTTAAAACCAAATAAAAATTTTAATTCTGAATCAAACATGGAAGAAATTATTTTTCTTATTGCCACCATATACACTTAAGTTGATGTTTCAAAAAAAAATACATTGTCTTTGACACCAAAATAAATTTAATAAAAATATATGAAACAGTTTTCAAGCACTGAAAAATAAGAGCCAAGGGACTTTTATTTCTCAGAGAAAGAGCACAAATGAGTTGAGCCCTATAATTTTCCTGGCTTTATTTCTGTAGGCACTTATCAGAACTCAGTGCTGAGAGGCGGGACTGCAGCAGAGCAAGGTAGTTTTGTTGAGTTGAGGAAACAGTGATTTAAGTGTGAGAAGGTTGAGGCAGGAAGAATTTTCAGGCCAGTAAACTAGAAGGAGTGGCTATGCAGAGGAAGGTCTCCAAAAATCTATAGAGGACTCTACTTGGGTTAGTTGCTGAATACCAGTCTGTACATTCATAAACTAAAACTTTGTGATACTTAGCAAAACACAAATAAACAAAAATTCCCAAGTTCACATAGGAGTAGGAGATATTCATATTCCAACCAGCCAGAGAGTAAAATCCTCAGTAAAAACTCAGGTATTCATTGGAGACGTCAGAGGGTTAGACCTTATTTAGTAATGCTAAACTAGTCTCAGAAAAAAAGATATTCTAGTTGAATAAGATATTCTAGTTAAATCTAGTTGATGGATAAAACCTTCCTATCAAAGATTAAAACTAGCCTAAAAGGATCAAGTTGATTGGCAAGTGACTTTTCTGCCTGCCAAAATAAACTTCAACAATTAAAAAACAAAAAGATTTGTGTATGTGTGTGTGTGTGTGTGTGTGTGTGTGTAACATACTAGTATAGCATCACAATGGCCAGCCATATGATTCAAACTGCATAGACATCTAAAGATATAGAAAATTGTCATCTATCACCAGGAAAAAATTCTGTACATGAAGCAGGCATAGAAATGACAGAAACAAAGGAATTAATAGACAATGATTAAAATTATATGTCAGATAATAAGTTAACTGGGGGATTTAACTGTATATGTGTACATAATACTGAAAAATAGATCAGTGAATTTAGTGACATAGAAACTATCTAAACTGAAGTACAGGCAGAGGGAAATAAACAAAAAAATTGACATGTATAGCAATATCAAGTGGCCAAACATGTATGTCATTTTATACAAATAGAAAAGAAAGATTGCGCCGAAACCGGTTTGGCTCAGTGGATAGAGCGTCGGCCTGTGGACTGAAGGGTCCCAGGTTCGATTCCGGTCAAGGGCATGTACTTGGGTTGCGGGCACATCCCCAGTAGGGGGTGTGCAGGAGGCAGCTGATCGATGTTTCTCTCTCATCGATGTTTCTAACTCTCTATCTCTCTCCCTTCCTCTCTGTAAAAAATCAATAAAATATATTTAAAAAAAAAAGAAAAGAAAAGAAAGATTGGGCCAAAACAATATATAAGGAAATAATGGCTACAATTGTTTTCAAAACTGATGAATATCCAAGAAGCTTGATGAATCCTAAGCAAAATAAATGGAGAGAAAAATCATACCAATGCCTGTGCTGGAAAACAATGATAAAGAAAACATTTAAAGCAGCCAGAGAAAGAAGTCATGGTGCATGTAGGAGAACATAGATAAGAACGACCTCTGCCTTTTCATCAGCCAAACAACAACAAAAAGCAAATCAGTAGACAAGGAAGAACAATCTTTAAATTGCTGAAAACTAATAAACAATCATCTTAAAATTTTACCTACTGCCAAAATATCCTTCAGAAATAAAAGGAAAGTAAAAACATTTTCATACAAAGAATACATAAGAAAAGTTAGTGTCAGCAGACCTGAACTATAAAGACTTACTAAAGAAAGCTCTTCAGATGGAAAGCCGGGACTTCAAAAGGAATAGAGTGTGAGAACTGTTAAAAGTGTTAAAATTATTTTTTTCTAATTTAAAAATTTATTTTCATTTAAGTCTGTAGCAATGCATTATAAGATATATAGAAGAAAGTATATGAAAACAATAGCACAAAGAACAGGAGGAGAAAATGGAAGTCTATTGTTGTAAGATTTATATGTCATACATGAAGTACGATAATAATATTTGAAGACAGTGATACATTAAAATTCCATATTGTTAAATTTAGACCAATCACTAAAAATCAACAGAGAACATACAGCTTGTAAGTCAAGAATGGCCATAAAACTAAATATTGAAAAATGCTCAATCTGAAAAAAGACAAGAAAAAGAGGGAAATGAATGGAAAAAAACAGATACAATAAAAATAAAGCAAATAGAATTATTCTAGACTTACACACATCCACATAAAAATATAAACAGCATATGTATTCCAAATAAAAGGCAGTGATTGGTAGACTGATAAAAAGGCAACACCCACCTATGTTCTGTTCACAACATAGAAATATAGAACACATATTTTTAAAGTAAAAGGGTGAGAAATCATATACAATACAATTTACTAATCATAAGAAAGTAGCAGTGGCTACTGAATATTAGAAAAGTAGAGAGGAATTTCATCTTTCATAGAGCTATGTTAGATAAGGAATAGGGTCAATTCATTAAGAAGAATAACAACTGTATTTAGGTATTATTTCTGTTAGGTATATGCCTAACAGAAAAGCTCCAAAATTTTAAAATAAATACTGAACAGCTGAAAGGAAAAAGAAATAAATGCACAATTATAGTATGAAACTATAGTACTCTTCCCTCAGTGAAACAAGTAAGCAGTGTATCAGTCCTTACCAGATATGGATAATGTGGACTCACCTAGGAGACATGGATAAAACACATCACTCAACAAGTAGAATACATATTCTTTTCAAGTGTACACAAAAGTTTACTAAGACACTATATGATGTCATAAAACATATCTCAATAAAATGATTGAATTACACAGAATATATTACCTGATCATTGTGGAAATAAATGGCAAATTAGAAAATAGTATCTGAAAAATCCCCAAATATGTAGAAATTGCTTTGGGGGATGATAGAAATGTTTTGTACATTTGTCAAACACATTGACTTATTTTAAAATGGGTGTATTGTATTGTATGTAAACTACACTTTTATTAATGTGATTAAATACTATCTAAAAGTATGCATAAAAATTACTCATTTGACCTTTTTAAAATAACATAAGCTTTTTATGACTGGTCTCACCTTCTGAAAGGTTTATTTGTATTCTACCCTCTGCTCTACCCTCACCATCTGACTCAAATTTATTTTATGCTGGCGAAGAATACTAGAACTACTTTCCCTGCAAGCTTGGGAGCAGCCACTTAACCAGTGGAAGGTCTTAGAAGCGTAATGGTGGAGTAAAGAAAGCACTCACATCTTAAGGTTAAAACAAAAGCCCAAAGCTCTTTACTATTTCCCACATATGATTAAGCTCTCTCTCTCTCTTTTTTTTGTGTATTTTCTCTTTTCATTTCAACATGGATATCCTCTTACTGACCTATTTTCCTATTTGCTAGTCCTTTCTTTTGCTGATTTTATCTGCTATTAAAACCCACATTGAGCTCTTAATTTCAATTATTTCATTTTCATTTCTAGAATTTTCATTTTATTCCTTTTTGAAAAATAAATTCTTCTTGTCTGGTGAAATGCTTTATCTTCTCAAACGTTTTCTTGAACATATTAATTAAAGTTTTTTGAAGGTTCATTCCTGTTCACTCCCAAAACTAGGTCACCAATGTGTCTGTTTCTAATATATGTATAAACATTTTAAAAAAGAGAGAGAGGTATCTAATCTATAGAGCAGTGCTTGGCTGTGGCCAATGGCAGGTGGAGAGAACTGTCTATAAAGAGGCATGTGGAAACATTTTAGGGAGAAGAGAATGTTCTGCATCTTGATTATTGTGATGGTTACATGTGTAGACTTTCCTTTAGTCCTGTATGTTTTAGTTATTAATCTAATGTTAGACATTTTGTGTAAAATACAGTTAAGCTACTTGTTCATTTATTCATTCAATCAGTCATTCAAAAATATTAAGAGTTTACCATGTGCCAGTCCTGCTACTGTGGAGGCAGCAATGAACAGGGCAGGCATAGCCTCTGCCCTATAGAGCTTTCAGTCCCCTGATGGTCCTCTCTATTTCCCAGAGTATTTTGGGCTTTAAAGTTTTCTCACACTCTTTTATTTACATAGAATATCACCCGCCCTCTGTCTGTATATTCAGATTATACACACTTTTTCCAAAGTCAATTTTAAATGTCACAGCCTCAATGAATCATTCCTGTGTTTGCAGTAATTTAAGCCTAGCCTGAGATCTCATGTTACATTATCTGCTCCTCTGAAGGTATTTGTACAACGTACCTTGCATTATTAATGAGGTTGCCCATCTGACTAGACTTCAAACTCTTTAACTGCAAGGGTCTTGTCTTATTAACTCCTCTATGTACTGCAGTATTTAGAAAACTGCCTGTGTTACTAATAGATGTTTATTAAATGAAAACATGAATATGTCCTTGTAATATGTATAAAATCATGGTTGTGTTTTAATATGTTCTGCCCAATAATTCACCAGATTCTAGGCTTAAGACTAATTATTTACTTTGTGTCACTTAAAACACTCCCCTAATTCTAGCTTGCAGCTTCTATGATACTCTGTGCTCACAAACCAGATAATCAAGCTTATTAAGAACTGTGTATTAAATAAATGTAATTAGACACTTAGGGTGGGTGTAATGACTTTTCATACATTAAAGCATGGTTTGAGAGTTTGGGTTTTAAATCTAATTGCTCAGAAGGACTATTTTGTCAACATCTACATTTGGGGCTATATTTTGAAGAACAGACAATAGTTGGCAGAAGTCTGACCTCCATTAAAAAAATAGGGTATTGCATTGCTAGAAAAATCATTCTTTTTATAGGAAATGGTCATTTTAACAGTGGATATGTGTCCTCTCTGATAAATGAATTCTGGTGTTCAGGCCTCAACACCAGACAGCTGTCACAGCACCACTGAGGATTCCTCTAAATTGCAGCAGATGGTGCGACTTATTTGGCCATCTACTGCTATTCTGAAGGATCAGTTGGCCAACTGCTGTGATGGAGGTATGAAAATAGGAAATTTATTTAGAGCCAGAGGAGGCAAGCACAAATGTTTTGGCATACAGAGTTTAAACTGATATGGAAAAACTGTATCCAACTACTTGCCAAGCCAGATCCATGAGAGGGTCTGGTGGTGAAGCCCCATCCCTCAAATAAAAGCAGTCATGGAAAATATAATGTCTTTGGCCAGCTGCGCTGTAATCTCTTCCGTGCCCCTTTTCCCCGAGATGCACACATGCTCACAGGCATATCCACACATGCATACACAGTACATGTATTCCTACACACAGTTGCTAATCAGTCTGCCATTTAAATTTAACACCGCTTAGGAAGCAGCTGGGTCACCTGTGGCTGGTCTGTGGAAATATGCACAGCATGTGTCAGTGGCCTGCATCAGAAGTAAGAGCCTTTCGCAATTCTATCCTTAAATCAGGAGCTGCAGCCCTGTGTAGTTTTTATCAATGCACAACAATCTGAGGTTCTGCATAACAGGGATATTGACTATTCTGGTCATGCCATTGGTCATTTACATAGCAGCTCTGGCTCACTCCTTACCAGAATTAAATCTAGTTGATAAACACTCTGCTTCCCACTGCCCAGAATACAATGTTTATGTACCTTCTTAACTCTAATTTATATCACTATTTACATATAAAGCCTGAAGATAGCTTACAATAACAATAGCTATTAAATAGAATGCTAGTGCATTGTAAACTCTTTGTGTAAAGCCAATAAATTCCTATTGTATTTTACTTCTTACTTGAGAAAAAGTGAACTAATTAAATTATTCAATTGAACA
Source organism: Myotis lucifugus (assembly GCF_000147115.1). Taxonomy (NCBI): domain Eukaryota; kingdom Metazoa; phylum Chordata; class Mammalia; order Chiroptera; family Vespertilionidae; genus Myotis; species Myotis lucifugus. The sequence continues at coordinate 15,224,262 of NW_005871062.1, read as the reverse complement.
GCAATTTAAATTGGTGCACTACGTTGCCTAAAAGGAGGTGACTTAACGACTGAAAAATACACAGAAAACTTGGAGATTATTTCCAGGCCCCTGTCTTGGAGGCCCAGTATATACATATCACGTAAATTATAATTACTAACGTGCAAATAGACATGATATATCTAAATAAACCTAAATAAATTAATTAATCAGCTTTGCATGGCTTATCAATAAACTTTAGTGAGACTGTCATGGAGAAAAAAATAGTCTTTAAAACACAAATAAAGTATTTAACCATGGAGAATAGGAAGGCCCTCAAATTGACCAAGGTCAAAGTCAAATTAAAAATTAAAACAGCACTGCCCAGCCAGCATGGCTCAGTGGTTGAGCATTGACCTTTGAACCAGGTCACGGTTCGATTCCCAGTCAGGTCACATGCAAGGGGCTTGTGGGCTCGATCCCCAGTGTCGGGTGTGCAGGAGGCAGCCAATTAGTCATTCTCTCTCATCATGGATGTTTCTCTCTCTCTCTCTCTCTCTCTCTCTCTCTCTCCCTCTCAAATCAATAAAAAATATTTTTTAAAAAAACTGCCCTAAATACATACATACATACATACATACATTTTTTACAATAAAACTGATAATTGTCCAAGAATAAACTCACAAAATGCAATGTGTAAAACATTTTAAATAAAACCAAGTGAGGATATCAGCTACAAAATAGGTGTGGAGAGGACTCCATGATCACAGCTTGCCAGAGCCTTGAGGACTAGTGAGGTGGAAACAGATAGGCATGTGAATGCTTTTCTTTTGGTGGAAGAAAATATTATCAAAGATTTCTCTCCCAAATTATCTTTCCAGCAGGTTCTATATCCTTGAAATGCCTGTAAGAAAATTTAGGGACAAAGTGTCTTTCGTGCCATTAGGATAATAAGAGCCAGCAGAAATAGCAGTACCCCTAGTTGTCGGCATTTATCAACACAGTCTCTTGTCTGACAGCCACTGTCATAACTGATTCACTTTCATCCCAGGTTAACTCTGTGCCCTGACTTGAGATTTATGGCTTAAATGGTCTCAATCCTATTAATGTCTTGTCAGGAAAAATCTATTGTTGACTTGCTGCCTGGCTTGTCCCACTCCCACCCCATCTCCAATCATTTGCTACCATCCTCCCTCCACACCTACCCAACTTTCATAGGGTGAATTAGGCCTGGTACTCAATTTCCCATTTACATTTCTGGTTTCTATTTATATTTCAACTCCCTAAACTACACCTCTGTTACAGTCTATTCCACATTGTCTGAAAGAAGTGTTTTTAGACACAGATCCAACAATAGTAAAAACATAATATACTCAGACAAAATGGCAAACTAGACTTACAGAAATTGTATTATAATGGTTAATAGTTCTTGAGTACTAAGGGTAAGCTGTGTTTTAAACACTTTGGGTGTTTTAATTTATGTAATCCTGTAACAACTCTTTGACACAGATAACAATGACCTCGTTTTAGTAATGAGGAAACTGAGGGACAAAGAGATTAAATAACATACCTATTAATATACCTACTACTGCTAGAAAATAGCAGAGATACAATTTGAACCTAGGCAGTTTGGGGTCAGAGCTCATCCCATTAACCATTATGCTGTATGATATTCTTTTGAGACTTGAAAAACATTAAGAAAAAAAATCATGGTGTTATTAGGACATTGTGCAACTGTTATTGCAAATGATAATTTTGAAGCTATGGATTACTAACATTACAAACCTATATGTATGCATCAAGAAATTAGATTTTATAGAGCTGGAGTAACCCATATCTAGACAAATAGAATGAGAGAATTTTTAATGACTGGTAGAATCTTAGAAAGCTCCCAAAAGTTTAAGGAAACTGAAGTGGTTGTCTGTTTTTTCAGGTACAGTGGGGCCTTGACTTATGAGTTTAATTTGTTCCGTGAGGGAGCTCGTAACTCAAATTACTCGTAAGTCAAATCAAAAAGTGAACAAGTGAGACACGTGATGCTGGGCTGATGTTGTGGCATTCACTGTGACGTTCGCTGCGCCAACTAGTGGTGGGGTATCTGAAGCTGGCTCGTAACCTGAATTTTAGCTCTCAACTCAAAGCAAAAAATCGGCTGAGAGACGGCTCGTATCTTGAAAAACTCGTTAGTCGGGACCCTCGTAAGTCAAGGCCCCACTGTATCTCTTTAGTTCCATTCCATCAAAGCTTCAAAGCAAGGCAGAGGCCCACAGAAGTTGTATGACTATGAGACTGTTTAGATGTATAATTGGGATTCCTCTTCTTATCAAGGGAATGGATGGTATTATTGTGCAACACATGTTTGACTAAGGATGGAGGTGTCAATGGAACACTGTACTGAACTTAACTAAGGGAATGAGGTTATATGGTGAGAGTTAGTAGCTTTAATTAATTAACCATTAATTAGTACTGGCACTCATATAAAGACTGTGTATCAATTCTAGTATCTTGGGGTGAGAGACAGTCTTAGAGAAAGGGTAGGTTGACAAGTATAGCTGGAGAAACGTCAATATTTTGCATGATTGGTGTTATGGTTTGTGTGTTTATGTCACCCAGATTTCATATGTTAAAAAATTAATGCCTAATGGGATGGTATTAGGATGTGAGAGGTGATTAGGTCCCAAATTAGTGCCCTTGTAAAGGAAACTGAGGAAGGTGAGAATGCAACTGAGCAGTTGTCAGTTTGTGCTAGAAAGAGGGCCACGCTGGTACCCTGATCTTGGACTTCCAGCTTACAGAACTTTGAGAAATAATTTTCTTCTGTTTATAAGGCACCCAATCTATGGTGTTTTGTTATTGTCACCCTAACTACTCTAAAACAGTTGGGAATCTATTTTTATGTATGTTTTTCAAGTAACAAGGTGCTTAGTAAGTCTGTCTTCATGTCTCAGAGTTATTCCAGGTAGTCATCTCATGAAAGGTATACTTCATCAGGATTAATATTAGAAAATGCTGTTAAATCAGAACCATTTTTTTGAATCAGTGAGGATGTCCCCAGGTTGAGAGTAGATGGCATTATGAAGGAAATATTCATATTTCCACGTTTTTGCCTGCTCTGGGCTTTTAGAGCAAGAATTGCTAGAAATCTGGGTTAAGGCATGATGGACCAGCAATCCTAAAATAGAAACCTCTAGAAAAACATAGATATTTATTTTTCAGAAAGATTTATGGAGTAATAAAATCTGGAGCCATTTTTTTACATTTTAAAGGGTTGCTGTTGTAAACACCTAGGCATCTTCCCAGAAAGAATTTGTTTCTATTAGAGAGAAAATCTTCTGTCCCTGCTTCTGGAAGAGAAGTTTCTATATAAACTCTGCAATCTATAGTTTTGGACTTCCTCAACAATAGTGTAAAACCCCCTTTTGAACACGTAGGTGACATCTCCCATCATTGTATCAACCCAGGGGGGAAATTAATGCAAATGCTGAGATTGCTACGTGAGTAAATAAATGGTCTTTGAAGCAGAAAACTCCAGGATAAAAAAATGCAGATAGTAAAAAACATCACTCATATTATAAATAATAATGGTCCAAGGTGTGATCAACTGGAATATTTATTCTATATAAATTCCTCCTAGAACAAATACTCCCCAGACTTGATTGTGTAAGATGTTAATGTGGTGCACAAGAGAAAAGGGTCACATTATTAAGTACTTTTGAGAAATGTGGCATACCATATCTCTCTCTGGAATATTATGAGTTGGGTTCTGCCAACTTCTATAAGAAAGAAACATGTTCAATATTGATTTAGGATTTACAAATCAGAAATGACCTCATAGCATCATCTTATCCTCCTGGATGTGTCCAACGAGTCTCTGAAAGGAAGGTAGTGCTTTATTCATGGGTGTATTTTCGGTCTAAACATCCTGAAAGAGTTTCTGGTTATTGTTATTCTTTGTCCCACTGGCCTCCAAGTCTTAGAAGTCAGTCTGTTGACCTTTGAGACAGCAACTACCATCACAAAGAGCAGTGCTTTTTGTGACACTGACAGCACATTAGAATCACCCAGGTAGTTTTAAAAATACCAATGCCTGTGTCCCAAACCACACCAATTAAGAGAGCCTCAGGATGAGTGTGGGAATCTGTAAGATTTAAAAGCTTCCCAGGTGACTGTGATGTGCAGCCAGGCTTCAGACACACTGACACAGAGCGGTGCTTTCCAACTTTAATGAAAGTGGGGAGCACCCCCTGTCGATGCAGATATCCACAGAGCTTATTATTCAGCAGGTTGGGGAGGCTAAGAATCTTGTTTTTTAAAAACTATTCTCAATGATTCTGACACCATTTTTCAATGACCACACTTTGAGATAAGATGCACTGACATAGGCTGGACCTACCATTCTGCCTGCTTCATGACAGTTAATCAGTATCTCAGCTACTGGAAAACAGAGGGTGACATTCCAACTCTGCCATGCTTCCCCGCCCCAATCCACTTCCACTCACAGACACAAGGTGTTTGAAATTACTTCAGAATGATAAAAGCAATACCTCACCTCATTGTGAAAGTCTCTAGCAGGATCTGGATGAGGAAGCAGTCTTCCCTCCAGCAGCTGGACTCAGCTGTGAGATGGGAAGCCAAGCCACCCCTCCAGGACTCTTCCTTGATGAGCCATAAATCTGGTCTCTTCAGGTTCTAAAATTCCTGCTCTAGATCTCATCTGCAAATGAAGAAAAGTCAGACATGCACAAATAAGAATTTATTTCAGAAAACATAGCCAAGCTTCTACCTTTGGTAATGGCCAAGTAGCTCTTATCAGACCAAGATCCTGAAAAAGTACAGAGGGGGAAAAAATTAAAAAACAAATAGTGCCTCAGGAATCTGTGGGGCAATACTAAAAAGGTAGAACATAGATGCTTTGGAGTTTTAGAGGGGCTTTCAGATATTTGAACACCAAAGAGTCGGAAATTTCCAAAATTTGGTGAAAAACAAATACACAAAGATTTCAGCAAACCCCAAGCAGAGTAAGCACCAATGAATGCCTCCACATATATCAAACTGCTAAAGGTCAGCTGAACGCAGGTTTCTCACCAGAAACCAAAACTAGATGACATGTGCAGAAGATGGGTCAGGAATAAACATAAAAGTAGGAAGAAAGAAAATGTAATAATTTAACAGAGAAAGAGGTGAGAATAGAGAAAATATTGGAAACTCAAAATTGTACGATGCAGCCAAATATTACTGCTGAAAATCAGATATAGGAAAAACATTTCATCATGAGTCACAGGACAAAATAGAGAATGGGACATATCATCTTAGGGTAATATGCATGGACTATCATAGCATCATGACTGAGTTTAAATTTGCACACATTGTTCTCCTGTACTGTGCCACCATATAACAATGCCCAAGTTCCTCACCTACTCCCCTACCTAATGAGAGTAGTTCTGCAAAGGTGGTTGTGCTCCATTTTCATTATATAATAAAGCTATATATTAAAGCCCCTAAAATAGTTATATACTTTAAAGCAAACATTTCAAATTGATTAATTTTATCTAAGAAAAGTATGTGAAATGCATACAGTTACTTCCTAACAAGGATATTTATCAGTTTTATTTATATACATTTTTAGAAATAATACTAGTGGTAGATTTATAGGCATAATTAAGTGATTGGAAATTTTACAAAAAGAAAAAATATGCTATTAAAAATTATGTGGATAAATGTTTTTAAAATAATATATGAAAATGTTGAGTTTTTTAAAATCCCTTTATCATTGTCTGAATTATATTTAAAAAAAAACTAGAAAGAAAATGACAAAATGTCCATACTGCTCTGGATCATAGGATTACTGCTTTGTTTTGCTTAGTTTGATTTCTTCTACTTTATTGGTAATCTGCAAATATTTCACAAGGACCATGTATATTTTATAATTTATATAAAAAGGAAGGGTAGAAAAATAAATATGGTTCCTAGAAAAAACAAGATTATTTTCAACAGTAACTCAGAGCTGAAGTAATGAGGTGTGGGTGGGAAATTGGAGTCTAGGTGAGACAGTGGACCAGAAACTAGACAGGGAAACAAAAATGCCAGCATACACTGCTAGTGATGTAGGAGTCAGGACAGTCATGATTTAGGGAAATCAGAAGACTGGAAGGCACAAACAAGAGATACATAAGCAAAGGAAGATCAGATGGATAAAACATGACAGGTGGTCAGTACTCAAGCAGAAAGTCAGAAGCTGGGGAAGAATAAAAATCTCATCACTGAGGGTGGAGGGATGTTGAGGGTGAGTTCTCCAGCCAGGAGGCTTCATACATGCTCTGGGCTAGAACAAAATCCAGTGTGAGGTTTCAGCAGTTCAGAGTCCACATCAGACAGCAGATAAGTCATTGTTTGTGTGTCTTGTGTGTTCATTTGTTTCTTTCAGTTTTATATCCCATGTATGAGTAAGATCATTTGGTTCTTGACCTTTCCTTTCTGGCTTATTTCACTTAGTGTGATAGTCTCAAGATCCATTCATGTTGTCATGAATGGCAATAATTTCATCTTTTCTTATAGCTGAGCAGTAACAAGAACTCATAGACACAGATAACAGTATGGTGGCTACCAAAGGGAAAAGGGATAGTAAAGGGTAAAAGAGGTCAAATATATGGTGATAGAAGATTTGACTTTGTTTGGTAATCACACTATGCAATATATAGATAATATATCATAGAACTAGAGGCTCGGTACACAAAATTTGTGCACAGGGGGAGTGTGTGTCCCTCAGCCCAGCCTGCACCCTCTTCAATCTGGGACCCCTCGAGAGATGTCCGACTTCCCATTTAGGCCCGATCCCACCAGGATCAGGCCTAAACCGGCAGTTGGACATCCCTCTCACAATCCAGGACTGTTGGCTCCCAACCACTCGCCTGCCTGCCTGCATGATTGCCCCTAACTGCTTCTGCCTGCCAGCCTGATCACCCCCTAACCACTCCCCTGCCAGCCTGATCGATGCCTAACTGCTCCCCTGCCAGCCCGATCGCCCCTAACTGCCCTCCCCTGCAGGCCTGATCGCCCACAATTGCCCTCCCCTGCCAGCCATCTTGTGGTGGCCATCTTTGACCACTTTGGGGTGGCCATCTTGTGTTGGAGTTATGGTCAATTTGCATATCACTCTTTTATTAAATAGGATTGTACACTTGAAACCTATATAATTTTATTAACCACTAGAGGCCCGGTGAACAAAATTTGTGCATAGGTGCAGTTCCTACTCCTGGCCAGTGATCGAAGCACGAGCATCTGGTGTGGAAGGGCGGGTCCCAGCTGATCTCTGGGCCCTGGGAAGCACATGGGCCCCCCAGGCCCCCACACACCCCCATTTGCCTGAGTCATGGCACCGAGTCCCCACACAGAGATGTGGTGAGCATGGCCGGGTGCTGTGGGCTGCAGTGCAGTGTGGGCCTCTGGGCTGCCCAGTGGCACCACACAGAAGCCAGGTGGGCAGCGCACTCTCTTCCAGCTGGCCTCACAGACTGGCTTCTACATGAACCCACGGGGAGCCTGACTGGCCCCTGCAGCCCCAGCATCTGTGGCCTGACTCACACGGAAGAGGCTGTGTGGGTGTGGGGCGGGCTCCTTGCGGGCACCCGGCACCTGAGCACAAAGGCTTCCCAGTACATGAGCCCAGAGGGAGTGAGAGCAAGCTTGGCAGACACCCCTCATTCTCACCACACCTCCATCCCCATCATCCCGGCCCCCAGGTAGCTGGCAAGAGGTCCGCAGCCCCCCACCCAGGTGCTGCAGGAGGTTGGTCACTGCCACCCATCCCCAGTTCCCTGTCCTAGCCTGGGGTCCAGCCCCAATCGGGTAATCAGGGCCTGCCAGCCACTGGTCATCATCTGCAGGACAATCGGTCATGGCTGGGAACCCCGCCTGGCTCCCTCAGTGCTTGGGAGATGGGTGGAGGCCCTGCCCCCCCCCACCGCTGCTGGTCACTGTCTGCGGGGCAATCAGTGGGGCAATTGGGCCCCCACTCACACCTGCCTGGTCCTTGTGCCTCCTGCTCACCTGGTCCACCATCCTGCCATGGTCCCACTCTTGTCAGGGCTCATCGGGGCCGGCAGCACCTCCATTGCTACCTGCTGCCAGTGCTGCATTGCCAATGCCCACCATGTTCCGCACCACCCCCGGTGGTCAGCACACATCATAGTGAGTAGTCAAACGCATGGTCAAAGGGACAATTTGCATATTAGGCTTTTATTATATAGGATTGTCACTTCAATAAATTTAACTTAAAAAAGAAAACAGATAAGTCAGCAAATTCAACAAGAAAATAATATGATTGGATAGGCATGAATTTCTGTAATCTCTTATATAGTCAACACCAGAGAAGAAAGTTGAGGGTGTTGGGGGGAAAGATATATATATAGAGAGAGACAAAGAGAGAGAGAAGTTGAGGGGGAGAAGAGAGAGAAAGAGAGAGGAGGAGGAGGAGAAGAAGAAGAAAAAGAAGGAAGAGGAGGAGGAGGAGGAGGAGGAGGAGGAGGAGGAGGTATAAAATATGTTAAGGGTACCAAAAAATGCTGGATGAAGGAGAAAACTAGTGCAGAAATAAGGGGATAGGAACACTGCAGATTTGTGATGTAGTTTTTCACAAACATATAACCTAGCATGCTATTGTAGATGAAAGAATAATTATGTTAAACCCTAAATTATATGTATTTCATATCTGTAATAAATACATTGCTTACTATGGACAAATAATTCCTTTTATTTTCTTAGCAGAAGAACAATCTAATTCTATTTCCATTATGGGAATATATAGGCATTTATTATCTTTTTCAGACTACAATTCTCTAAAATACTTCCACTTAGTTCCTTGTTAACATTTTATTCTAGAAATGTCAAGTATTAGAACTTGCTGACTACAAACCTTTGATCTATTAAAAATGTGTGCCACAGGTTCATCCTTTGAGAGGCTCATAAGCACACAACTGAGAATTTACAATCTATTATTCACCTACAACCAATGCAAAATGCGTAGGGGATCTACAGATATATTTCCTTGTCTTCACCACTTTTCACAAATACAAAGAGACACCCTGGCCCTGGGAACTGTGCCTATAAAATGACTATTTTCCTCCTGCCAATGATAATATCATAATAAAGTTCTTATGACAATTTCTTTCAATTTAGAGTTTATCTCAATCAACTCTATTATTAGTTATATTCAGTTCATTTAAAATTAACCACATCTTCTGCTCAAATGTTGCTGGAATTGACCTAGCATGTCTGCAGAGATAATAAGATTAAGGTGAATGAAGTAATGAATTGTATAACACTGCCTAATTATATACCATCCTCCCATTCACCTTAATTTGAGAAAGAGCAGAAACTGGATGGAATTCAAAGGGTAGCAGATTGAAAATGGATAAAAAGACTTTTTTATGTGGTGCATAATCAGCTTTCAGAATTCACTGCTGCAGGATATTTCTCAAGCTAAAATTTAGTAAAGTTGCAAGATAAGAATAAGAATGGCATCTGTGGGTACACTAGCTGGATGTGAATTTATGGGAGCTATCAATCCTCATGCTGGTAGCCATAAAATCATCGGCAGCTGGTGCCGGGATGGAATCCCTCCCTGTGGTACCCCGCTGCACAATTGGCCAGATGCATGATGGGCTGCTGTTGTTGTACAAAGACAAAAGAACCCAGAAAGCCTTGGGCATTAGCCCTTGCCAAAGGAAGGATTGCGCACGTGATGGAAACTTTCAAGCCAGCTGGGGGCTGCATTCCTGAGTTTCACAGTAACCTCCTCTATCTGTTATTTTGATCAAATGTCATTTCCCCCATCATGGTGAAACACAATGATTCTTCCTTTCCACAGAGCTTACTCAATGTTATCGCTGAATGAGTGTACACTTTATTGGTTAGAAATGCAAGTAATCTCTGCTGTGAATAGCCAGACCACCTTTCATTTCCAAGTGGCAGGTCCCCAATGTTCCCCTTTGAGAGTGGGAACAATGGCGATGGCGAGGACCTGGGGCCTTTGCTAATGGACAGCGTGGCAGGTCTATTTGTTGCCATTCTCCCTGACACCCTGAGCCTTTTAATTCTGTCGGACAGATTCAGGCCATGCTCTGCATCTCACAAAAGAGGTGAGAGAGAGTATTGATTCTCCTGTTATTGTTGGTGATTTACCGTGCAATTCCTTTAGCAAATTCAAACGCGCGCACACACACACACAAACACTCAGTGCCGGGGTCACAGCTGCTAGATGGCAGAGTAATGAGTGATTATTTTCTTATCTCTCCTAAGCTCTCTAAGTAACTTATCTTGTGGATTCATGACAGTTCTGCAGATTTAAGCCAAATAAATATCTTTTCACCCTAAGGTCAAAGGGTTCCTAAACATGGTAATAAATATCTGCTTGAAACAGAAATTCATTCATGTTGAAAGCTAGCAGAAAGCTAAAATTGGCAATCTACAAATAGCATTTCTTTACCCTTCTACAGTCTAAAACAAATTCGAAATGTGTCATTCTGGAGTAGTCTAACAAAGTGTTACTAAAGGAATAAATAACATGCAAGGCATCACCCTAAAATCATGAAGCTGTTTCCTCCCCAAAGCTCAGGTGGTCAGCACAGAGATTGTTCCCCTTCAATGTTGCTGCATTAGGACACTCCGGGGACTCTCAGCATGTGGTCACTGTACAGATGTTTTTGAGGTGGTTTTTTTTTCTTTTTTCTTTTTGCATTATATACTTACAGCTTTTTACCTTCAAAACACGATATAAGCAAGTTATGCCACTGCGTTAGTGTGCTCAGGCTGATATAACAAAATACTACAGACTGGGTGGCTTAAACAACAGAGACTCATTTTCTCACAGTCCTGAAAGCTGTGATTAAGATACTGTACTACAGGGTTGATTTTCAGTGAGGCCTCTCTTCCTGGCTTGCAGATGGCCACCTTCCCCTGTGTCCTTACATGGCCCTTCCTCTGTGTACACACAGGGAGAGTTAACTTGATGTCTCTTCCTCTTCTTATATGGACATCAGTCCTATCAAATTAGGAATCCATCCTTTTGACCTTATTTAATCTTAATTACCTCCTAAAGTTCCTGCCTCCAAATATGGTCACCTGGGTGCTGGACTGCAAAATAATTTATAGGGGGACACAATTCAGTACATAATATTATTCTTATTTATTTGACTTAAATCCACATTATTTTTGCTTGTATACAAAATATCAACTTTCTTCTTGAGATGGATGAAACTATTTAAATAAATGCCAATTCTTAGTAAGTTAAAAAAATACACCACAGGCTCTTAAGGCTCTTAAGGTAATTTCAAAAGGAGTTTATTACGTGTGTTGAAAAATGTAGCATTTTCCAGAATAAATAAATAGCTTCTTAAGATGATTATATTCTTTTTAAAAAAATATTTTTATTTCAGGGAGGAAGGGAGAGGGAGAGAGAGATAGAAACATCAATGATGAGAGAGAATCATTGATTGGCTTTCTCTAGCACACTCCACACTGGGAATCGAGCCTGCAACCCCTGGGAATCAAACCATGACCTCCTGGTTCATAGGTCAACGCTCAACCACTGAGACACACAAGCTGGGCAGATTCTTATTTAGAGAGAATAAATCATAAGAATTAATAATTTCTATTTTTATTAAAAAAACTTCATACCATACCAATGCTTTATTATTCTATAGAAAAAATGTTGGAGACTTTGGGGCAATGGGCACATGTGCAGATGATGCTTTGAGTTGTATACTTGAAACCTGTATGGTTTTGCAAACCATTGTCACACCAATAAATTCAATTTTAAAAATGTTGGTGCCCTTCTGCAGTGGCTGAATAAGCTCCAAAAGCTTCAAACAGCCTTTCTGTAATAACAACTATAAACTCTGGACAAAATACCAAAATATCTTGAGGGCTCTTGAGGAGAAGAAATAAGATTGTCATGGCAGATTCTGAGAAGAAGTTGTCAGTAGAAAAAAGGGAATTTTTGCTGTTCTTATGGATTTAACTGAGTGAGGAGTGGCTAAAATTCTAATATTCTGATAGAAAGCCCGCCATCCATATGTCTTGAAAAATTAGGAAATGAAGCCGGCAACCAGGGATGATGGAGGATAAGAGAAAATAATGGCAAAGAGAGATCCAAACAAAGAGATTTCCCAATTGTATAAACTCTGTCCAGGTCTCTGGCTGATTCCTGAACTATGGCTGCATGGGGAAAGCTACCAGCAGATCATCAAATATAAAATAATTGAACTTAGATTTGAGATGTCATCCACCACAGGTGAGTCAGGGTTTTAGTTTGAATATGACCAAGTTAATTGTCTGCAAAAACAAAAACTTCAATTTCTTTAAGGAATATAGAAGAATCTAGAGTCTACGTGAGATAGCACTTACACTCTTTAAGATACAATTCAAATTATGTTAAATATAGATAACTAAGAAAATATGAGCCATTTTCAAGGTAAAAGACAATCAACAGCCCAACCCTTTGAGGATTGGAAGCTGAAATTATCAGACAATGACGTTAAAGCAGGTGATATAAATATATATTTAATAAGGTAAAAGAAAATACACTTGTAATAAATATACTTGTAAAGATTGGAGACATTAGCAGATACATAGAATGCATAAAAACAGCTAAGTAAATATTTTAGAAGCAAAAAAATCCAGTATTAGAAATTTAAATGTCACCAGTTGGATTTAATAATACAATGGAGATGACAGGAAAAACAAATTCAATAAACTTAAAGATAAGTCAGTAGAAATCAGAAACCTGAAGAAAAGAGAAAAAGGAATAAATACATAAAAATACATAAAAATAATACATAAAAATAAATACATAAAAATAAACACACACACACAAAGACACAAAGGCCACATGAAGTCTAGCTAAAAATATCTAACATATGTGTAATTATAGTCACAGAAGAAAGGGAAAGAGAAGTGGACAGAAAAAAATTGAAAAAAGAGTGACTAGAAAGTTTATAAATTTTGTGAAGGCAGATTCATGAAGCTTAGCAAATTCTAAGCAGAGAAGTTATAAAACTGAGGAGAAACTCAAATGTTCAGGAACAAATGAAGAGCACCAGAAATGGTAAATATCTTCATGAGTGACAGACTACTTTTTAAATCTTAATTTCTTGAAAATACAATTTTATAATGGATATCAGAAGGGTGGGGAGAAAATTGCAAAGTTTCTGCATTTCATGCCAAATAATGTTGACTCTGATTAGAGAAAATACTTCCGGTGAAAGTAGAGTTTTTCTCACATATTATTCATCTATTTACCAACATGATTTTAGAAACTTTTACTCCCGTTTAATATATTTGTGTTTTACTTCATTTCTAAGTTATACTTGCTCCATCAGCTAACCTACTGAAATTGTAATGGTACAAAGGTAATATTCCTTCCATTTGGGCCAGTATGACACATTTATAAATAATTTAATAAGAATGAGATGAGAAGATTCGCTCACTTTTCCCACAAATACTTACAGAATGCCATAATGGAAAAAATATATTTGGAATTTTTCCATTACTCACACATGCACACACACACATACATTGATAGCAGCTATATTAAAAACATGAAAATGGATGGAAGCTTTTTACCTTTCAAAGGAAAACATATGCCTTGTTTTAAAATAAGACACAGAAAGCATTAAAAATACAATAAATTGAGAAATAATGAATAAACAAGTATTTAAATTAGAATGTTTTTGCAACAAGAAATATCATAAAAATATAAAAGCTCACCAGCTAGAAGAAAATTAAAATTATTTCTAAAAATCAAGCAAGTGAAAGAAAAATAGTTTAAATGAAAACACATGATCAGATACTCATAGAAGATAAAACCAAAGTGGTCAGTAAAAAGGAAAATATGTGTTATCCATTAATAATCAAGGGGATTCCAGTTAGACCACGGTAAAATAACATTTTATCCCCATAAGATTAGCAACAATTAAGATACTTGACACAATGCCATATTTCAGTAAAATGAAGAGTAATGGAGCCCTAGTTGGTTTGGCTCAGTGGATAGAGCATTGGACTGAGGACTGAAGGGTCCCAGGATCGATTCCAGTCAAGGGCACATGCTGAGGTTGCAGGCTCAATCCCCAGTAGGGGGTGTGCAGAAGGCAGCCGATCAATGATTCTCTGTCATTGATGTTTCTATCTCTCTCTCCCTCTCCCTTCCTCTCTGAAATAAATAAAAATATATTTTTAAAAAAGGGTAATGGAACCCATACATTGCTGTGGGAAGCAAATTGGTAAAATCCCTTTTATAGCTATCTTACAATATCAGATAAATTAAAGATGCAAATATACTATTCCTTACCAATTTCACTTATAAACATATGCCTAGAAAAATTATTGCAGTGATACACAAAGGTATATTCATATGAATAATCATTGCAGCATTGTTTGTAATAGAAAAACATTATTAAAGGGAATGAATCTATTATGTTATCTTCAATATAAAGAATATTATATGGCAGTGGAAGTAAAAATTAAAACTGATAAATTTTTATAGATCAACATAAATGTATCTCACAAGCATAATGTTAAGTAAAAAAATCACAAGCTGCATTTACATAAAATTTAAACACACATAACAAAACTATATATTGCAAATGTGTCCAGATAGTCATAGTAAAATTATAAAGAAATCTATAAAATGGTAATAATAAACAATACATTTAGTGATTTTTCTTGGAAGGGAGCTAATGTAATCAGTGCAGGATGCATATCACAATAGGGAGAACGTCAGGGGGCTAGAGCCCAGACACTGGTCTTAGCATGAGATGGTCACTTGAACTGGAACATGAAGAAACTGAGATCTGAACGTGATTATTTTTTAAATAGTTAGGGATGTCACGCTTACTAGTAATTAGCTAATGTGTCACTTTTCGTTACGAGAGAATCCTCAAATTGAGTCTAAGCTTCCCTCATTATTAGACAAAAGAAGCAACTATTTCCTTACTTCACCACCTGGCTATATAACAGCATAAACCTGTCTTGAGCTTTTATAACTAGAAGCACTACAGAGTTACTTATACTTAGAAGCAATGAGAAAACATATCAATGTAATAAATTGCTAAACACTGGAGTCACATCATTTTAGCAACTAATAAACCTTTTCTGCATGTTCTTTCTTCTGTAATATGTAGCACTGAGAGATGACACCTCATTAATATCTTCTGTAAACTCAATATATGAATACATCCATCCTCTCAACATCTCACTTTACATCTGAAAAATTGCCTATCTTCATATGATTTCCTAACAAGTCTCTGCACATATTTCAATGTGATGCTTAACATCCAGGGACTTCAGAATGTTTCAGTCATGTCAACACACTAAACATGTATATATATTTAGTAAACTTTTTTTGCAAGGTACTCAAAATTCTTTAGACAGTAGTCCACAAGTTATCTCCCTTTGAGCTGTGATGCTTAGAGGGAAGGGTGCCTCTGAATTTTCTGGGAATAAGATGGAAAGGTGAAGAGGAAAAAACTCTTAATATCATTGTTTTCTCTTCAAAAAGAAAGTTCAGATGTTTGATTATTTAGGTTTCCCATATGAATTTGAATAAAGTGACTTTCTAAAGGAAACAAAAGTGAAAACCACTGTTGTTCATGCATTTGGAGCTCCAAACTAAATGTTAAGCATAGAGCTTACTCAGAGTATGGCATTCTTTGGGTCAATATCAAAGCCAATGGGTAATTATATTAAAGAAATGTTCACTATTAGGAACTTGAAAATCATCTCTAAAACAAAAATGATAGGATGCATAAGAAAGATAGATGCTGCAAAAACACACCACAGGAATAATTTGAAGAATTTACATAAATGAAATGGGGATATTTAGTGTATTTTAAATCTCTAATCTGTAAAGACATTCAAGAACACAAAATTAAGTGTATAAATAAAAATAAGTGGTTAAAATGAACCAATATGAATATATATAAAACTAAAACCTCAGTAGACTATCAATAGTAGATTGGCACACATGGAGAGAAAATTTGTATTTGAAACAAAATACTGAGAAAAATCTTTCAAAATGCATCACAAAGAGATTAAAAACTAGAATAAAATGAAGGGAAACTTAAGAGACAGTGAAGATGGAAGAAGGTGTTTAAGACCTTTCCAGTGTCAGTCTTGGGAGAACTGATTATAAAATTGGGATTGAATCAAAAGAATAATATATGTTAATCTTCATGAAATATATAAAAGTATGTATCCTCACTTTAAATTAGCTCACCATGTGCCAAGCAACATTGAACAATAATGAAAGGAAGGTAGAAAGGAAAAAAAAGAAAGGGAGGGAAGGGTAGAGTTAAAAAACAAAACAAAACAAAAAAAAAACACCTTAAAATTTACTAAAGAGGTTAACCAAAGAACTTATATGCATATATACATAACCCATCAACATAGACAATAGTGTGATGAAGGCCTGGGGCAGGGGAGTGGGCAGGCTAGAAGGGACCAATGGGGGGTGGAGGGGGGAGGAAGGGGACATATGTAATACTTTAAACAATAAAGATAAATTGGAAAAAAAATTACCAAAGAAAATATGATAAACAAAATTTTGTGGCAACTATATATTTATGCTCTCTCAGTTCTAAATTTACCCTTCATTACCTGCTATGCAAAACCAGAGAGAAACCACTTTAAATCTGTTCCTTTGCCAGTTGGCATGATGCTAAACTTTGTAAGGGGCACTGGAGAAATGTGACAGGAAATAGAGGTTTTGTTTCCTGGTTCAGTGTGCTCTCCTTGGGCTCCTGCGCACACAGCCCTTTCCTGCAACACTGATGGCTTCCCCAGGACCTGGCTCCAGCAACAGTGGCAGCTCACACAGATCCTGCCTCTGCAGTGCAATGCAGGCAGCCCTCCAGAACTGCACTCCTGTACTGCAGACACTCCACTAGCACCCAAGGTCTGCAGGGTGCAGTTGTCAGCAGCACCAATCAGTGCTTCCCTCTGCATCTCTCTACAGTGGTGCAAAGTTAGGGAATAATTCACAAATCTAGTCTCACTTCTTATACCAATTGCAAGTTTAGAGGTCTCTCCAAGCCACCTTTAGGTCTGATAATTCACTAGAAGTACTAACAGAACTCTGAAAACTGTTATACTCACAGTTATGGTTTATTAAAACAAAAGGATACAGATTAAAATCAGCCAAGGGAAGAGGCTAATTTCAGGGAGTTTCAAACCCAGAGCTTCCATCATCCTCTCCCAGTGAAGTCAAGATCAGTGTTCGCTTCTCCTAGCAATGATGTGTGACAATATGTTGTGTGTATGCCAATCATGGAAGTTTACCCAAGCCACAGTATATTGGGTCACATATACATAGTTGACCATCGTGTTGCTGACCTTAGTGTCAAAACTCTGCGAAGGTTGAGCCAATACCATATGGCCCAAAGTGCCCACATACTTCATATTGTTAGACTCTCCAATGTGATCAACAAAGGCAGAACAGCCCAACGTCTGTGAGAATACTACCCAAGAGCCAAGGGCAAAGGCC
This sequence comes from Myotis lucifugus, assembly GCF_000147115.1. Lineage (NCBI taxonomy): Eukaryota > Metazoa > Chordata > Mammalia > Chiroptera > Vespertilionidae > Myotis > Myotis lucifugus. Next base: position 15,206,768 of record NW_005871062.1, on the reverse strand, counting down.
AGCTCTCTCTTTGGTAGGGCTCAACCTTTACTACTTAGAAGATTGCATAGCAACATGCCTTTGATGGCCTACCTTCCCATGAGCAGCTTCCTCGACACCCTAGACGGTGGATTTTCAGAAGGTTCTACCAATTAGGCATCACCGTAACTTCTCTGTCAGACAGTGAGTCATGGGTGTTCACAGTTCAGCAAAGTTTGGATCTCAATCCTGACATTAGAAATGGTTTATTTTCTACTCTTGTATCTTTTATATTTTGCTTTTCTTCTCACCGTCCAACTTCCCAATGTTCTAACCCCCTGCCACAGTTAATGAGTCTTTATATTAATTTTTCTGATTTAATTGCTGTGTGGGTTCTGGACCTTGATGACTTAGGACATATACTGATGGAGAATAGACTTCCCATCTATGTGGCAGATCTCCAGAAGAGAGTTGAAAATTTCTTCAAAATTCTAATTAAAATTAGCTATCAACATTGAATTCTATGCCAAGCAAAATTATATTTTGAGAATGAATAAAACATTTTCTGACATTCAAACACTAGGGAGATTTTTTAAAAATAGACTCTTACTGAAATAACTACTAAAGGACTTATATCTATAAGGGGGAAAATAAAGCCAGAAGGGAAGACTATGATGCAAGTTACAATAGTAAACAGAAAAACAATTTTATACTGTTGGTATATATAAATTAAATTTCTCCTCTCTCTTTTTCTCTCTCTTGCTCTCTGTCCCTGTAAAAACAACCTGAAATTAAAATTACAAATAATCTGACTCTAAACTTCATATAAAATATAAAGGACAAAGAATAGTCAAAACAACTTTGAAACACAAGACCAATGTTGAATGGATAACTGATTTCAAGGTTTGTTATAAGGTTATGGCAATAAAAATAGTGTGGCGTTGGCAAAAAGATAGAAAAAAAGATGACTGGAACAAAATTGAGAGTTCAGAAGTACATTTAAACATTTCTAGACAATTGCTTTTTGAAAAAAATAAAGAGGCAAATCAGTAGAGAAATAATAGTTTTCTGAATATATAGTGATGAAATCTTTGTATAGCAATATAAAAAGATGAACCTCAATTTGTATCTTATACCATATCCAAAAAACTAACTCCAAATGGATAACAGACCTAAATGTGACACCTAAAACTACAAAACTTCTAAAAGAAAACAAAATCATACTGACCTTGAATTAGACCAAGATTTCTTCAATACAACACTAGAAGCATAATACATAAAAAACAAATTGAAAATTGAACTTCATCAAAATACAATATTTCTGTTCTTCAAAAGGAACTCTTAAAATAATGAAAAGGTAAGCCACACACTGAGATAAAATATTTACTAGCATATATAAGAAAGATTTTTTAAAAATATATTTTATTGATTTTTTACAGAGAAGAAGGGAGAGGGATAGAGAGCCAGAAACATCAATGAGAGAGAAACATCGATCAGCTGCCTCCTGCACGCCCCCCACTGGGGATGTGCCTGCAACCAAGGTACATGCCCTTGACCGGAGTCGAACCCAGGACCCTTGAGTCCTCAGGCCAACACTCTATCCACTGAGCCAAACCGGTTCTGGCTACTAGCATATATAAGACAAATGATTTGTATCCAGGATATGTAAAAAAAAAAACAAAAAAAAACTCAAAAAAGAAACAATGGAAAACTAATAACCAACTTTTAAAAATGGGCAAAAGATTTGAACAGATATTTCACCAAAGATGATATATAACTGGCAAGAATGCACAGGCAAAATTGAAATCTCCCTTCTGGGAAAAGCAGGAGATGGGCTTTTCTTTAATGAATATTTTAGTAGAGTCTAGAAAATTTTAAAATGTGCTTATGCTATAATCTAACAGTTTCACTTTTAAGTTATAGAGAAACACAAAGAAACACAGAGTTGCATAGGCAGATATTCACTGTAACTGCTCATAATTGTGGAAAGCCACAAGGGCCTACCCACACAAGTGTACAGTTCTATAATACATCCTCTGTGTATCACACTGTGTACTCACCACCCAAATGGAAAACGCCCATCACCATTTATTTGACCCCTTTACCCTCTACCACTTCCCCCTTCCCTCCGATAACCACCATTCTTAACAAATTGATTGGCCTATGTAGTTATTTTTTCCCAATGATTATCACAGCCTGGAACACTAAAAAAACAGTAGCAGTTTGTGCAAACATAACCTGGAATGCATGGAGTTAAAGGATATTGTTTCAAATAATACGCTTCTCTACCTGGACAGAAACGGTGACTATGTGAAACAAAAAGCCATCCTCAAAGAGGCAAATCTTTGGCAGGAAACGGGGTGTAAATTCTCTTTCATGGGTCCCTTCCTTTGATCTTGCTCTTAAAAAACATTAACTACACTTTATGTCTTATGGTTGCTTACTTTCAGATAAACCAGCAGATGCCCTTTTAACCCCTGTTGGTGGTGAGGCTGTGCTTTCACAGAAGTCTATTATCTGCAAGCCTCTCTATCAGAGCCCTGGTAAACACCTGGGATTTCTTATCATTGTCTCCAGGCGGAGGGAGAAAACGGTCAACAGTCACAATTAAAAAGTTGAAGTTTTCAAAAGTCTTTAAAAGTTACAAGCAACCACTTCTTGGCTGGTTCCCAAAACAAACATAGCAGCAACCTACACAATCCTTTCAGATATCCTGGCAGGAATAGCAGAAACAAAATGTCATGCACTTACCCAGTAGGTGGAAGCCTAGAATGTAAATACAAAAAGTGTAAGAATTTTTATAGCTTTCAAACCATGGGAGATAAGTAGGATCTTTGTAATGTGAAGAGAGACATTTCCATTATCTCGGGGCCTTGACAAGTAGCTTCCCACGCAGCTTTATCAAGCCGAATGCCGCTAATCCTGGCAGAATACTGATTTTGTTCATGCTTTTGTTACGTCTGAAGGGAGAATTTTATGCGGTGGGTTACATGAATGTACTGACAAATTGATAGGTCTTCCAACTGGTTATATATTTTTTTTTTAAAAAAAGGGCTGAAAAACCGATTCTCTTCCTTCTGCTTCCATCCTGCCTGTGAACAATTATTTTTCACCATGATTGGAATTATTGTCGTCTGCATGTTCTTCCTCACTGAGCTGCACACGCTTTTTACTCTCATGGAAACATGATTTGTGGTTTCAGCTTGTCCTACAAAGGAGAACGCTTCCTGCATATCCTCACCTGCTCAGGTGTGGTCGCCCCTCATCCCTGAGTACCATTTTTCAAGATGGAACAGGACTAGATATGACAACCTATATATCAGTAATACCCGATCATTTACCAATGTCTTTATGCCCCCTACAAGTGTGAATGGGGGTTATGATCTAATTTAAGAGCCAAGGACACTGAGGGAGTAGAGATGTTGAGCCACTCACCTATGATCATGCAATGTCCCCTGCTGTGTCTTGTTCCTTTGCTTGCTTTTGTGTACCTGCTTATCACAGGGCGTGCACTGGGAAGCGCGGCACCTCCGCTGGTACAGCTGGGCCGAGCTGGCATCCCACTCACTGACTCTTCCTTGTGTTCTTGAATCTAATCTTTTCAATCCACCACCTTGGACCCTTAAGGCCCCACTTCCCTTCATTACAAATTTGGTCCACAGAACAATCCCTGTGGTCCTGGATACCTATTTGTTGAAAAACAAAACAAACAAAACAAAAAAACACACAAATGAATGGATGAATATAGGTGTATAATAAGTGTTTTTTCAGATGCTTAAAGGTAAGGTAACCTTACTCTGATTTAGTAATTACAATTCGTCCTTAAGAAGTTACTATATGGGTCTAGGTCATTACATGGTTAATAGTTATATGGTAACATAAAAGGTTACCAACTAAAACCATTACTTTATATGCTAAAATCTGTTTTTCTCCAACCGACCAAAATCATAGCTTCAGAGTAAAAAGGGGCTTGAAATTCTTATTTATTTTGCACTATGGAAGTCAAGCAGAATATAAATCATGTGAATGCATAGGCAAGCATGCAACTCCTACTATCCTATGTACTTTTCCATTTTCCCTCCTGAAATTGTTTCTGTCAGTACTTTGATTTAGAGCCTACCAAAAGGGGAGAAAGAGAAAGATTTAATCAGAAGATTGTCAAAACGCCTGCATATGCCTAAGAATTAGTGGATATTACAGTATTTGAAGTCTGATACGTATACTTCTTGGAAGATGCATCTCTATAGGCATTATTGTTTTCTTCTATAACTTTATTTATTTATAGGAATTTCATATAAAATTCATATTTCTATCAATTACCTGTTCATCTGTGCCCACAATGTACATATTTGCCATCCTCCCCAAATACCAGTATATGACCTGAACATCCAATAATATGAAGAACTATTTTATTAAAATATTGAACACTGAATTTTAGAAATATAATTATAGGTGTTACAAACCTGGAAATGGACTAGTCCAACATTAAAAAGCTGAAGATTCTTTCAGGCTCCATGTAGTCATGGAGGTTGCATGAGTGAGCATGTGACCTAAATATTCAAGCTGGTGGAATCCTGAGGGTCAGTTAGTTGCCTTATCTCGTGGAAGGAGGAGATGGCTCTTCCTGTGTAAAGTAACTTCTGCTTACTACTTAGTAAAGCCTATTTGTGAAGGTTATGTCTTTAACTTGTGAGTGACTTAAGGATTTTCACAGCTCAGTTTCAAATTCCCTTACCTGCCTCATCGTCCTCCATTCTACAGATGAACTCTAAGCTCCAGCTACACCAAACACAAACCAGTCCTCTGCTGTCAAATGCTTAGCAAATTGCACTCTTTATGTGTGACATGTGTCACTTCTCTCCACACGTCTTTCCCCAGTGTATCTACCATGACACTCCAGAAAGGCAATGTTAGATTTTATATTTTTAGCTCCTTCTTTCCAAAACCTACCCATCTTCCTCCAGCTTAGACTAGTTGTTTAAGTTATAGTAAGAGCTCAACAGTTAAGTAAAACGCTATACATTTTGTGATATAGGCATTAAAAACATAGGATGAATAACTTCTTGTTTATTTGACCAGAAATGAATAAAACATATATAACAATTCATTTCTGGTTTCTCTCTGGAACAGAATAGGTCAGAACAAGATATTTGATACCATGTTTTCTATCAAGCAGGTAGTTGATTAAATGTTTCATTTTTTAAATCATGTTAATCTGCCTATTTTTATAGTGACTGTATTTCAGAAGCCAAGTTATCTCTTTTCCTATTTGTCTCCTCTTTACTGTCTCATAGTGGGGAGGGAGGGAGGAACAATATAATTCTTATCCTGTTTCAGAGGAAAGAAGACAAGTTGGTAAGAAGAATGATTCTGCTTCTCATCCATGAAGTGAGAGTGCAAAAGTAATTCAGGTAGGGTGCTAAGGAACAAGTTAATTGCATTGAGGCATTTTCAGTAGGTATAGATTAGATATTGGAAATTAGAATTAGAAGTAAAAATAGTTCGTTGGTATATTAAAGAAAAATAAAAGAAGATAACTACAGGATATTTGGTTGTGGTTTTACTTTATGAAAGACTGTTAGGTGAAAATTCAAATTGCAAAACAGAAAAAGTGCAGAGGTCTTTATTGGCATTGTGAAATACCATTTTATAAATATCACTAGAGGCCCGGTGCACAAAATTCATAAACTGGGGGGTGTGGGGGGTCCCTCAGCCCAGCCTGCCCCCTCTCACAGTCTGGGAGCCCTCAGGTGTGTGTGTGTGTGTGTGTGTGTGTTTGTGTGTGTGTGTGTGTGTGTGTGTGTGTGTGTCCACTGGGGGCCTGCCCCCTCCTCCTGAGTTGGTCATGACCATTTATGGAGTCCTGACCTCATTTGCATAATATATATATATAATATATATATATATATATATATATATATATATATATGATGAAGCCATTAGCTCAAGAATTTATTAGAAGTGAATTTGAATAAATAAATAAATAAATAAATATTTCTTGAGCATTTACCATAAGTAATCTCTAATAATAAAAACATAATATGCTAATTAGACTGGACGTCTTTCTGGACAAAGCCGGGGCTGTGAGGGAAGCCCAGGTCCCGGGTGCCAGAGGGAAGCCAGTGCTGGCAGCCAGGGGAAGGAAAGCCTACTCTTGCACGAATTTCATGCATTGGGCCTCTAGTTAATAAATAATAAATTGAATGAAGCATGCATAAACACACACACAAAAAAAACCACCCTGTATTTTAAACATCATGTATCAGTTAATTTATTTGGGTTTAACAACATTTTTGTTTAGCTTAGATTTTGTATAATTATGATCATAGTAGCCACACCTTTTTGTTCTCCATATGTGTTATAGACTGTATATGTTATATTCAATTCCCAACTATCAATTCTGTAAGATAGGGGATAACATTCCTAACTTATGGTTGAGAAAATGGGCATTGAGAGATTTAAGAATCTCGCTTACATTCATTTGACTAGTGAACATCAGAGCTGGGCTTGGATCCATGTTGCTCTGATGTGATTTGAAAACCAGAATCTCTGTTCAATATCATGTTTCCTCTCCTTGGAGGAAGTGCCAATACCTCCAAATCTTGGTGACAAAGTTATATAAGCACTAGAGGCCTGGTGCATGGAAATTCATGCACTAGAGGGAGGGTCCCTCAGCCCGGCTTGCCCCCTCTCACAGTCTGGGAGCCCTCAGGGGCAGGAGGTGACTTGCCAGTCAGGGGAAGGCGACACCCCATCAAATCTCTGCTGCTGCCACTGCCGGCAGCACAAGCCTTGGCCAGCCCTGGTTACCTGTGCCTCGGGCTGGCCCTGGGCAGCTGGGCAGCTGACATCTGAGGCTTGCCTGCACCTCAGACTGGCCCTGGGCGGCTGGGGAGCTGAGGGGACTGGGCACCACCATCTTGTGGTTTTGAGTGCTGCAATATTTGAGGGCGTGGCAGTCAATTAGCATATTCCCTCCTTATGGGCTGTGGGCACTGCCATCTTTGTGACAGCATGAGGGTCAATTAGCATATTTCCTCTTTATTAGATAGGATTAGTTTTAAATGGTGTTGAATGGGCATGTTTAGATCAATTAATATCTAGATAAATAAAATTCTTTTAAAGTAAATGTAAGGAGATGAATCTAAGTGTCATAATTCTATATTAAAAGGTGATTTGCATGTACATAATTTCTAGTTTAAGCAATATACTTCAATAATTACTTGGATGACAAACTTCATTAAATACATTTTAAATAACTGGATGGCATTTGGCTAGCACATTATGGAATAAATGTCTTATTGAATTTAAATTTCATTCCTATTTGAGCAACCAAATTTAAAACTACAATCTGTCTGATGAAATGGGAAAACCTAAATTGTAATGGGTTAATATGCAGAATTACTTGACAATAGGAAACCATATGGAAAATTCAAGGATTTAAAGACCATGCCCACTTTCTTTACTTTACAGATAAGTATGTATTTGTGATTATTATGATTAATTAGTAATTTAGAGCTAAAAACATAGCACTCATACTTTAATATTTTTCTTTTGAGAAAAATAAACCTAAAGGTTAAATGACTTTTCCCAAAATCACACAGTTAAAGAGAATATTAAGTTTATACAATCTTCTGTATTCTCTATAAAAGTTATTTCCATTGCACTATATAGTCTCCTGTAGACCCAACAAGTGCACATTAAATGCCCTCTATCTAGATCTCTACTTATTAAAATTCTATCCATCCGTTCACTCATCCATTCATCCAATTATCTAATGCATTCCTTGGTCATTTCTTCTTGAAAATGCTTATTCCGACCTGACCAACTTTCCACATCTGTATGTGGTCCACCTAAAAAGTCAGCTCAGGTTAGTTTCCTAACTAATAAAAAGACCTCTCTACAAACATGAGGTTCAGGCAACGAGTGTTTCTCAGCCCTGGTGGCATATGAAAACACTTGAAAGTATTAAATCCAGGACCCATCCTGCAGAGTATGATTGAATTGCTGGGTATACAGTGAGGCATGGACATTGGTACTTTTTTAAAAGAACTCTCAGTAATTCAAATGTGAAGCCAGGATTGAGACAAATTGATTAGTCTCTGTGACCATACTAATCTTCATTAGTTTCCAGTTGGAAATAAGTTATTTTAACAGGTGGTATATTATAGTGGTAAAGGCGGGATCCTCACGCTCTGTAGGCATTCGATTGCCTGTGGTGCATTTAGTACATTCAGGTGCTAGCCTGGACACACCTCCAGAGCTTACAATTTATTAGGTTTTGTGAGAGATTAAGGCTACTGTAAAATTTGTTAATCAAAATTAACTTAAAAGAAAGGAAATAGGGGAAGAAAGGATGAGATTATACCAATTCTTGAAAGAGAATACAAAATAATACCTGTCACCTTCCTAAAATTCATGCAGATCCTTCAAAATATAGCTACTTCTTACATCTAAGTTAATATCTCATCCCCAGGTACTACAACTAGATCATGGATATGCTTTTATTGATGGAAATGTCACATTGTATTTCCATTATTTAATTGTACATTAGTGTCTCCCTAAGCTGTCAGTTTCTTGAGGACAGGGACCATTTTATTCATCACTACAGCCTCAGCTTCAGGCAAAATTCCTGGCACATGGTAGATACTCACAAGTGTAAATTGAATTGAAATGAATATCTTTGTGTAAAATACACACCCAACTCTATACATTGCATGTAATGAATGCTTCACTAAAATTTATCAAATGAATCTTGGAGAAAAAGTAAAAAAGAAGTTTCAGTAAACTTTAGATAACAACTGACCCATAATTAAACACAATTCTTCCCTGTGTGGCTGATGTTCATTAATTTTGGTTTTACTCTTAAATTTGTACACTAATGAGAGCATGAGACAATCTTCCTATACCTAAGTAACCATAGTGATAAGATTCATGTGAACAAAATTCTTCTCAATCAACCAGGACATAAGCTAAAATACATTTGCATCTATTAACTTAGGGTTAAGTTCTTTTTGCATTAGGAGATAGGTGGCAACTGCTTTTGTGCTTCTCCGACTATGAACAACTTCTAAAACTTAAATCTAAATTGATCTTTCAGTGGTTCCTGGGTGATAAGCAGTTAAAAAAGAGAGTTCAGTCGCCAAAGGGTGATGGATGCAATAAAGCTATAAAGCATCTTTAAAAAGACATGGCCATTTTCTATGTCATTAGATAAATCCCTACTGCCAACAAGCATCATTTCCATCTTGCATAGAATAGATTGCTGACCATTTTTTTTTTCATCAGGATGATTCTCTCAAACAAACATAATACTGTGGATCTACATATAAAGGAGAAAAATTGAGTGGAATGCAGATGAACTTATAAACAACTGTGCCCCCAAATATCTGTCTATTTGCTCTCTTGAATGCTGCTTTTTAGTGCTGGTCTTAAGAGAAGGTGAGTTGGTTATCTAAGTGAATTCTGCATGGAAGGCAAGAACCCTTTCTGCTCCACAGTCTCTTTGTACCACTATCATAGTTCATGCTCAATTCCCCCTTAACAAGTGAATGGCTCTGGAAGAGGAGGCAAATTAAGCCTTATCAGTATTTTATGCTTCCTTTAGGAATTAGTCTGTCACACCATTTCATGGAGTCTACACTTGATGGTAGAATTATAAAGAGCACACAATCTCATCAAATTTCCAGCATAATGAAGGTACTTGGAAGAGGGGAGGACAGCTGGGGGTAGAAATGTGTGTGTGTGGGGGGGGCACATCTTTGATAAACTTCTACTATTTTGCAATCCTACCAGTGGCTTATCTTGTAAACAAACAGTAACATGAATTTACTACTGTGAACTTTAAAATTCATTTATTTGAAACAAATGCTTTTTCTATAAACTATGTCTCATAGAATTCACAGGGCGTAAGTTCCCCCCCCCCAAAAAAAAATCCCATTTGGAAGAGCTAGTAAAAAGTAGCTTTTATTGAGCATTTACTTAGTTCCCAGGAAAGTACTTTACATGAATTATTTTATAAATGAAAAGTCATTCTTCATATAGTTCACCTGTGCTTGGTACCTGGACTACATCAATAGTAGCAACAACAATAAAAAGTTCTTGTTCTTGTAGATCTGAGGCAATAAATCAGAAACTTAATACACAAGTATATTATATTAGAGATGGTTATGCTATAGGGGAAAACATTATTGTAGAATAGAGTAAGAAAGATCAGGAGTAAAATTTGGTGAGAAAATTAAAGAAGTGAGGGAAAATAGGTTCAGAGACATGAAAGCATGGAACAGACTGACAGATCTGAGAGAGAAGGCCGGGGGTTGCGGGGGTGGGATGGGGCAGGGAGAGGTTAACCAAAGAACTTATATGCATCTGTGCATAGCTCATGGACACAGACAATAGTTCTAAGGCCTGGGGTGGAGCAGGAGTCGGGTTGAGGGAGGCAAAATGGGGGACACCTATAATACTCTTAACAATAAAAAAAAAGAAGTGATGGAAGAAACCCAGAAGACACCTGTGAGAAGATTGTGCCAACTAGAGGGAAGATCTAGAGCAAAGGCCCTAAGCCAGAAACATACCTAGTGTGTTGGAAAATAATTTAGAGGCTGGTGTGGCTAGAGCTGGGTGATTCACATGCAATCAGGAGTAAGAAAGGACAACAGAGAAATAATTTAGGAGTGGGAGCAGAGGGGACAGATGACGGAGGTGCCCTGATTTACTCCGAGGTGAATGGATAACTTGTAGAGTTTTGAGCAGACACATAACAAGATCTATCTTAAGATTTATAAGACCTGTGAGGAGGTGAGAGATGATTCCATGTGGGCCAGGGTGATGGCAGGGAAAGGGGAGAGAAGTCCTTGGATTCTGGTTATGGTTGCAAGTAGAACCAATATGATTATCTGATGGATGTGGGATATGAGACCATAAGAGGGTTATTTCAAAGCATGAGCATGTAGGGGAAAGAGTTTCCATTGTTTCGATGGTGGAAACTGCAGTTTGTGTGAATATCTGAGTCAGTTTTAGAGTTATTATTATACATGCAAGCGGAGATATCAAGCAGGTTGGTGGATATTTAAGTCTGGAGTTCAGAAAAGAGGCCTGGGTTGGAAAGAGAATTTTGCAACTATTTTACATTTGAATGGTACATATACACCATACACATGTAGGCAGTGAGGGCACAGAGAAGAGAAGAGGGCTGAGGACAGAGTCCTGGGTACTCCATGATCAGGAAGACAAGCAGGGTCAGCTGAGGAGACCGAGAAGAAATGACCAGTGAGGTAAGAGGAAATCTATAGCCTTATGAAAAAAGTACATCAAAGAGAATGGGGGAATCAGCTTTTGTAAAGGCTGCTTTTGAATTAAAGTAAGAAGAAAACTAAGAAATGACCTTTGTCTTTAGCAACATGGAGGTAACCGATGTTATTAATGAGAGCAGATTTGATGGAACAGAGGAGGAAAGCTTTATTGGAGGACTTTCAGATATTTCTTTCTGCACTTGTGGCCCATATAGAATGCATTAAATAAAGATATTCTTGAAATCGAAGTAGGAAGAAAATGTAGAGAGCCTTTCATTTATCCTGATGCTTCATTTATCTGATCTTCAAATTGTATGGGAAATATTATATCATAGTAATTAAGGGCATGAGCTCCAGGGAGACCCACTTCTGGCCCTCCTGACAGTGGCTCACCATTTACTGGCTATCAGTCATCAGATTCCTTAAACTGTGTGATAGCAGCATCCCTCTCATAAACATTAGCTATAAGCAGTAGTCCACGAGCAGTGTAAGGTTTCTCTTTTGTGTGCATTCCATAAGATTTAAATGACAGCCATTGTATATAAGATGAAATGAACACAATAGTGCCCATGCCTGTGGATATTTAATATGAAGCAAAAGGTGATCCAGGATAGAACTCATAGAAACAGAAGCCCATGAAAGATTGACAGAAGGAGCTGGTGCCTAAAACAGTTCAAGTGCATGTGCATATTAAACATCAACTACATTCAGAAATCACCATATGAATGCTTATTCATAATCTTAAAAATCTCTCTTAGCAGTCTGCATACCGGTTATCTGTGAGCTTAGGTTACGCATTCAAAGAGTCCTCGTATCCATTCCCCACTCTGTATCCAATATCACAATGAAAATCATGCTACTGAGATGTGATATAGTCGGAATGGAGATAGGGTAATTTAATAGGTTATGCACCCAAACAAAGTATTAATATTCATCTAATTCCTTTTAAATTCCAATCTCAATTTACTTTAAAACATTAGCTTTATTACAACAGGGGGCCTCTGACTCAATCCACAACAGGTCTTTCTGCAAGATGATGGTCCTGGAAAAGCTGCATTTTTCTTTTCTTGATAAAAGTAAAAAAGTATCTTCCTCCTCAGAGCAAGGCTTTGAAAGAAGGGTCAATAGACCAATCCCAGCCACATGCAATTTTCATTTATCCTTGCCAGTAACCCCAGGTTCAAGGCTATCCAAAGACTGCCAGGCTGATTTGGTGAATCTCTGTCAAGGGAGAAATTATGATTTTTACAGTTTAGCTGAAAAAGGAGCCAGTTTATTATCTATCCGGCTAGGTACCCTAGCATGTATAATTTTCATCCTTCTCTTTTTCTCAACTTCTCTGTGCTGTTTTGAGTGAAACTGGTAACAGATTTATGCCATCTCACAGTTCCTTGAGGTTTTTAATGAATCCTGACTTTAAGTAAAATCCATCACTCTATTATAGGGTTGGAAATTTACAGAGCTATAGCCTGGACCCAGGCTGAAGTTGTGTCTTCTGAACTTCAGCGTTGCTTCTGCTGTAATAAAAGGGGAAAACAAGAGTAATTACAGTCTAAATTAGTTTCGTAGTACCGTGTGCATCTCATCGGTACATTATGTTCTGAGCAGGCAAAGAGAAGAGAGTCACCTAAAAATTAAGATAGTTTTCCGGTAAGGTGTGCTAATCTTGATTCATGTGACCCAGGAGAAACAAATAGGGCAACAGTCTCTCCCATGAGTAAAAAATGTTTATTAAAAAATAGCTTAGTTGATTGTTTTACAGTTGATCTGGTCCTTTTCTGCAGGCTCCATGTACAACTGGAACAGAATGCTCTGACTTATAAATTTAGAAATTGATGAAACCTGAATTTGATACATTTTCATGTGGGGAGACAGGGAGAGAATATGAGGACTTTTAACTCCAAACATCTCATTTTGCAGAATATGGAGGCCTAGACATTGGATTCATTTGCCTATTGATTGCCAGAAATAATGCTACTTGGAGAATAACAGTCCTGACAAATGCTTTGCTTCTTGGAGAAGGAATCAGGAAAGCTTTCTCCTATTATTCCAAACCACAAATTCTTGGTATTATTTTGAATCCTTGGACCTCAAAGATGTTTTTGCATTAGTGTCCAGCTCAGACACTCACTCTTCCAGGCATGAAGCTGAGAGAGTCTGTAGTAAGACTCGCTCTAAACTCACTGTCCTCTTTAGGCCAGAGAGGCAAGGTGACATATGGGGGGAGGGGTGGGGATAGGTATGTATCCTTCTACCCCAGAACTAGCCATCTGTCTGGCCTTGGAAGACCAGTTGATGGATCTGTGTGATTTCCAGATTCCTTTGGAACAAAGCTGAGATAATAATACCTACCTGCAGAGTTGTAAGGATTTAATGAGGTTATTTACAGGAACGTTCATGATATAGAGAGTATTAAATAAATGATGCCCAGACAGCACATTGCACTCATGAACATGTGTGTTTTAGGACAAAACAGACTTGTGTTCAATTTCCAGTTCTGGTACTTATTAGCAGTGTGACCTTGGACTAGTACTTTATCATACTGAACCCTCACTTCCTAAATCGTAAAGTGGAAATGATGGCTCTCCTTTGTAAAGCTGCCCCAAGGAAGGATAATCTATAATAATAAAAGCGTGATATGCTAATTAGACCAGAAGTCCTTCTGGACGACCTTCGGGACGAAGCTGGGGCTGTGAGGGAAGCCCGGGTTCCGGGTGCCAGAGGGAAGCCGGTGCCGTGCCGGCAGCCGGGGGAAGGAAGGCCTACCCTTGCATGCATTTCAAGCATCGGGCCTCTAGTTAATGTATAAGGACCTAGCACAGTGCACAGCACACAGAAGGCATTCAGACATGTAAGCTATTATCCATGTTTAAGCCTAAGTATGCTTTTGACGTCAAGACTAAGCTCCAAGGCTCTGTTCTATGTTTTATATCCATTTTACTGGCTTTGAAAACTCTCTATATGCCAATTATTAGAAAATGGCTACCTCCAGCCCAAATATAGTTCTTGACTTTCCATGCCAATTACTTACTTGGCATTGCTGATTAGAAATCTCACAGGCATCCCTAAATTCACATGTTAACTGAGCTCCCAGTACCCCACCTAAATCTGTCCTGATCCTAGTAATCCTTATTTTGGGAAAATGGCACTTCCATTTACCCAGCTGATCAGCCAAAGGTTTTTGGAGAATGGTCTTTCCCTTCTGGAGAATGAATTGACAGAACATGGACACCCTAGCTCTTAGAAAATCATGAATCATTTTGTGCAATTTCTACATTAAAAGTAAATTACTGTCAAGTGCATTTATTTATTTCTAAGCAAAGTATGCAATAAGAAGACAGTCATAGTATTTCACATTTTCCTTTCACAGACATTTCCTCCTCAGACATTATGAAATCTTCATATCTGGTATCTCCTCCATATATGTTTATTGGTAACTCTTTTTCAGTTAAGGGCCCTCTGTTTCTGCACCTTCTTTTCTCTCAAAATGTATCTATGTGGGTGAATATTTGTTCAGTGAATACATATACTGAGTGGCCAGATTATTATGACCACCTGACATTTGTAGGCAAATTAGCTATAATTTCGCACTGAAGTTGCTAGAGGGCCAGACCATTATAAATAGGGAAGCAGGTTGTTTACCACGACAGCAGAAGTGATTTTTTTCTGAAGATATGGGTAAACAACGCGATTTAACAGCCTTTGAACGTGGGATATATATGCTGAGTGGCCAGATTATTATGACCACCCCATCAGTACTTTGTTGGGCCACATTTTGCCTTCAATACTGCAGCAATTCTTCTTGGCATTGACTCCAGGAGATGTTGAAAGGTGATGTGAGGAATCTGACACCATGCCTGTTGAATAGCACTGTCCATTTCTGTGATATTTGATGGTTGTGGAACCAGCTGCCTGATGGCTCTTTTAACTTCGTCCCACAAATGCTCAATTGGATTGAGATGTGGTGATTGTGGGGGCCACCTAAGCAAGGTAAAGTCTCCCTCATGTTCTTGAAACCACTCCTGCACAATATGAGTACGGTGGCATGGTGCATTGTCTTGTTGGAAGAAGCCATCTCCATTGGGATACACCATCAACATGATAGGATGAACTTGATCAGCAACAATACTTAGGTATGTTGTGCTATTCAGACGTTGTTCCACACGAAGTAAAGGGCCCCAAATCATGCCAGGAAAACATGCCCCAAACCATAACACTGCCCCCACCAGCTTGAAGGGTTGTACTCATGCACGTGGGGTGCATGCTTTCATGCTGTTTCTGCCAAATTCTCACTCTGCCATCTGCATGATGCAACTGGAAACATGATTCATCGGACCACATGACTTTTATCCAATGCTCGACTGTCCAATCCTTGTGTTCCTGTGCGAATTGGAGACGTTTTATCTTTGTAACTGCAGACAGCAAAGGTGTTCAAACAGGCCTTCGGCTTCCATATCCCATATGATGCAGTGTACGGCTAATTTGCCTACAAACGTTAGGTGGTCATAATAATCTGGCCACTCAATATATATATATACATATCCCATGTTCAAAGGCTGTTAAATCAGGTTGTTTACGCATATCTTCAGAAAAAAATCACTTCTGTCATGGTAAACAACCTGCTTCCCTATTTATAATGGTCTGGCCCTCTAGCAACTTCAGCACAAAATTAGAGTTAATTTGCCTACATACGCCAGGTGATTATAATAATCTGGCCACTCATTGCATTACGTCTTCTGGTAGAATTCTATGAGCTGCTTAGAGTACCCTGCTTGGCTGTTAGGCACTTTGTAAGCCAGAGTGACAATGCATTTATATAGTATGTAGGTAGTATATTACTCATTCCCCTAATAAATATTCAATGGAAAGATCAGTCTAAACAAAGGGATAAAAGTGAAACTTGATGAAAGCTTCAAAGCCCCCCAAAATTTTAGAGCAATTAGGCTACTCAAAGTGTTAATCACTTTGGGGCACTAAATTAAAAATAGGATCTCCCCCACCCACTCGGCAATCCATCAGATTCTATGAACCAAGAGACAATCCTTAAAGGAAATAAGCCTTTTATGTACCACCACTTAAAATGTTTTGCTACCGCTTTGACTGATTTTTGTATTATGCAACCATGCCCATATTCATCCAAGAACTGCAAGAAGCCATTTAACACACAGAGATTGAGGAAGCAAGTACTAAGTCTGGGCTTCAGGTAAAAAAGTGCTTCAGCCTAGGTAAACATTGTTTGTGGTGGAGAAAAACAAGGCATTAAAAAGTGTGGGGGTGATTAGTGTTCCTGTTTTGAACTTGGTGTTGTAAGACTCTCTCTAAATTCAATGTGGGTGGAAAAAGCTGAGGTTCAGGCTGAAACAGGAACCGCAATTCTCTGCAGTCCTGCACAAGAACATCTTGTTTTTCATTTCAGCATTTGGTAAACAAGTTTGCTCCTGCATTAATAGACACCAGTCACGGCTCCTCGTAGGAATTCTGCTGCAGATGTTTGAAAATACAGACTTTTAAAGGCATACATAAATTACACTCCCTCAGAAACTAATATTCCTACATGGCTTAGAACCATGTTCTGCCTCTTATTTCAATCTTCCTGACCTATAGTGGGTGATGGCTGAAATTCCATTTTTTACCTAGGAGGCAAATATAAAAAGGTGAAGAGGAAACTAGGCTGAGTCTTAGCTTTGAAACTGCCACCTAGAAATTGTTCCCTAAAGGCCAACTAAGTACCTTAAAGTTGTTTTCTATGTTGCCCACAAATAATTATTTGAAAGTGAAAGTGATGGTCAACATGCCAGTTGTTTTGTGCTTACTTTAGCAAAAATAAAATATAAGGAGTGACAAAATTAGTAACTGTATATTGAGTGACATAGTTTGCCAAGCAACAATACCCTTGGCTATATATATATATATATATATATATATATATATATATATATAATTTTATCCTCAGAATAACTTTATGACATGGGTGACAATGACGATTCCCAATTTGAGGTCTTATAAATATAACACTATATTATGAAAACTTGAACTTTTAAGACGATCCCGGCGGGGGGGTAAGGGGGAGAGATCAACCAAAAGACTTATATGCAAGCATATATGCCTAACCAATGGACACGGACAACAGGGGGGTGAGGGCATGAATGGGGGGATAGGGGGTAATGTGGGGATAAGGACACATATGTAATAACTTAATCAAAAAAAATTTAAAAAATTTAAAAAAGATCCCAACTTGGAATAAATATTTTATAATGTGAGAGGTTCCTATGAAACTAAATACAAAGGGAACATTGTTTATTACCAAAGAATATCACAACAGTTGAGATGATGACATTATACTAGGATATCTGCTTTATCTCAAGAAAATTTTTGAAAGTATGGATGTCATGAAAAGTTTTATAATTATCTCATGATGCTGATTTGTGAGATGAAACTGGAGAAAAGTAGAAAAATTTCACCCACATTGCCCTGAATGTTTTATCTTCAGTTATCTATCAACTGTTTTTTATATGAAAATGAGGTAATAGTTCATGGGACTTATCTCATTCAATGGTGGAAAGTAAAGAATAACTCATATAAGTTTTAGAAGGTATGGAAGTGCAAAATCTGGCTTTACCAGTCAACTCAGGACTATTTATAGGCCAGAATATGAATAAATCATATTTAGTCTTTTTTAACAGTGAACAGTAGGTTGTATACATAAAACAGAAACGTACAAAAGAATTCAAGTGGGGTACTATCTCCCATTTGTGTGTATATGTGCGTGTGTGTTTGTTCAGTACACATATTACTAAAGAATATAAGCCTTGGGAGTTGGAGAGATTGGTGTAAACTCCAGACTATCTTTTTAGGATATTATATCTTCTCAAGGATATCAGTTGTGTTCACTAAAAACAAAGTTATGACCCATATGTATACATTGGGAATGGGGTATTTTTCCATTATTTTTTAAATATACATATTAATATGGGAATATATATTAGGAAAAAGAAAACTAGTTCATGTATAATTTTTCCATCTCTTGATAACACCTAATAGTAGTTTGCTGTATTCCTTTCCAGTTTTATATCTTCCCTAATAGTAAATGGCAAATTGATAAATAACATTTTTATGTTTATAAATACTTATTTAAAAATATTTTAATGTTGAATAACATTTCAATTTTGGCAACATGGGCCAATGTTAATTTACTGATTGAATCCTCTGTTGTTGGATACTTAAATTATTTCAAATCCTTTATATTATATAAAAATGTTCTAATGGCTAAATATTCTTGCATATCCACATTTATTTCCTTAGGATAAATGACTAGGTATAAACATATGTACACATGAAGATTTTGTTATCTGCTTGAAATTATCCCCTCAACATGCCTAAGCTGTGAAGTCTCACATTGGTATATAAGAATCCCCTGTACTGATCTTTATTTTATTTAAATTCACTGTAATGTTAAAATAAAACAGCATAGCATTTGTTTTTGTTAGCAGCTCACATGTAATATGGATAGTTTTCATGAGCCAGTGAATATTTGTCAACCACCTGAAAGACAAAAATCACATTGTACAGTATAAGGGCTGTAACTCCAGGTGTGTTATCACTTTTATGTGATTGCAGCATCCTGTCTGACTTGTTGAAGAAAATAGAAGTGTGTAAGACTAGAACAGGGGGCAGCTCATTTTCTGAAGAATCTAATAGGCATTTTAGGTTTCGTAGGCCCCAGGATCTCTCTCACCCCTGCCCAACTCTACTGTAATAGTGTGGAAGCAGCCACAGCAAGATGTAAGTGAAGGGTGTGGTTGTATTCTGATAACATTTTACTTATAAAAAGGGGATATAGGCAGCATTTAGCCAGCAAGTCATGGCTGCCAACCTCCCCAATAGAACATGGAGCTCCTTACCTCCCTAATAATAGTCTCAGGTGGATGAATAACCCAGCAAAATGAAACTCATGAGAATTCTATTATTTTTGTTTTATTGTTTCTCTGGAGGTCTAATCTCAACAACCTAGAAGGAGACACAATGTTGTCTCACATGCTGCTCATTTGTTATCTTTCCTCCAGATTCTACAGGGACAGCAACTCTGGGACACGCCTCTCTAGAGCAAATACCCAAGAAGCTTTTTTTTTAAAAAAAATGTCTATCCTATGCCCACAAAAGCACCTTCTGATACAGCTATTCTTTATCCTCACTTGCTCAGAAGCCCAATTTATAGATCTCTAGCTCTTTCAGTACACTTAGCTTTAGAACTGTTCCAACTTCGCTATTTTACCTCCATTATCTCTTCATGTGTATTTTCCTCTATTTTATTTTATGTTTTAAGTGTCAATCTTCTTAAGTTTTACCATTTCATTTGTCTTGGCTCTCCATAACACAGTAACTTGCCAATACAGTTTCTGGAGAATTTAGTTGAATATAAAAATATCAATATTTGAAGTCTTTCCATGTAGCATCTTGAATGAGGATTGAGTTATTTGCCATATTATGAAACGCTTACATGTGAGATCCACTGTCCCTGTATGGATAGCATATATGACTCAGGCCTATTCTTGAAAAGTTTATAGTTAGTGAAGCATCAGCAAATAAACCACTATTTAGAGTAGACTACGGGTCGCATTCCTTTCTATGACTATACACAAAAGGAAAAGGAAGGTGCCACTAACTCAGAATGGGACTTTCAGGAACATTTCCTGGAAGAGAAGATGCTCAATGTAACTCATAAAGAATACACAGGATTTAGGGGGAAGGGACTTCCAAGCAAAGGGAAGAGCAAGATCAAAGGGACAGGATTATTAGAGAGAATGACCCCATGGTAGGAATGGATCTTGATGATAAAGCTGAAGCAGAGATATGTAGAGTAGACATAGTGAGGTTAGGCAACCAAGAAGGGCAGTTGTCCACCAGTGAATTGCTTTGGTCCCAGGTAAGGAATTTGTACTTTATCCTAAAGACCAAAGAGAGCTTTCTCTACTAAACTAATGGGAAAAAAATAAAATAAAAAATAACTCAAGACCTTGTATTTAATTGACAGGAATGGAAAAGTAAATTAGCTCTATATAGGTCTCAGGATATTATCGGTTCTGCTGAGCCTGTGTTATTAAAAGCGTTTCAAATCAAAGTGAGTGGGCATGATTTTCTGGAGCTTTGAGTTCCCTGGCAAATGACTACTATCTCAAATATCCGTCTTCTATCTCTCCATTAGGCTGGGAGCTCTTTCAGGAGTGGAAGCAGGACTGACTCAGAGAGGCATTCAGTGAACATTTATTGATTGGATGCTTTACTTCTTTTACTATTGTTTTAAGATTATTTTTCACCTCTAGCCACACTTCCCTCTAGCGAACAGTGTTCTTGATTTTTCTCCACATTTTCTTCTTAAGTATAAAAGATGAGTGAAATAAAATAAGAGGGGCTGGATTCTAGAAGAAAATCACAGAGGTGTACTGATTGAAGTGTCATCTCACTTACAGGTGAGAAACTTCACCCAGTGGTATTGAGTATTTGTCAATACCCCATGGCCAGATATAATAGTAGGGATACTTACCATATTGTACACCAAACACTATGCCCTAGTTCATCTCATACTAGAAGCCCAGGGCACAAATTCATGCACTGATGGGGTCCAGCCGGTCTGACCCATGGGGGCCTTCAGGGGCAGGGCCAGCTGGGGCGAGGGGCTACAGGCAGTTTGCCAGCTGGCCCCGCCCCCGATCAGAGTAGGGGGGCCAGCCCAGGGACGGGGCTGCCAGAGCGAGGGGCTGCAGGCATTTGGTCGTCCTGTGGTTTGGTCGATTTGCATATTACCTTGTTATTATATAGGATTACCCTACAACAAGTTTGGCAAGGTACATATTACTGTTTTTATTTTACAAATAATAAATGTGAGTCATGGAGAGGTTAACTAATTGACATAGGTTCACAGAGCTACTAGGTAGCAGAGCCAGGATTTGAGCCCAGTCCTTCTCTGACTCATATGTCTCCTCTCTGAACGACTCAAAGTGTGGTTCATGGACTGGCAATACCAGCATCACTAGGAAGCTTGTTAGAGATTCAGTGTCTTGAGGCCAACCTCAGTTGTAATGAATCAGAACCTATATTTTAACAAGATCCCCAGGTGATTCACTTGCTCATTAAAATTTGAGAAACACTGTTTTAAACCACTATACACACAATTGGGGTTCTCAGTTGCAAATTTCAAATTAAGGAATAAGTATTGTAATAAAATTTTGAACTGTTTTACGTATTGGTTTAGGTAGTGGTTATACAGAAATATACATATATAAAAATAAGCAAGCTCTATTCTTAAGATAGGTCCTTTTACCGCTTTGTTATATGTTTGTCATATCTAGATTAAACTAATAGACTTATCAGGATATTTATTAATTCAACAAATATTTTCAGAGTGTGTATGCTGTCAACATCCTGTGCCAGACACTGAGGATTGAGAACTGGACAGAGAGAGAGAGATTGAGATTGAGGAAAGATCCCTTTCCACATGGAATATTTTGTCAGGAAAGAGAGATAAGTAATACACAAAATATTATAAAACAAATTTATAAATTACAATTGCAATACGTGCTATGAAAGAAAAGAACAATGTAGCATGTAACAAAAGGTCCAATTTAGATCGAGAGTCAAAAAGATCTCACTGAAGAAATGACATTTAACCTGAGATCTAGCAGATAAACAGGAATCATCTTGATGAATAGACTAGGAAAGACTTTTTCATGCAGAAGGAGTAGCATATTGCAGGTGCTGAGTTGGGAGATGGTATAGGGCATCAGGGCACACACAAGAAGATTGTAATATCTGAAATACAGTGAGTAAAGAGGAGAATGGCAAGAGCTGATGTTAAAGATGTAGGCAGGGGGCCAGCACCTGTAAATGTTTGAAGGTTACCTTAAAGAGTTGGAGGACATTTTCTGAACTAGAGCAGGCACTAATGAAAATTTCTAAATCTAGAAGGTAATACAGTATATAATTTACAGTTAAAATTTTTACTCTGGCTGCTGAATTAAGAATATTTTGAAGGAGAGACAAGAATGAAGTGGGAAGAGCAATTAAAAAGCTATGCTGAGTCCTAGGCAATGGTTGATAGTGGTTTGTTTTTTATAAAGTTATTTATATACTAGAGGCCCAGTGCAAGAAATTCATGCATGGGGGCGGAGGTCCCCTCAGCCCAATCCGGGACCCCTTGGGGGATGTCTGACTGCCGGTTAGGGGCGACCAAACCAGCAGTCAGACATCCCTCTTATAATCCTGGACTGCTGGCTCCTAATCACTCACCTGCCTGCCTGCCTGGTCTCCCCTAACTGCCCCCGCTGCTGGCCTGATCGCCCCTCATTGCCTCTTTGTGCCAGCCTGATTGCCCCTAACTGCTCCCCCTGACGGCCTGGTTGCCCCCAAATGCCCTCTTCTACCTGCCTGGTTGCCCCTAACTGCCCCGCCCTGCTGGCCTGGTTGCCCCCAACTGCTTCCCCTGCCAGCCTGGTCGCCCCACGCAGCCTGCTTGTTCAGTCGTTTGGTTGTCCCTCACTAACTGCCCTGCCGGTCTGGTCGTAGAAAGCCATCTTGTGAGGGTGTGAGGGTTAATTTGCATATTACCTCTTTATTTTATAGGATAATTTATTTCAGAGAGGGAGAGAGAGTTAGAAACATCAATTATGAGAGAGAATCATTGGTTGGCTGCCTCCTGCATGCCCCACACTGGGGGTTGAGCCTGAAACCCGGGCATGTGCCCTGACCAGGAATCAAACCTTGATCTCTTGGTGCATATGTTGATGCTAACCACTGAACCAACGAGCCAGGATACTTTTAAATTACAGTTAACATTCAGTATTATTTTGTATTAGTTTTAGGTATACAGCATAGTGGTTAAATAATCATATACTTTGTGAAGTATTCTCCCTAATATTTCCAGTACCAACCTGGCACCATACATAGTTATTACAATATTTTTGACCATATTTCGTATGCTGTACTTTACACCCCAGTGATTGTTTTATAACTACCAATTTAGTGCTTAATCCCTTCACATTTTGTACCCAGTCCTCCGCCCCCACCCCCTCCCGCCCCACCCCACCACCACCACCAAACTCTCACTCTCCTCTGGCAAGGATCAGTCTGTTCTCTGTATCTATAATTCTGTTTCTATTTTGTTTGTTTATAATGTGTTGTGGTCCAACCCCAACGGGTCCAGGGATCCCCAAAGGTATGGACGGAGTCGGCGAAGAATGAATGACATGGGGTCAGCGTTCAGTTGATCAGCATAGTTGAGGTTCTCCCTCCAGGATCTCCAGCGAAGTTCTGGTGCCATGTTCTCTCGCTAGGTTCTCCAGCCAGGTTCTCCAGGTTCTCCAGCCAGGTTCAGTCACCAGGTTCTTTAGCCAGGTCCTATCCGGGTTCTTTTCCCATGTTCTGTCTAGGTTCTCCAGTGAAGTTCTGTAGCCAGGTTCTGTCCAGGATCTTTTGCCATGTTCTCTGGCTAGGTTCTGGTTAGGATGTGATGATGATGTGATGTTTATTGTCTTGTTACATCCGTATTTATACCAGCCGATTTTAATCCTGTCAATTTCTATTACAAAGGTTAGGGCGTTTCTTATCTCCATTCCAGGGAGTAAAGATTATGTAGCTTAACTACCCGCCTGGCACTTAATTAAGGGGTTGTATCCCCTCCCTAACCTCAGGGAAAAATCCCCACCTGGGGAAACACCTTTCTCGGAGAGGTGACCTTGGTTAAAACACATGGCGCTAAAGAGAGCAAACATATTAAGAACAATATGCTATATATGCCAGGTCCCTTGAAACATATGCTGTGCAGATGTTTCTTTCCTGCAGCGGACTGTGTCAAGCAGTAAGGATGGACCGGCTCGCGGCCATTTAAAATCAATAAA
>NW_005871062.1:15124415-15182529 GCF_000147115.1 Myotis lucifugus | reverse complement strand
TTCTGCTATTCTTTTCTTTTTTGAGGCCCTCCCCCATACTGCTTCCCATCGTGGCTGCACCGCTCTGCATCCCCACCAACAGTGCACCAAGGTTCCCTTTTCTCCACAACCTTAACAGTGGTTTGGATTAGCAGGTTTGACATAGAGATGATGAGATCTAGATAGATTTAAGATATTTTAGAGGTAAGCTCAATAGCTCTTGGGATTAAATATGAGTGGTATGGGCAACACAAGTCCCAAGTTTTTAGAGTATTTTGAGGGTGGTTGAGGGGTGGAGAATATATCTCAATTTATTGAGATCTTTGGTATCTTTCATAAGAGTTTTATAGTTTCCCACATACAGATTATATGCATATTTTGTTAGATTTACATCTAAGTAATTTGTTTGGTACTATTGTAATTGATTTTTAATTTTTAATTTTAAATTCCAATTGTCCATTGCTGGTATATAGGTAAGCAACTAACCTTTGTATATTAATCTTGTATCCTACCACCTTGTTATAATTACTTATTAGTTGCATGAAGGTTTTTTTGTTGGTTCTTTGAGATTTTCTACATAGACAATAAATACATCATCTATGACAAAGACAATTTTATTTCTTTCTTTCTATTTAATATATTTTGTCTATTATTCTTGATAGACTTTTAGTATGATGTTAAATAAGAATGACAAAAAGGACTCAAAATAATGTTTTTTATTATTTGTAGCTAGGAGATCCAGAACCACCATTACATTTTAAAAGATGTCTTTTAAACATAATGATTTTAATAAGGGCTTAACAGTTGACAATCATTCAACATAACTATATCTTACTTCTTATATTTCTAATAAAATTTATTTCTGCAACAATTTTTTTTCCTTTTGTGAAATTGTTTTCTATGATTGATGAACTTATTGCTAGATTTTATATGTGTGACTAGTACCGTTGAACAAAGTAATAAAGAAATCAAAGTATCTGTAGACCCCTGAATGTTTTAGGAGGAAACTAAGGTACAGATTACAGGCCTTTTGTTTTCTACCAAAAAAAAAAAAAAAAAAAAAAAAAACCACAACTAAATGAAATATAAAGCTATACAGAAAGCAGAATTCCACAGTCATTTTAAAAGTTTTGTACTACATTCTTAATCTATGAAATAATATCACTATCTATACTAATAAAAGGGGAATATACAAATTGGTCATGATGCCCTCATAGTCACGACCAGATATGCTAATTAGTCATGACCAGTATGCAAATTCACCATCACTCCAAAACAATAAGAGAGGGATATGCTAATTAGCCCTGATATGCTAATTATTTATGACCAGTATGCAAATAAATCCAACACACAAGATGGTCATCACCATGTGGTCAAAGATGGCCACCCCTATGTGGCCACAAGATGGCCACCACAAGATGGCCTGCAGGGGACGGCAGTTAGGGCTAACCAGGCCTGCAGGGGAGGGCAGTTGGGGGCAACCAGGCCAGCAGGGATCAGGCCTAAACCAGCAGTCGGACATCCCTCAAGGGGTCCCAGATTGGAGAGGGTACAGGCTGGGCTGAGGGCAGGCAGCCCCCCCCCCACGCACAAATTTCGTGTACCAGGCCTCTAGTCTTATAATGAAGAGGTAATATGCAAATTGACCATAACTCCAGCACACAAGATGGCCACCCCCATGTGGACACAAGATGGCCGCCACAAGATGGCCAGCAGGGGAGGACAGTTATGGGTGATCAGTTGGGGGGGACCTGGCCAGCAGGGGAGGGCAGTTAGGAGTTACCAGGCTGGCAGAGGAGGGCAGTTAGGGGCAATCAGGCCAGCAGGGGAGCAGTTAGGCATTGATCATGCTGGCAAGGGAGTGGTTAGGGGTGATCACCCTGGTAGGCAGAAGCAGTTAGCAGTAATCAGGCTGGCAGGCAGGTGAGCGGATGGGAGCCAGCAGTCCTGGATTGTGAGAGGGATGTCCCATATTGGAGAGGGTGCAGGCTGGTCTGAGGGACACACCCCCCCCAACCCTGTGCATGAATTTCGTGCACCGGGCCTCTAGTATTTATTATAAACTCTAATCAAGAACAAAGTTTTGGGAATTTAACCTAAGTTGTCTGCAAGAAATGAACATCAATAAAAATCTAGCAGTATATGAATTGGTAGAGCAGCCTGACATGATGGTTCTTTCCTGTTAGTCTGTAGTTTTATATATAAAGAAGGATGCAGCAGTTGCCATGGCAAATTTCTGGCTCTGTTGAATACTGGAACCTGGTATATAAGCCTAGGATTTGATGAAACTATGTAATTTTGAAATGAGCAGGCATATTTTACATAGCCAATCACCTTATCCTGGTTTAGATTCTAGAATGTACATCTTTTTCATTTAGCACAAAATATACATTTGAGCTTAAGAAATACTAAATATTCTTGAAATCACAGACTTAATTTTTAATACAGTGAATCTAGAATCTAGTATTTTCAGGGAATATGAATTATTGAGCAAGAAGTTAAAGAAATTATGCTTTTTTTCAGAGGCTAATTTTATAAGAAAAGCTGCTATTACATTAATAAAAATATAGTGCTTTCCCCACATTTAGATTATGGATTACAAAATGTAGTTTCAAATCTCTTTCAGTAGCATGAGATACTATATATACATATATCTCCACAGCAATCCCACTGAGTAACTTCTAAAGTGTTTTGGTCATTGGAATTCATTTGTATTCATCTCAATATTTAGGAGTATAATAAATGCATGGTATTCATGCTGATGACATATACTCCATACAAGTTTAATTGTCATTCTGCATTAATTAAGCTTGAGTTAATGAACACTTTCAAAGTTTTGCAACAGTTGAATCGCCACTTCCCATCAAGCGTGACTGAAGCAGAATTGGTTCATTCTGAATGCCTAAAGCTATCCAGAAAAAAAAAGCAAGAAGATAGATACACAGAACCTCAGTCAATTATAATATTGAGTAAGCTGAGGGCATTGGCAGAAATGCCAAATTTCAGGTAGACTTTGAATCTAAGATTAATATATTTGCTTTTAATTCTATTGTAAGTAGAACAAATTATATTTTTTCACAATTTTCATCATTATGTAAAACGTTTTAAACATTGTCATGTAACATGGGCCTGTGTTGCACCATGTTGGGAGAGGGGTCTGCATTCAGGGCTGAATTGCTGACCAGTTTAGAAGTACTAAGTAGATGGGGTTGAAAAGGTCCAGTACATACCACCCCAAACATGGCACCTTGGCATGGTGAAGACTTGAAGCTGAAGGAATTTGAGAAATGGCAGGTGCAGGGAGGACTTTCTGACCTTCTGCTGAGATAGGTTATAAAGCCCTCTTGTGAGAGGTGCCCTTCCTGTACCTGGAGGAAGGGAACATCCTAATCTCCAGGACAGAAGAGGAATCGGAGGGAACAGGCATTGCTGTTCCCCTGGTTCATGACCCATACCTTATAATATTTTTTTATTTGTCCTATCATATTTTACATAAATTCCATTCCTCATCAAACCTAGTATCCAACACTCAATTTTAACCACTTCTTGGTGTCTTCATTTCCTTATGAAGGCTCCCGTCTCATGTAAAATTTCTATTACATAAATTTTACAATTTTCTCTTATTAATATGTCTTTTGTTACAGGGACCCTAGCTGAGAACTTAGAAGAGTAGAAGAAATACACTTTTCCTCCCCTATAGGATCTAGAGTGAACTAATACTCTTATACTAATACCCTTTCCTCATTTAATGCCAGTGCCCATCCTTAGAGCATGCCTCCCTTCCCAAGAGCATCAAAAGTGAGATTTAAAGGAATGCAGTGACTCATCCAAGTTGTCAATGGCAGAACCGGGGAGCAGATGCAAAATTTCTGACTCTAAATTTAATCCCCTTTCCCTCACTGGCTAAGGAATGCTGGCCTTTGAATAACATAAAAAGGTTTGCTGAGAATCGAAACTGTCTACACAGTCTACTTAGTCTACATTACAAAGGCTTCATTCTTCTACTGTCCTTACCCACAAAATTTCAGTATTCCAGGAAACTCTTACTCTAGAAGATAAACACTGCAAATTACTTTATTGAATAAATTCATTACTTTAATGAACAATTGCAAGTTGTTCATTCCAGGAACTTCAAGTCTTCAATTGAAAGCATCAAACAACAGTTTGCAACCCAAGACTGTGAGCCCTTCCTCTGTCCAACAATTCTAAACTATTAATCATTATCTTTACCCAATCCTCTTCAAGCATGCCTCACCATACCTCTATCCCACACTGATTCAATTTTATTTCAGAACCGAACATCAGACTTTGAAATCTTAATAAATATCACAACATTGTTCCTCCCTGCTCTGATACACCACTGACATTGTTCAGGTAGTGTTCCCCCTTATCATGGTAGCAATAAACAAGTTGGTCCCATCTTCACATTATTTTAATAATATTTTAGGGAGCTAGCTTTTGACAGGTAGAAGTTGGCTTAAACTAGAAGAAAACATGAGTTTATGTCAGACATACTGAATTTGAGTTGCAGGTGCAACTTGTAAACAGAGATGGCTATCTGCCTTTTACTGTTATCTCAAGAATCACATCTCCATGGAGCTTCCTCTGGTCTTCTGCTCCAAATCTGAATGTGTTACCTGTAGAACCAGAGGACACTCCACATACATCAACATTTCAATTTACGATGAATCTATGCACTACACGTGGAATTTATAAAGCATAGAAGTAAAATAAAGCTTTTTACCCCCATCCAAGTTCTGAACTGAAACACCATCAGCATTGAGGTCCCTGCAGGCTCCCGCCCACCTCATTCTACTGCCACTCTGGCCTCTGGAGATAGCACTCTCCTGTTTTGTGACTAAGATCTATATTTTAAAGGTAAACTTCAAAATAATATTACCATATATGTATGCCTCCCTATATTATATGCTTTTAAATTCATTTTAAGCCTTCAGAAAATGAAATCACACGGTTTTCAGCAATCTCCCTTTTACACTGAATATGATTATTTCCAAGATGCACCCCTGGGGTCAACAGCTACAGCAGTTTCCTTTGTATAGTTGTCTCCACAGCACGTTTTACACGCTTGTCAGAGGAAAAAAATTATCATTAGGTTTGAGGTGATTGCCCTGGAAAGAGGTTCTTCTTAGGAAGAAAAGAATCTGCTTCTCTTGAGGATGACACCACGATTGACCTTCATTGATTGTGGAAGGCGAGGCCCCCTGTGCAAGATCTTGTAACTGCAATGAGGGAAATTGTGGTTGTGGGCAGACCACTGGATGGGGACAGCATCAAGGAAGAGGGGAGATCCCCAGAACTAAGCCAGCAGGCTGAGACCTACGGAGAAAGGTACCGACAAGGAAATGTCTGCAAAGCTCCAGTATCCCATTGCTTCCCCTCCTGGCTTTCTGGAGTTCCCCTGCATTATACCTAACGCTTGCTGAAGTCTATTACTGACTACAGCCTGTGTTGTACGGCTTCGGGATGTGAAATAGGACAGGCAGAAATCATCTGGAGGACAAAGCTTGGGGACAGGACAGCAGCTTCCTGAGGGAACATGATGTCATTACCATTGAGCAAGAATATGGAGTAAGTGCCATGCTGATATAAAAAAGAGCCCTGCCCTGGTCAATGTGGCCCAGTTGATTAAAGCATTGTCCTATAAACTGAAAGGTCTCGGGTTCCATTTCCAGTCTGGAACTGTACAGGAGGCAACAGGTGGATATTTCTCACATCGATGCCTTCTCTCTCTTCCTCTCTCTCCATTCCTCTATCTCTGAAATAAATAAAACATATCCTAGGGTGAGGATTTTTAAAAAATATATATTTCTTTATTTATTTCAGAGAGGAAGGAAGAGGGAGAGAGAGATAGAAACATCAATGATGAGAGAGAATCATTGATCAGCTGCCTCCTGCACACGCCCTACTGGGGATCAAATCCGCAACCCAGGTATGTGCCCTTGGCCGGAATCGAACCTGGGACCCTTCAATTCACAGGACGACGCTCTATCCACTGAGCCAAACTGGCTAGGGTGGGTGAGGTTTTTTTTTAAAAGAGCCCTAGGACTGCTTAAAAATTAGGAGATGGTCCCCAAACATTCTACAATATATGAGATAAGGACCAAAGCCATATTGTCTAGAGATTAAAGAAAAGTGTGAGTGAGACCCCAATGTGCTAGGAGAATTAGGGGCTGACAATTATATAATAAATTAAAATTACAGGGTTTTCTATCTTTCCCAAAGGTACTCTAAGGACTGGTTTGTGCTGTTTCCCTCCTTATGTCTTTGTATTGATATATCACGAACAAATGAATAAATGAATGAGAGAAATGAATAAATAAATAACCTTTGAAACAGAAACAAAGCCTCCAGAAAGATCAAAACTGAAGATAGCAATATGGAGGTCATCTACCTGGAATTTAAAATGAGTTTCAGATTTAAAACAATAATAATAAGACCATGTAGAGAGGAGAGGAAGGCGGTCTTCAGGTTGGGGATAGACCTATTAGGTTAGTAGTGACAGACACCATGCCCAGTAGTCTGCATGGAGAATCCACCTATTTTGCTGATGTCCCCACAGGCTGACATGGGCCCTTACCTCTGACTCATGGAAACTACTTGTGTCAAGAGTCATCCTCCATTAAAAAGACTCTTTTGGTTGCCATAGTGAGAGAATAAATCAGAATCCAAATGGACCTATTCACCATCCATTATAATCTCGGTGCCTCTATTTACTCTTCCTGTAACTGAATTTTCAGGTTACCAGCCCCAAATAAGGATTGAGTTTCCTTAAAGAGTTTTGGTTTTGTTTCTGTAGGTCTTCTTCCCCTATTTGATTCCTGAAAGAGGATGTATGATAGATTTCCCAATTCAAAATGAAATATTCAAAATTAAAAGCACATTAGAGGAATATCTATACATTAAAGAGAATAAAATAGCTGCTGTATGGATCACTGAAGAAAAATCTGTTCACCTCCCACGGGACAAAGCAATCAGAATGTTTCTAGAATACAATAGCCTTAAACTTTGCAATCAGACTTGGCATAGGGGAAACCTAGGGTCCTGCTCCCTCAGTGTGGTCTCTGGGCCAGCAGCACTGCTATCGCCTGGGAGCTTGCTAGAACTATGGATTCCCAGATCCCACCCCAGATCTACTGAGCCAGAATGCTCCTCTGTGTCAAATTCCCACATGATCAGTATGCATAGCAATTTTAAGGGCATTATTCCAGAGTACTAAAGAGAAACAGGGAAGACCTCGGCAAGAAGCAAGGGAGGGGTAAATCCTCTGCCCTGTCCCCAAACTCCTCACCACTGGAGCAGTTTAGCTTTGGCTTGGTATTTTTAAGTGTTGAGGGGCTCATGTTAAACTTTAAATATGCAATCTCTTGCTGGGAGAAAGTTTGAAAACCATCACTCAGTGTAGCAAACAGAACTATGTTCAGTCCAAAATTACCCCTAGAGTGTTTCCCAATCTGCAGGCTGGCACTCCTGTTCTGTCTGGAGCCTTAATTCTTAGTATTTCACACTATTTTTTTAAAATACATGTAGATGCTAATAACATGAATGAGACACAGATGCATTTAAAAGTACAAGTTAAAAATAAAGAGAAGGGGAAGCTAATAAAAGCTTAATAGTGGTCAGCAAGTGGAGGAACAGAGAAGGAAGAATGCGGATTCAAAACTGAATCACCGAAACTGGAGGGAGAAAGGTTTTCCATTTGAAGACAGTCCACAGCAGTAAATATTCACAGAAGAGAAACAGGAAGAAATCATGTTCTAGGAGATGGCGCCATGTGACCTTCATGCACTTCTTTAGCTGTCGGTTTATTTGTCTGTCACAGGAAGCAGTTTGGTGGGTTATGTCATTTTATAGCCATAATAATGTTCTGAGCCAAACCAGCTGCCTCGCTTGGCCTTTGCTGTGACCTCAAAATCAACAGATGAGGACTGAGAAAGGAACATTGGATTTGGCAATTAGGTGGTTATTGGTAACCATGGAGAGAGCAGCTTTAATTGAGTAATAAAGATGAACACCAAACTGCTAGGCGGGGTGAGAAAAGAAAGCTAGTAGCATGGCTAAGTTAGATACTCTTTCAATCTAAAGAAAAGTTTGCAGAGAGAGAGAGAGAGAGAGAGAGAGAGAGAGAGAGAGAGAGAGAGAGAAGGTAATTTGAAGAGATATTATGTTTAGGGACAATTATTTTTAAGGTGGTGGAAAGCCAAGTAAATTTGTAAATTGACAAAAACAAAGGCAATAGAGAAAAAATTGAAAAGAAAAATTAGGAGAGTATGTAATGGAATTAATTCACACAGGAACTTCAATGACACAGGTAGAAAGAATAAGATCATTTCTGCTTTATTTTATTTATGCCAACTGTTTCATTATGAAGTTCTTTAAACATATAGTTAAGTTGAATGAATTTTTCAGTAAATATCTGTACACCCACCACTATGTTCTACCCCAATACTGTTCTCTATTTGTTTTATTACATATCTACCCATTTATTTCCCCCAATCCTTTCTTTCCACTAAAAATTGTATCATGAATTTTATTAGAGTCCAATGTTTGTTCACAATATTTTTGAGGTAAAATTTAAACAACTAAGTGCAAAATCCCACATTTACTTTTGCTGAATTTTAACAAATGCATGTTTATATAACCCAAATGCCTAGCAAGATAGATGCATCTCATTACTCTAGGAAGTTCCCCCCTGTCCATTCCCAGTTAATTCTCACCTATACATTCTCACAGTCAACCATGGTTGTGAGTTCCTGTGCTTTTCCATGTAGATTACTGTTTCCTGTCCTAGAACTTCATATAAATGGGATAGTGCAGTATTGATTAATTTGTATAAGGCTTCCTTGACTTAGCATAATGTTTTTTTTTAAATAATATATTTTTATTGATTTCAGAGAGGAAGGGAGAGGGAGAGAGAAATAGAAACATCAACAATGAGAGAGAATAATTGATGGGGTGCCTCCTGCATGTCCCCACACTGGGGATCGAGCCCGCAACCCGGGCATGTGCCCTTGACCGGAATCGAACCTGGGACCCTTGAGTCCGCAGGCTGATGCTCTATCCACTGAGCCAAACCAGTGAAGGCAGCATAATGTTTTTTGAGGGTCATTCATATTTCCGAATAGATCAATAATTGTTCCTCTTTATTACAATACTGAGTAGTATCCCATTGTTTAGTCATTCTCCCAGCGATAAATCCTAGTACAACTGAAGCTACTATCAACATTTCTGTGCAGGTCTTTTTGGGGAAATATATTTTCATGTACCCTGGGTAAACATTTTATAGCAGAACTGATGGGTTTTAGGGTAGTTTTATGTTCAAAGACACTGGCATACCCTTTCCCAAAGCAATGGTACTATTTTACACTCTCACCAACAATGTACGCGAGTTCTGCTTTCTCCAAATCTTCTCCAAAGTTAATATTTTCGGTCTTGCAATTCTGCTGAGTGTATACCATTATCCCATTGTGCAGCTAATATTGTGTTTTTTTTATATTGAAAGGTAATCTCCCATTGCACTCATAGAAAAATATTACAGCACTTTTAACAGGAGATTGCAATTGCTAGTCTATACATTTATCTCCCCATCTAGAATAAACTTACAGACAGGGGCCATGCTGTACAATTTTTTATTCTTGCACTAGCATTTAGCCCAGTGACTATGTTCAACAAACGCTTGTTTAATTTCATTGAATCAAACGTGTTCCTGCTGGCAATTCCATCAGTGGAGAAGTCAGCATGGAAGCCTCCCCTTCCCTTCTCTTCGTTTTTTAGGGGATCAGTTGGCCAGTGGCAATGTGAGCACAGAGAAGTATGACAGTCACAGTAGGAAAACAGCATGGTATGTTCCCGCTCCAGATAGACATGGCTGGCAGTTTACTCAGAGATATATTCCACAGCAAAAACTTGCAAATGAGATGAAAGTTTCAAGGTTTTTTTATCGATAATATTTTAGTCACCTGGACTTTTGCTAATAGATACTACAGGAAACTAAATGTGGACAATAATCAGAAACTAAAATACGACTTCCAGGAAGTAGCAAAGGCTATTTTATTTACTTAAAAACAGCATGAAGCTGAAGGCTAATGGCTATTTTATTTATATGCAGTAATGTTCAAGGAATGTAATAAAATTCTTAAAGCATATTATTGCTCTGGTGACAGATAAAACACACACACGTGCATGATAAATCAATGCAGCTTTGGCTCAGCTGCATTCTAAAACAATCATATACCATACTTCTGAGTTCATTCATATAGGACTGAAGCATTTTTGTCAAATCACTTCCAAGAGCACTTGGGTGAATAGCAAATTTCACAAGCGATGTAAAGATGATAAATGCAGGATGATTTTTAAAATTATAATAAATCAATAAATGATTTTTTGCTATAACAATGAAATGCATTGTATGTAAGAAACATTTTCAAGGACAAAGTTTATTATTGGCATTATCCCTAAACATTTCTAGTCCATTTTATACTAAAAAAGTATTTTATAAGCACTCTCTAGATACTATTATATATTCATGTACCCACATCTCATACATGCCATTGAGAAAATGATGTCTGAGGAAGACAGTATTTGATGTTCCTTCTCATTCCTCTGCTAAGATCTAAAAGATGGAACTCTCCTCAGGAGAGGGAACATGTGGGTGGTGAACGCCTACTGTGACAGGGTCTGCTGCTTGCTCACAACTTTTTTTCTTTCTGGAATGGCCTATAGGAGACTGTTGATGAGATAGGGACTGTGAGCAAAACTGAGGTGTGCCATCTGCAGGCCAACACTTTTAAAATGAAAATAAGGCTTCTCCATTGTCTTTCTTTCCCTGGACTTGAATGTAGGGGATTCCGAGGCTTTGGGAGGGAAGGCTAAGCTGGTAGAGAAGCAAAGCTCCTGAATCACAATAGAGGAAAGTGGTCTCCTTACATGAATGAGAACTTTTATTTAGTGAAGTTACTGAAGTTTTACTGATTATAAAACTGAGACCTAGTGACCTCAGTAACTCTAATACCTTGACCAAGTTCACACAACTAGAAAAAAAAAAGCTAAAATTTTAAGCTAGGTTTGCCTGGTTCCAAAATATAGACACTACACCCCCCCCCCCATATATCCTTAAAAATAAACTTCATAAATTTTTAAGAAGTGTCAGGAGCTTAAGATAAATTAAGTCTAATTTATAAAAAAAAATGTGGTAAGTGACTTAGCTCAGGTCACGTAGGTCTTTAAGGGACAAATTTGGGGAAGTAGATGCAATTACTCTTCACTATACCATAATATAGAAATGAGAGATAGTTATTAAAAGAATGTTTAACTCATAACATATATCAATTAATACAAGGAAATAACCCCCATTATATTTAGAATTTATTCCTTAGCTTATTACTGAAAGTTTGCCATTGTCTACCCATATGAGACAAGAGGAGTTGTGTACGGTACTTTCTCTGCTTGTTCACCTTGTGTGTCTACTGTTTTGTATATTTGCAAGCCTTCTAGTCATCTGAATTAGTTACTTTTTGACATTATGTTTGCATAATGTTATGCATCAAATATTGTTAGAGTTTAAAAAAAGTTCTTCAACATAGAATCATAAATTGTAGGCACTAGAAAACAATTTAGAATTCTTATAGTATAAACTTCTTATTTAAAGATAAGGAAGCTGGTTTAGGGAGTTGAAGTAATTTCCCCAAGTGTACAGAACTAATTATTAACAGAGCTGAAGCTATATCACAAATAACATCTGCCTTTTTTTCTACTTCATATTCTCAAGGGAAAAATAAAATGGTAATTGTAGAGCTTTTTGATAACATATGCACACTAAAGTCAAAATAAAGAAATCATAGAAATTAGGAAAAATAATAAGGCAGTGCTTCTTAATTTGGACATTCCTCATGTTAAAGAGGAAGTCATGGTAATCAAAGAAAGTGTGTGAAAAAAATTATGCAAAATTGTCATTAATATTCACTAATAAATGTTTAGCATAAAACTAGTTCCTTTACTAACATTCCAAATGACAACTATTTTTACTACCTTTATGATTCTGTTGAGGTTATAGTCTTTTCAGAACTACTAAAAGAAGGCTTGGTTCTAACTACAAGAAAGTATAAGCCTCATTATTTTTATTTTTCTTAAGGCAATTCCCAGGAAGTATCATCAAAACACACTTTTGTCAGAAAACACAAAACCTCCTACAAGACTTGCTCATTGTGCAATCACCTGGAAAGTGAGGAATCTGTGTCCAACATTTGTTTCCAATTCCAGCTTCAGGAACCAGGATGTGAAGTCATAAATCATTAGTCTCCGTAACCATCTCGCTGGATGAGCACCAGCGTGACAAGGCCTGGAGTGCTCAATTAGCCCACAGCTTCGGCTGTGCAGGATTCATATCAGTTACCCAACAGTGGGTGTTTGACGGGCAGAGTCTTTTCAGGGGCTTCTGCAAACTCCATTGCTAAACTGCCAACAATAGAATAAAAGCATGTACGGGTGTCCCAGGCTGAAAGTGAGCAGTTATTTTTATACTATTATTGAAAGCCTGACAGATACAATGAAACAGAGACAACCATGAGAGTTCTGCTATGATATGGCATGGGAAATTGGAATAGGAGAGATGAGGAATATTTCAAGGCAAAAAGAAGAGTAAACTATAAAATTGACTACTGTCACAATTAGGCATATCTTTTATTTTCAGGTCATTGAATCTGGTGGACCTAAAAGTATGTGTTGAAAAGCATTCATTCGTTGTTTTATTTAAGCAAATAGAAACATTAAGTACAAAAAGTTGTCATAATTGATGTGATTAATACTATGAAGAATCCAGTTGGTCTGAAGAGGAGAATTCTTAATGAAACCAAGCTCTAACTTTATAAAGCCAAAATTTGATCATTTAATGGGACAACATGCCAAAATACAGGATCAAATGATTTGTTTGTGATCTATGCTGCAAAAGTTCAGGATCCATGATCTAATTTTACTTTGTACTATGTTTATAAAGAATAAAGTTGTTGTTTTTTTGTTTCGTTTTTTAATCTGCCCCTGAGAGAGAGAGAGAGAGAGAGAGAGAGAGAGAGAGAGAGAGAAAAGAAGAAGAAGAAGAAGAAGAAGAAGAAGAAGAAGAAGAAGAAGAAGAAGAAGAGAAAAGGAGAGAGAGAGAGAGAGAGAGAGAGAGAGAGAGAGAGAGAGAGAGAGAGAAACATTGACTGGTTGCCTCTCGCATGGTCCAGGAAGCAAATGTACAACCAAGGTATGTGCCCTTGACCCAGAATGTGACCCTTTGGTGCACAGACCAATGCTCTGTTGAGCCATGCTGGCCTGGGCAATAAAGTTGTTTTTTAGTCATAGCTTAAGGTAGAAATTTTCAACTTGAACCTCAGAGAGCACTTAGCTGCAGGGCCTTCCCAAAAGAACAAAGATTTTGGATAGAAGTGGGACACCTGCAGAATGTTCAGTAGCTAATGGTTTGGAAGAGTCAATCAGGAAAATTTGCCATATTATATTCTCTCATTCTTAGTTTCCTGACTTAGGTTACTTTCCTAAGGCAGACCCTTGACTCTCCTGCTACTCCATATCTCCACCATGCGGTACTCTTAATATCTCTTTAATGGAGCTGTTTATCCTAAGTAGTATCAAGTGTAAAGTCCCCAAGATCCCAATCTCTAATTTCACAGACATCTCTCATCTAATATTCAAGTTATAAGTATTTTTGTCTAAATGACACATGGGGGGGGGCGGGTAAAGTTGAATGGAAGAGAGATCTGAAACTTCAAGACCACTAGGGCATTCAGAAATTTGAATGCATTACCAGTGACTATAAAAGGAGCAGATGCAAGGGTTACTGAAAAGTTAGGAACAATGTCTTGCCTATACACTCAGCAATGAAAAGTTGTCTACCCAGATGTTTGGCTCCCAATGGCCATTTCAACACTTTGGGCTACGTCATTTTTGGCTAAGTACATAGTCATAGAACAGGCCTGACTAATCGCCTGGACTGTGACTGGGAGTATGGGTGGTGAGGGGGGGGGGGGCACCTGCAAGTTGTCAGAAAGCTCTTGCCTCCATTAATTAGACATCTAGTCTCTTTAAATAAAGACTGAAAAAAAAAGTCTCTGGTCTCCTCAGCTGTGCTACACAGGACACCAATTGGAAGGGAAAAAATGAAAACAAAATGATAGGAAAAAATATCCACTGTATCAGTATGATCACGAAATAATGTAACTGGAGTTGGACACTTTACAAGTATAATTATCCTTATGGGATATGCTTCTATGAATGTGAGAATAGAAAGTGACTTTCATTCGATTGTTAAACGCTTCGGTTAATACAACAGGACGCTTGCTTTCATCTCAGCATCGCGGGTTGTTTTGATGCGCCATGCTGCTGGAACACAGATGTCAGGCAAATTACGCCTTTTAGATGTGGCCCGGGCCTTTCTGAGTTCCATGGAAATGTGGGCTGATTTTCCATTCTGAATCAGCTAGGGCAAAGCAGAGAGGATCCTGAAGGAGGCCTCTTTGTAAGAAGACTGTCTCTCACGATTTAATTTCCATAGCAATTTAAGGAAATGATGTGGGGGCGGGGACAGGCAGCGAGTTGGTAGAATAATTGCTCAGACTTGACAGGGTGTGAGAAAGCTGAAAGCACAGTTCCGTGTGCATAATATTAACCTCCACACATTTCCAAATTTTTATTCAGTAAAAATATTCTCAACGTCTATGAATAGTTATTTTGAAACTGAGTGGCATCATGACAGGTCAAAAAACGCCACAGGGCATAACAATATATATTTTTCAAACCCAATCTGAAGTTTCTTGTAACATCAAGTGAGGTGGTTTAAAATATATACTGACCTCTCTCAGAGGTTATAAATGTGAGGTTGCTGCTGTCTTCTGTTTTATTATAAATCCAAGATGACAAGAGTCAAAATAAAATCAGACTATGGCTCTACACTAAGGAATTTTTTTTACACTGGAAAATTCAAACATTTAAAAATGGTAAGAATTTAGTTGTTAGACCGAATTCATCCTTCTATAAGATAGGCTGTGTCTATAAAAATGGTGATATGTGTTACACAGAAAACATAAGAAATAAAATATTTAAATAGTAACCATGAGGCTGGGTAAAGAAGTGACTAAAGCATTACCTTTAAAATCAGATACATAGGGTTGTTGATGCCAGTTCTGCCACTCATCAACAACCTAAATCGGGTGAATCACAACCTTCTGGGATTTTATTTCCTCATGTATAACAGCAATAATAATACTACTCTATAGGATTGCCATGAGAATCAGTATAAACAGATAAGGCTTCTCTCACAGGATTAGATTATAGAATACACTTGACAAATGCTATTATTTATCTAATCCATAAATAACCATATACTTTGCTTCATTCTGCCTATCTTGTACAGCTTGGAAAAATATTATAATTGCCTGGCCAGTATGGCTCAGTGATTGAGCGTTGACCTATGAACCAGGTGGTTATAGTTCGATTTCGAGTCAGGCCACATGCCGATCTGCACTGTAGGGCATGCAGGAGGCATCTGCTCAATGATTCTTTCTCATCATTGATGTTTCTATTTCTCTCTCCCTCTCCCTTCCTATCTGGAATCAATATATATATATATATATATGGTAAAAATACAATTAATTAAGTGGATCAATTGTGAATTCCTGTCTTTTTCTATCATTAAAAAAAATCGAGTTAATTTTACATGAAACGCTGTTGACCAAATTATAATTTTTAACTTGATAATAAAACATATTTGCTGACTCACTAGCTCTTTGTGTGCTATAAATGCAAGCTGAGTCCTTCTGAGAATAATAGCTCAAATCTTAAATTCAAAATAAGACAGGAACAAAGATATTATACACATTATTAAATGCAAATTGATTGCATTAACCAAAAGACTTTTAAAAAGCAGATTCTAGGAGACAGGTTTTAAAAATATAAAATTTTGTGTGACATGATTTATTTTTTAGGCAAGAAGATAAAGCTCAACTTGGCTCACTCCACTCCTCTGGTTTAAATGGCTGGAGGGTTCTCCATATCATGTCAAAAAATGTCCTAATTCTTACCTGGACATTCAAGTCAGCCATAGCTTTGTCCCATTTGGGCTTTCTACCTGTATTCTCCACAGGCCTTTCACATACAACAACATCATTCAAAATGAGCTTCTCGCTTTATGCATATCTTAATTTAGAACTCTGTGGTTTTGATAATTCTAATTTTTTCAGAACCTTCTTTCCCATTATCATGTCATATCTACATGTCTGAATCCTAAATTATCAGTGCCAATATCACCTTTCCCACAAATCCATTATAAATTCACATCCTTTTTTCTGAACTCATATAGAAATTCCCCATATCTCCCTTTTGATGAATTATGATTAGAGCTTATACCTCTTCCCTTGTGTTATTTTTGTTTACTTATGTCTTTCTACTATATTATTTCTTTATAGGAAGAACCATGTGACTTATCTTGATGTGAAGAGACAGCAAGATAAAGTTAAAAGGTTCAGATCTTAGAGATGAAACTTTCTGGCTTGGAGCCATGTCATTTCATTGACCACTGTGTGATCCAAAACAAATTATAACTTCTCTCTTAGCCTCAACTTCTCTACATATAAAGATGAACAATAAAAAAGTGAATGAATAAATGTATTCT
Organism: Myotis lucifugus; assembly: GCF_000147115.1. Taxonomy (NCBI): domain Eukaryota; kingdom Metazoa; phylum Chordata; class Mammalia; order Chiroptera; family Vespertilionidae; genus Myotis; species Myotis lucifugus. The sequence goes on along the minus strand of NW_005871062.1, from coordinate 15,165,872 downwards.
CTCTTGATATGAAAGTGGCAATGGTAAGTAAAAGAAATAAGACAACGCTTCTGCAAGGTTTGAAACTGTGATTTTCCAGTTGATAAAATCAACACAGAGCTATGTTTAATTTTCTGACAGTTTACCAAATATCCTTTTCAGAAAATCAAAGGGAAAACTTGAAAACAGCTTGCAATACTATAAGGAGGTTTGGACTGTCAGACAGGAAATCTTTGCTACAGTCCTGGTTTTACTACTTGATGTCTGTGTGACCACAGACAAATTATTCACCAATCAGGACCTTACCTATCTCCCCAAAATGAAGTGAGGGATAAGAGTTTATTAGTTCTTATAGTTTTTCTCCCCCCACGCTTCCCCCTGTGGAACTAGGAATACTCCAGTTCAAACCATAAGAACCAAGAAGCAAGCAGAATTACCCAGTTCCCATTTAAAAGTTAGACAACCTCAGCGTAGACCATTTCATGGACCAGGGCATCAAAAGCTGAGATGTCATTTCCACAACAAAGCCTTCCTTGAAACTACCAGCTGGCCCATGGGAAAATCCTCTAAGAGGCAACTTTTGTTTTGTACTTCTCTTGTCCACTTATCACCTTGTATTCTTATTATATATCTGTCTGTCTCTATGGATCATAGGTATTGTTATTTTCATTACCACATAGAACTCCTGGTTCAGTCAATGCTTTACTACAATGAATGAGTGAATGAATGAACAAATGAATAAACAAATGAGTGAATAAAAATTCAGAAGAAACAAAAACTTAATGAGAGCCAAAAGAAAACAGAATTTACAGTGCATATATTGCCAACAATATTTACCTGATTATTGAATTTATTAACATGTAGTCTTTTGTTCTATCTTAAGGGTGGAAATTACTATGTGCAAACCACTTTGGTTTTGAATTTCCCTCTTTTGTTGTCAGGGAGCTGTGAGGTAAAAAAGGAAATAGGTACCAGTGTCTAATGCAGTGTCCATGTGCTTTTTCCCAGTGGCAAGAGAAACTTAATTTTTAAGCTTTTTCAATAATGAACATTGATCTTTCTATTTAAGAAAGTGTTTTGCATAGCATACCACTTAGAAAGCCATGTTAATGGCTTCTCATCAGTATAAATTACAAATTACTTCCCAACAGCACTGGAAGGAATTGTTTCAGTATATTTGGATAGGAAGGTGACAGCTGCTTAACTGTAGGTGACTCAATATCAAAAACTAAAATCAATTCACTTTCAAAATACCAAATTGTACACTGTGAGCTACATGCTGCTAACTAGATACTGCCAGACAAAGATCAGTAAATGAGTAGACGGCGTCTGTTAAAATTTTCATTTCCAAGTTGTCACTCATTTTAGTGAACTGATGAAGACTACTATCAACTAACACGTATTAAGGTGATAGCAAAAAGTCATTAGTGTTGGGAATGAAAAATTAAATATCAACAAAACTTTACATGTTTACCAAAACAATTTGGATGCAAAAACAATTCTTAAGGGGGTACTTTAAGGAATTAATACTTGTTTAAATTAAGCTTTCTTTAAAAAAATTGGTTGTACCAATTTTTTAATTATGTGTTGTCTCCATGCTTACTATGTGCCAGAAACTATTTTAATCATTTTATGTGTATTAAGTTACTTGATCATTATCATCACCTGTGCAATAGGAATTATGCCCATACTAAAGATAAGGAAACTGACACACACAGAGGATAATCCTTTCTTGCATGAAGCCACATGACTAAGAAATTGGGGAGCTGCCAATAATCATCACTAACTGATATTTGGTGAAAAATATTTCATTGCTGTCTAGTCATCTGTGCTGTACACTAATACTCCCTTAGGGAAGATCCCCTCTTTCAGCCATATGCCTATGACACTCAGCCTTTCTTCCCATGCTCCTGTCAAAAACTGCTCAAACATTCTTTACCTGTACAGTAAATTTCTACAGAGACCCCTCTCAGGATAGTTGCATTATCAAGAAAAAGAAAAGGTGTTTGTCTATATAAGTTTTATTTTAAATATTAACAGATGAACCCAGCTGGCATGACTCAGTGGTTGACCTATGAACCAGGAGGTCAGGAGGTCATGGTTTGATTCCAGGTCAGGGCATATACCTGGGGTTGTGGGCTCAATCCCCAATGAGGAGCGTGCAGGAGGTAGCCATTCAATGATTCTCTCTCATCATTGATGTTTCTATTTCTCTCTCCTTCTCTCTTCCTCTCTGAAATCAATAACAACATAAAAATATATTCAAAGATGATGTAGGGAAGAGCTCCCATGATTGTCCATGGGAAAGGAACATTTCCAGGGCATCTGAAATCATGTGCACAATCTGGTCTCTCTTGGCCTTGGCACTCAGTTGGCTTAGCACCTCGGGTATCACTTTGTCACCCTCCACAATAGGGGAACGATATTACAATCAAAGACACAATCTATTTGTTAAGAGATCATTATGACAATAATCAGTTGCATTACTCATGTGTTTGTCTCTGACAAGGCAGATACCTCTGTCTAGCCCAGGAGGATACCCAAGACCAGGGCATGGGGATATAAGCAAAGACAATTCCTGACCCAGAGCACACATAATTTATAACAAGAGCCCCTGCTGGTGGAGTGAACACTCAGTGCAGACCCCATGCCTAGCATGTTCCTCAAAACACCTTAAACCCGAAAGGTTTAATTAATTTACCTAAGAACTCACAGCTAGTTTTAAGTGGCATTGAAACACAAGTCTATCCGACTCTAATACCTGTGGGAACCAAGGCTTTTTGATGTATTTCTCCAAACAAGGTTCCTTACCTTTGATACACAGCAAGATTCAATCGCCTGGGTAAATTAAAATAGCATAATTACCACAACCCTGACATATTCAGTAAGTTACATAATATTGTGCAGCTGTATTTGGGTCTGAAAAAAAATAATGAACACATTTCCTATGCTGGCACTAACTACTTCATTTGTTCCATTTCACTTTGGTAGTGCTTTCAAAGTCCTCTTGAAATTTGGGGCACTCACTTGAAACTGATTTGATTACGGGATACATGGTTAATTGGTTTTTGCATTTGAATTAATTGCATAAATGTTCAAAGAACCTTTAAAAAGGATTGGGCTCAGTTAAAATTGATGACATGGGAGACATCACAATTTTTAATATGAACAGTATTATTGTATTTCTAAGGAGATTTTCCTTCCTTCAGAACTTTTGGATACGCAAGCCTGTGACAAATTCGGCTTCTTACTGTGGCTCTCAGCCAGGTAAAGCTCCATCACATGTTCTGAGACAAATGTCTCTTTGTAGATTCATTGATTGCAATCACCAGTAGTTTGCTGAAAACCGGAGTGAAGTAGCTATGAAATAACAGATGCTTGTTTTATCTTTCCTCAAGCAGACAATGTTGTAGCTACAACTCTCCCTGAAATAACTATGACACCATGCTCTAATCACAGTTTATGCAAATACCATACAGTTGTAGAGTGCGGCTCAAGAAATTTTTATAAAATTAATTTACTCAATTCTCAAAACAACACATTGACTTAAACATGAAAGGTATTGTAATGTCCATTTTACAGATGAAGAAACTGAGGTTTATAGAGGCTGGATAATTTGCTCATGACCATAAAATTAGTAAAAGAATTTGCTTATTTTATCATTGGTTGTGGATGCAGGCATTTACAACCACCACTGTAAGTACTCATGGGTGCTCAAAAAAAGCAGATTTATATGAATTTATAAAATTTTTGGTCAAAATGTTGAAAAGTGTATGTGCTAAAACATGCGTATGTATTAAGTCAGTTACTAGTCAGTGAACCTAGCTACTCTTATTATCTATCTCTTAAGGATATGAATAAAACAAATACATTTGGGTCATTCATTTATTTATCCAAAAAATAGCTATTCAATGACTGTAATTTGCATTATACTAGACGTGGGAGATATAATGGTGAGCACTACTGATCAATCCTTGAGTTGAAGGGGCCTGCAGCTATGAAACAGCTATTAGGCAAGAAATTAGTACCAAAGTATGATGAGAATTAGATAAATATTTAGGGAGCTAACCTAGGTATTAGTCAGGAAATTCTCCCTGGGAAAGCTGAGATGTGAAGAATAAAAAGGAGTTGAGCAGTTTGGAGACAGAAGGGCAAAATCATATGGTCTATTTTTGGTTCTACTTTACTGGTTTTTGAAAGTTAACATGTTGTAAAATGATAGTGTTTATAAATTTAAGAATTTGTGAGTTTTAGGATACACCATTGTGAATTTCTAAGGTAGGTTCTATCCTGAGTTGTCTTTTACCTACTTAACTAGGTTGGATAGACTATAATGTACTTACAAAGTCAAAGATTTGATTGCATTCTTAAACAATGATAGTTTTCTCTGTCCCAAACATGCAATCTGTGGTCATAACTCTGTCATAAGAGAGATTGCCTAGGAGAATGCGTATGGAAGAGTAAACTTTTATTGCCAATGCTAGAAAAAAAATTTGAAGTACAGATGCTACTGACATCATATACGTTTCTATTTACCTTAAAGACATCAGCTTATTATACAGTTTCTATACATATCATAAAACAAAGTCATAGTCTTACATTTATTTTCATAGTATTTGGAACAGAAAATTTATAATTTGTATTGCTCCTTATAAATATTATAATTTTTTCAAAGTGTCACTAAGAATTTCTGCAAGATTTGCACTATATGTGTCTGAATATTCAGTAGTTATAGTACTGTATTTTACACAACATCTGTTGGAAATATCATTATGTAGCATAATGAAATTCTAATTGATAACATATTTTAAAAAGTCAAATCTAAATTTAAAATTTCTTTTTTGCATAACGGACAACACTAGCTCAAATCAAGGATTATGTTCAGCAAAAGTACAGTTAACACAGAGCACAAACCAAAAAAATATATTTTAAAAATATAGCCACAATTATTGGTGTTTTCCAAGATACTTGACTTACAAAATCCTCGAATGACCCTTTAAAACAGAGATAGGGAACCCTTTTTCTGCCAAGGGCCATTTGGATATTTATGACATCATTCGCAGACCATATAAAATTATCAACTAAAAAATTAGCCTGCAATATTTGGTCAAACATTTAATTAACTCACCCTTAATGCCTTGGCAGGGCCAGACCAAATTATTTTGAGAGCCCTATAAGGCCCGAGGGCTGGATGGTCCCCATCCCTGCTTTAAAGCTTTATAACAAATTTATAAAAATCACTGGATGTCAACATTGGATTTAACATTTTAAGGTAATTATCTCATTTTATAAATGAAAAAAATGAGGTCAGAAGTGAATAACCTAACTGAGGTCACAATGCTTGTTAGCAGAAATGTTGGGACAATGCAAATATCTTGACTCAAAGTTTAGTTCTCCTTGGGAGTCACCATGATACCAGCTTTATATTTCATAGAAAGTAAAAAAAAAAAAAAATTCCAAATGGCCCTAACCGGTTTGGCTCAGTGGATAGAGCGTTGGCCTGCAGACTCAAGGGTCCCGGGTTCGATTCCGGCCAAGGGCATGTACCTTGGTTGTGCGCACATACCCAGTAGGGAGTGTGCAGGAGGCAGTTGATCGATGATTCTCTCTCATTGATGTTTCTAACTCTCTATCCCACTCCCTTCCTCTCTGTAAAAAATCAATAAAATATATATAAAAAAATTTCCAAGTGAACTTTGAAATGATTCTTCCACCATTTGAATGCATGTATGTGTTTGTATAGTTTGTGTGTGAAGGGGAAAAAGATAACACAACTAAAGAAAACTCAAATGATGTTGATTATATCTTTTAGCCTTTGTTGGCATTAGTATGATTACTAAATAATATGAGAGTCATTGCAAAGATGTCTTAGGATCCATCATTGGAAAATAGAAAATAGATGAAACTAATGGGAAGTCAGAGATCAATGTTCTTGATTACTCTATGTCTCTCTTATCTGTCTGTCTGCCTACCTGCCTACTATGATCAACAGTTTGCAAGGAAATTGAAATTATAGTATTACCATATATAAACAGTTATATGAGTAAATAAATCATTATGGCTATCATTAAAAACAAAGGATCATAGCTGTTTGTTTATTTGTTTCTTTGTTTTTGCCAGACTACATTTCAGCAGGCTCCTTGGTCCATCTGCACTGCTGGAAGGAGTAAGTGGAAGCAGCTTTAGATCAAACCTCTCAATCCAGGAAGAGGAAGACACTGGATCTGTCTAAAGTGTTAACATGTAAATCACTTATAAATGCTGTTAGACAAAGGTCATCCTGAAAGTTGACATGCAAAAGTGAACAACCAGCAAAGAACTCAAGATAAATCAACAGAATGCCTTGCATGTGGTTGGGAAGAAACCATGGAGACTTTGGCTAGCAATGCTGTTTTTAGAAGACCTTTCAGATAGGAGGACAGAACTTGCACTTGTGAAAAACATTCAGTGGAAGACCAGTCATCAGGCTGAGAAAGGCGTAAGTCATGCCTGGGATAGAGGCTTTAGCTGAACATCAAGTAGGGACAAGGCATCAAGAAGGTATAGAAAGAGGCCTCAGATGATGAGTCATGAGACAAAAGAACTGTTACTAGAACTGCAGTACCAGCCTAAGAATTAAGATAGAGGCAAGCTGAGGTTTAAGAAAACAGAAAGGTTCCTGTCAATAAAAATGCCTGAGCCAAGCTTCATAGCAAAGCATAAGCTCAGATAGGAGGGATTGAGCTTGCTCTACCCTTACAATGTGGAGTCTGAACCATAGTGCCAAATGATGCTGCCTAGTCCTGATTTGTCTCCGTTTTATGTGCAGGTAAGTCATATAGATACGAGTCTGTGTGTACATTTGCACATTGGATTATCTTCCACTTAATCTCAATTTCTTTGTATTTTCCTTTAGATTTTTATAGATCCCTTTTCTGTTTATATCTCCATAGTCACCATCTAAAAACATCAATATGGAAATTGGTTCCAAAGCTATCCTATAATTCATTTTGTGAATGGAATTTTCTTTATCCCCACTAGTTATTTGGCAAATTAAATTCGGTTAACTGTGCTGATATAAAAAATGACTGAATGCAGGATGATTACATTTAAAATACTCTCTGCTATGTAATGTTTACGGACCACAGTCTAACAAATACCTCAACAACATAGGCCTTTAAGTAAATACCTAAATTGTAGTATCCTTTTCTTAACATAAAAACCAGAAGTAAACAAAACAAACAGGACATAGAAAAGCATGTTTTTGAGTATTGGAGTCGTATCTTAATATGACTACATGATATTTTAAATTTGTATGCTAGGTCAAGGTTACTAAACTGTTGCAATTCCTAGAGCAAGCTGGTCACACAAAGTAATAATAAGACATTTTTTCCAAAGAATTCAGAGCAATGTTTTTTTTTTCACTGAACTTAATTAAGCCCTTTTTTGAGAGATGTAGGGAATGAGCATAAGCATTCCCATTATATGAATAAAAAGATGAAATACACAAGGTGTTTATATAGTAAGAATTCCAAATGCATGAAACCAATTGAAAGTGTAACAGTCATATTGCACATTAAACCTTTTAAAATCTGATTTATAAATCACTGGAACACACTGCCAATTGAAGACAAAATATTCTATTTCTTTTCTTGCTATAGCTCAGACTCAATGAAAGGATAAAAACAGAGTATCTATTTGGAATGAAAGAAATATATGAAACCAAATTTTAAAGTGTTATTTTTCCTTTGAATTAGAAAAATATTTTAAAATCATTACAATATAAGAATATAAGCAATATATAAATATAGTCCTGATTAAAATGTAATAACATTTTTCTGAAGAGTAAGATTATTAACAAGTTTATAATGTTTGATCCAGTGATTTTACCTTAGGATGTAACCCTAAAAAATAATTAGAAATGAAATATAGATCCATATCTAAATATATTTGCTAATGTGTTACTTAATATTTAACACTAGAAGTTCAGTTAAAAAATTCTGACACATTCATGTGATGGAATATTATTGAAGATTTAATACTGTGGAATAAAATGATATAATAACAAAAACAGGATACAAAACAGCATATACATGAGTTAGGGTTCTTTGGTCATAAGCAACAGAAATAAATGTTAGCTAAAGAATATGCTGCACAAGGAGGAGGAGGAGAAAGAAGAAGAAGATGAAGGGGGTGGGAAGCTAAAGAATCAACTCAGAAGAGACAGTTTTGGGGACTCAAGAAATGGGAGGTAATTTTCGGCCTCATTTGCTTACCATTACATGACTCTTTTTTTTCCCCTTCTGTTTTTGAATCACTACATTTAAAATGTCAGGAAAGAGTCGGATTGGTGTAGTTTGAGTCAACTATCTAACACTTGGCCAGAAAAATTTTACTGGTAGGTTTATCAATCCAGTATATTATAATTTTCTTTCATAAAATGACTGGAAAATAACAAAAAATTACTAAGGTAATTGATGTCATGGTAGTCTTTTTTCCTAATATTTTTTTTTCTGATTGCAAGTTTTATACATTGAGAATTAATTGTTTTCAGAGAAGTTGCAATTTATTTAAAAAGAATGGTTGATGGAACAGAGCGAGGTAAGCATAGGGAGGGATAGAGTTTATTACCATGTTTTCCTTAAAATTCACCAATTGAGCATATTCCTGGATGTTTAAATCAGTATTATTATATTATTTTAATTATGGAGTTTATTCTTTTACCTAGAATATATACTACACTTATAAATGCTTTGCTCTTTCTCTTATGTGCTCCCTGGCTCATTTTATTTTTCTTTTGTTTTAAATATTTAATTAAAATGTGATGTTTTCCTTTGCAACCGTCATTGTACCTTTTAATTTAAAAGTTTAACTACTAAGTTGAGATACAATAAAGGACAACTTTTTTTTCACCTTTAAAGTGTAGCTTTTGTTAAATATCAATTGATTGCTAGAATATCTTATGGAAAATTAAATTAACTATGGGCAGTTTTTCAAATTATAACATTTTTTTCAGTTTTAACATTTGAGTTACTTTTTCAGTTGATTTGGATATATTTTTATTATGATACAAATACGGAACAGAGCTGTCAACTCAAAAAAACAAATTCCAAAGGAATTTGACAGGATTTGAAAACCATTTTTGAAGTTTATTGGAAAGGAATCTTTTAATCCGGGATCATGGCCTTAGGCAATTGTGAGGAAGATGACTAGATCATGAGGAATCCATCTAGTGAAATAATAAAAGGGTTGTCTTTCTATCTTTCAAAAGATTGGAATGGAAGAAGTAAAAAAAATAAATAAAATAATATACCACGGACAAATAATTGGGATTGATCTACATGGAAGATTTTGAGAATCTATTTTAAGTGTAAAATGAGAAACTTAAGTTTCCAAATTATCATCTTCGGTTTCATTGATATTTACCATTGTAGACTCTAGCATTTCAAAATTGAAGTAAACATCAGTAAAATAAGTGTTTTTTATATTGACAAAGGAAGAAAGTATTATGTAAATGTTACGAGTTGTGATTTGTATACATTATTTTAAAACTGGATTAAAAGTTTTCTTCCAAAATGTATGACACTTACAGCAGCTTCCTATGAATTCTTCATGATTTAAGTGTTCATGAAAGGAGACAGATTGACAGCGCCAGCAACTGTTTATCTCTAGGAAAAAGCATCAGCAATTAAAAGTTGTAAAGGCCTTGGCGAAGTGCCACCTCACAAGAAGGGATAGTGGTCTGGTCCCTGTGGGCTGTTTAATTCTGCAGGGACTCCTGGAAAAAGCCTCATTTGTACACATGCTTTTCATGTCACAATCCATTAAGAGTTGAAATGGAGTCTGATTTGCTTTATTGGCTGTGGGGCAGCTGGGCAGCAAGAGTGAGAGCACAATAACCCTGCAGTGGAAGGGCCTTCATCTCCCTGGTGGGTAGCTCAGTTGGGTAGAGTGTCAAACCCATACACCAAGGTTTCGGTTTAGATCCTCATCAGGGCACATACAAGAATCAACCAATAAATGCATAAACGAAATGGAACAAACAAAATCTCTCTCTCTCTCTCTCTCTCTCTCTCTCTCTCTCTCTCTCTCTCTCTCCATACATATATATATATATACAATCAATACATTAAAAAAATTTTTTTAAAAGGTTTCCATCAAATCAGCCTGTGTGTGGCTGAGGGATAAACAAGGTCATGTCTACTGGGGCCAGTCTTACAGACCAGCAGATGGCAAATTTTTAACGGCAGGGGAGGGTGGGTGGGAAGAGATCAACCAATGAATTTGTATGCATATATTCATAACCCTTGAATACAGACAATGGGGTGGTGAGGGCATGGGGAGGGGGATGGGAGTGGGCTGGTAGAGGTTAATGGAGGAAAAAGGAGGACCTATGTAATACTTTCAACAATAAAGATTTTTTTAAAATGCAAAGACTTTCTTGGCTAGAAGGCCTTGTAGAAAGCTTAGGAGTTTAATTTGACCCTCTGGACTAGTTTGTGGAATCTGGTGATAGACAAATAAAGACATTTGGCCATGTAAGGAATGATTTGGTGACTCCTATCTGTACCTCCAACCTCCTCCAATCTTCTCCAACTTCTGCTCACGGATCCATATAATTTAATATTTAGAGCTTAGGCTTAAATTTACCCTCCTAAAATGAAAATTGTAAAATTTTCAGTGAAAAATTTAAAACCTTCACCTTTGTCCATGATGTCAATGTATCCATTACAATATTTTAAATTAAGTCTACCCGTACCTCACTCTGCTCATACTGTGCCCTAGTTGGGATGGGACATAAAAGCAAAGAAAGTCACAACTGTAAGTGTCCTAGGCAATCACTCAGAGCCCTTTCCTGCGCTCTCCATTGGAGCCTGGGGGACGCCTCCTCTCAGCAGATCTTAAATCCTAAAATCTTTCTTTCCACATCGGATGCCCCTTTGATCTTTCCATCCTTTGTCTCCTATGTTTTGAATTCTGGTCCTTGGCTCCTGGGCTATCTCCCTGTGATGTGCTTTGTCTTCTCTGGATATGGAATCTCCTTAAGTCCTACAGGACACTCAAATAATATGAGAATTAAATGGGATAGTCCAAGTTAGGGGTCTAGGACAGGAGCTCAAAGATCAGTATTTATCAACATATGGAGAGATGTAGAGAAAAATAATTTCAGGGTTCCCAATGTCTGGAGAGAGAGAGAGATGAGGAGGTAGAAAACGTTTCTATATTCACTCTTTTGGTGCAAAAGTATAGGAATATAGAAAAATAATTATTTTCATATTTTTCTCAGTCTCTGGCTCTGTTTTCCAAATAGGTACCAGTGGGTTCTATACAAAGATTTAAAAAGTTTGTCCTGGTTGTCTAAGGAATATAAATACAATCTTTTAAAGGACTTAGGAAGCAGCAGCTACAATGTATTTCTATTAAAAAGATTTTTGTATCTCTTCAAGATCCTGATTTTAATTATTTTGGATATATATCCAGAAATGAGATTGCCAGATCATGTGGCAGTTAAATTTTTGAGGAAACTTTATATTGTTTTCCATAGTAAGTGTACCATTTCCCATTCCTACTGATAGTATACAAGGGCTCCAATTTCTTCAAGTCCTGGTCAACACATTATCCTTTTTTTTTAAATTAATAATATCCATCCTGACAGGTGTGAGGTAATATCTCACTGTGGTTTTGATTTGCATTTCCCTGATAATCAGTGATGTTGAACACCTTTCATATGCCTACTGGCCATTTGTGTCTTTTTGGAGAAATGTCAATCCAAGTCTTTGCCCATTTTAAAAATCAGGTTATTTGTTTTTATTTCTATTGAGTTGTAGGATTTCCTTGTATGTTTTAATATTAAACCCTCATCAGATATATAGATTGGGAATATTTCCCCCCCCCCTACAATCCCATATTCATTGTAGCATTATTCCCAATAGAAACTATGAAAACAACCTAAATGTCTATCGATGGATTAATGGATAAAGAAAATGTGTTATCTAGATACAATGGAATATTATTCATCCTTAAAAGGGAAAGACTCCTGCTATATGTGAAAAAATGATGAAACTGCAGGACTTTATGTTAAGTGAAATAAACCATTCAGAGAAGGACAAACACTGCATGATTTCACTTATATAAGGTAGCTAAAATAGTCAAACTCATAGAAACAGAGTAGAAAGGTGGTTGCCAGGGCCTGGGGAAAAAGGAAATGAGAAGGTGTTGTTCAATGCCTATAAATTGTCATTTATGCAAGATGAATAAGAACTAGAGATCTGCTGTACATCACAGTGTCTAGAGTTAACAATATGTATTGTTAACAATACTGTATGGACTATTTCTACAGACACAATCAATAGTTCTTTAACATGAAGGTCATATTATTACAATTTAGGAAAACTTGGGGTACAAGCTGCATATAAATTACTTGTTTTAAGTTAATCACTATTAACTCCTTTCCCCCTTCTGACTTCCAAGGGCTGTTTCTCTCAGCAACTGCAATCTCTAGCAAAGAAAGATGTATTCTTTATTTCTTGGTTAGAGATTTTTTTCTTAAAGGTAGCCAATCCAAGCATCACTGGTAGCTTTGAATTCAGTGCATGAAACCATCCTCAATTTGGCTCTCCTTCTCTAGATAAGTGCCTGCTCTCCGAAAGTATTCCTTCACATGACTTGGTCTCAACATCTTTCTTAAACTCAGACATATTTTTTGTGCTTTAGTACTATACTTCTCTCTTTTCTAAAAGGTTCATCATCCTCTTTTGTTCTTTCTCTAAGAGATCCAAACTTATTCATTTATTTTCTTCTACAGCATAACCTTTCAGGGCCTTTCTTTCTCATAAAATGAAAAACAAACAAACCTTTGGGGCAAAACAAACAAACAAACAAAAAAACAGACCTCTCTCCCAATGCTAGTAATCCCACTCTCACCAGAATCCACAGCTTTCCCTGAGCATCCTTGTGATAAGCACCCCCACCAGAAAGCAGCCTACCTGATCAGATTTCACTGGAACTGCCCCAAGTAACCCATCCCCTTTCTTACATGGCAGCTTTCAGACATTTTATAGCATCTGTGATCTCCACACAGCATACTGGTAGCCTAATTTCTCCTAGGCATTTTTCACAGGTACATATTCCACGTCAATTTCTACTAAGGACACTTATTTCTAACTATATCTCCAGTGTTGGAAGCTTGGTTGGTTCCTTGTGAAATGTAGTTTCTTTGCACTGTTCCCAGCACAGTGTTCCAGATGGAGTATGATCAGAATAAATTATCAGAGGGATTCTTATTACCCTTTATCTGGTCATTGCAATTCCATATATTGGATGCCATGTAATACCATTCATATATTTGTCACCATTTTTTCCTCCAATAATTACTCTTCTCTCTCTATTTTTACTGGTTAATGCTCTTCCAGGGGGCTGGAGTTAGGGTTAATGGTGAGGATTATACATATATGGACATTTCATATTCCTATTAGTTTGTATCTCACTGGTTTCAACTTATACCAAGCCCATTGAGATATTTTTATTTTGTTTTAATTCCAGTGATTCTTTTTGGTAATATAATATTTACCCTGTACAATGTATGTTATTTTCAGATTTGAGAGTAGTGCTTCTATATACTCATTAACAGTGACTTTTTCACACCCTCACTCAATCTCTCTGGGGTCTGAGTCCAGGCCTCATACACACTTCTTTAGAATCACCTACCTAAGCATGGATGCCCTTATTTCTCTGGCACCTGTATCTATATAAATATTAGCACAACTGTTACTCCATTAATCATTAATCTAACCTAGGTGGTTGGGAGTTAGAGACATCAGTTAGCTAGCTGGATATAAAGCATCACTCTGGATCTCATCCTAAATATGGCTGACATACCATAAGATAACCCCCAATGTATAGGCTTTTATATAATCTCCTCCTTTTGAGTGCAGGAGAAATCTGTGACTTTCACTTGGCAATGGAATATAGTAAAAGTGATAGGATAGTAACTCCCATTACATAAAAATATATACAACTCCATCTTAGCAGACTGGTGAGGAAGATCCTCTTCCTGGCTTTGAAGAAGTTAGCTGCCATGTTGTGAGAGGGCAAGGAACTGTGGGGTGGCTTCTAGGAAGACCCCAAACTTCTGAATGCAACACAGTCTGGCTGATACTTTTATTGTAACCTGTGAGGTCCTAAGAAAAGGGCCCAGCTGAGCCATGTGTGACTTCTGACCCATGGAAACTAGAAGATAATATGTGTGTGTGTGTGTGTGTGTGTGTGTGTGTGTGTGTGTGTGTGTGTGTGTGTGTTTAAGCCATTAGGTTTGTAGTAACCTGTTATGCAATGTAGAAAACTAATACCCTTACTGGTTTTGGCCACTTAGACCCACCCTCATTTGAGCCTAACAGACAGCCTGAGATGTGGTGCCTGTGACGTACCTTCACAGTCATGTTGAGAACGTTGAAATCAGCATATTTACTATGTGCCTGGTTTGGCATCATTGACAATAGAAGGTGAAGAGATTGCATTCAAGCAGCTTACAGTGTTATTGTAAAGTCCAGAAGCACCCAGCAACAACAAATTGACCCTGGGTTGCATGTGAAAATGCTCTAGAAAGCCAAAATAGGAATGGATTTGAGGATTCTACGGAGCAAAATACCAATTTCAACTGCTAAGTAAGCAGATAATATCACTTTGAAAAATCTCTATTCCCAATACTCCCAAGAAGAAGGAAAATATTGAACATGTAATAAATGGTTTTTAAGAATTCAAAGTTATAAGATCAATATAATGCCTAACCACTCTGGGTAGTGATAAATAAAACATAAAATGAGATAACATATGAAAATATCTAGTATAGGACCTGGCATAGTAAGTACAATAAAAAGAAATCAAATGAGACAAAACATTAACTTACATTTACAATGGCAAAGTCCTCTGTAAGTAGCAGAAGGTTCCCCAAACAAGCTCTGCAATATCTGGCCCTTAGGGACTAATGACAACATACATATATTATCTTTCAGTTTCCATATTCTCTGGAGAGAATCACATTATATTAGGTGGTACCTTGGCAGCTCTCCCATATCTTCCACTCCAGTGGGGTTGACTACGGCTGTTCCCCAAGACCTCCAAAGCTCCCTGCAACCTGCACTAATGCATAATCTTTAAGCTGGAGGAGTGTGGGCTTGATGAGGAGAGATGAAGAGGGTCCCTTCTGATTCCAGTCATCACTCGGAAGCAAGAGAGAGTAATTCTGGGTCATCAGAGGAATGTGACGCTAAGCAGCCACTCTCCGTCCTCCCACCCATAAGAACTGCGTGGGAGGTCAAGTAAACTTTGTGTTGCAAGACACTTACTGAAGAGGAGCTGTTTTTGCAAGAGATGTTAATTTTTGATCAATAAAGGTAAAAGGGCCTCTTCCAGAATGTCCAATTGGAACTCAATAAATAAATCCACACACTACTCACTCATTTCTTGTCACAAAATGGTGAGCCTAAAACACTCAGTGCTCTTATTACACCTTTTACAAAGAATATTCTTCTATTCCCGTCCCCCCCCTTTTCTTTACCTGGTAGAATAATCTTCTTTTAAAGTCCTACTTTGAATGTCTCAATGACTGGGAAATCTCTTCTGACTCTCCAAGGCAATAATTACCCTTATTTGTGTTCATACACTATCCTGCCTATATCTCACCATGCTTTTAGTTAACACAAAATGTCTATGCTTCCCCAACATTATAAAGTTCTCTGTGGTAGAGATATTTAGATGTGTTTCTAACCTAGAGCCTGAATCATCATAGAAATTCAATATTTGGCCCACAAATGAAATAACCTATGTAAAATATACCCAAATTGAGGTGGAATTCCCTCAGATCTCAGAGGTTCCGTCAGCATCATGGAAGTGGTAAACATCAAAGATAAGTATAAGTCAGAGAAAGATAAATTCACATGATCTCACTCATATGTGAGATATAATGATCAACTTAATTTGATGAACAAGAATAGATCCTGAGACAAATGGCAGAGCCGGGGGTGGGGGGTGGGCATTAGAGGACAACCAAAGGACTTGTATGCATGCATATTAGCATAACCAAAGAACACAGATGCTGGGGCAGTGGGGGCTTGCCTGGGTGGGAATGGCTGGGGTGAGGGTGGTCAACTGGGGTAAAAGGAGACGTATGTAAAACTTTAGACAATAAATAAATTATATATATATATAAAAGATAAGTATACTTTGCTTTCAAAAGTGTTCATATATATATATATAAAAGATAAGTATACTTTGCTTTCAAAAGTGTTCATTAACTGAGAATGGTCTTACCCCAACCACTAGCTATCATCTTAAGATAAACAAAGCGCATTTTATGATAAAATAGTTCTTTTGAGGCATGTTTATTATGTAATGAAATCTCCACTGATATGATGGTTTAGAATTGTGTTCTCATAAAATAAAATAGGACAAGGGATAAAGAACTGCCTGATTTCCACTATCCAAGTTAATGACCCAGATTCCTTTTATTACTAGATGTGCAGAGCATCATCACTCAGTGAGAGCTTTGGAAAATGAAACTTTAAGAGAGCTGATGCCAGAGCAGGTCAGCTGGCCAGTGTTTCAGCTTCAACTTCTCCTAGTGTCCGTCACCAGTACAGACAGAGTCTAATACCCTAGTAATTGATCGGTCGGAATATCCAAAGCTCTTTAAAACACTAAATGATCCATCGTCTCCTAACTCCCTGAGAGAGGGGGAAGAATTATCATTCTGCATTTACAGATGGAATATTTAAAATGTAAAATAGCATATCCAAAGCCAGACAGGAACTCAGCACCATGATTGAATAAAAACTCTGAGTTCCCAACATTCAAGCCTTGGCAAAGGAATTTGTCACATTGCCTTTTTATAGAGAGAGCATGGAAACCCAGGAGAGGTGCATGGGGAGAATGATGAATTTTAAAGCAATATGAAAATCTCTTTCATTTAGGCTGAAGTTAATAGGTAATCAGCTCAATTCCTCCCTTTCCTCCCTGTGAGTAGCTGGCTGTCAGACCAGCAATTTAGGTGACTTGGATGGGCCCACACAGGCTGAATAGTCAAACAGGTGGGTAAGAGAAGAATTAAGGGACTGAATTTAGGCTGTCATCTTTGCCTTCAGGCAACTTAAAAAAAGGAAGTATTAGCACTAGCAAGGCATTTGCCTATGTTGGGTTATTCTCTACACTGAGAATAGAGATTCATGACCCATGGCAGAATTTTATAACTGACTTAAGAAAGTTGTTCATCCAGGGAGAACTTCTTAGCTCTGGGCTCCTTGATTCACATTCCTGGTAGCATGCGCTTATATCACTCTGACTCTGTCTAATGACTAATCAGTGAAAAACTAGGTGTGTCCCACAAATCAGCACTAGACAAGAGTTTGCATGTCACTTACCTCACAGAAGTCAAATCCATTTTATAAATTCATCATTGAGGGATCTGAGTTGTGATAGCAAGGACAGCCTATATCCCCAGGAAGTAATTTATCTTCCCACAGATGTGCTCTGGCTTTAATAGCTGATAACAGAGCGGTAGGATAAGGAGAGCACTGGCCATAAATGAAATGTTCTCTTCTGGTGTTCCTCATTTGGGCACTATTTGACCTTCAGCGGTTTCTGATTGTGTGAAATGAGGTGGAATCACTACATGCAGAGGGACCGAGGGAAGAGGGCTAAGAGGAAGTCACAGCAGCTATCTGTTCAGGTGATTTGCAATATCAAGAAGCTAGAAAGAAAGCATACTCTCACCAGAATATGCTTTCACTATTTGTGGAGATGAAAAAAATACCTCCCTCACCTGCCTGCCCACATGACAAACCATTATAGTCAGTAAAAGGAGAAATGGCAGAGAAGGCGCTGTTGTCTCCAGATGGCTGAAGATGGGATGCTCTGTTGTTCTTTGACCTTCCCTGGCAGATAAAATAGGAATGAAAAAAAAATAACAATATACCTTTCATGTATGAGAGTGGCACAATTTGCATAACGTTTTCAGATATAGGTCATCCTCCCCACCACCCTGTGAAGGGAGCAAGGCAAGGATTACTATCTCCATTTGTTAGATGAATAAAGTGAGACCCATCAGGCTTCTGTGACTTTCCCAGAGCAGAACTGTCAGTAAGTGGTTGAGCCAGGATGAAACTTCACAACCTCCAATGCCAAATCCATCCTATTTCTGTGCTGAGGCATCTTTGCATGATCGGCTACTTATCCTGGCTTTGGTTCCAAATCAAAGCAACCTCTGTTCAATCAAAGGAGAAAGAGATCTAGATGACCTCCCAGGATCTTCACAAGTGTCAGTCACACATTGCTAGCCACAGACTTCTGGGAACCAATCTTAGAGGTTAGGAAACAGATTCCACATTTTTTTCCAGATCATTTTGGAAGAAGCATTAATGATGTCTTTTTGGTGGGGACAATGTCATCATACTCCCTGTAGAATTATAAATTGCCCTAACACTCACTATTTATGTATATATTCAAGTACTGTGTGCCAAGAGAAAGGAGCTTACAAGCTAACAAGGGAGACAGGCATTTACTGAATAAGGGCACAATGACTTTACTACAACAATGATATCTAATAAGCGACAATGCCCTGGATACTGGATAATATGTGGTGAACTTCGTATTAATAAACACACTACAAGCTGTAAGAGAAAATCACGGGAGAAAAGAAAGCCACTTTTGTAAACAATGATTTTCACTATTTGTGGAGTTGGCAGAAAAAAAATACTTCTTAGGAGAAGCTGTAAGCTTTAGAAAGAAAAATAGCTGAGTAAAGGCATGGTGGCCAGCCTGCTACTTGTCCCTGGAAGTAAGGATTTTTCCAGACTCTTCTGTCACTCTGGGCAGGTGATTGACTTAGTTCAGGTGTGCATTTGCCTGCTTAAGTCTGCCACTGTTCCAAACAGCTTGCCATGCTCTATATATAGAGATGACTTCACCCTCTGTTGGAATGCAGCAGCTGCTCAGCAGTGCACACTGATATGCTACAAAGACTTAGGCCATATCTAATTGAGCACTTCAATACTGCAGAGATAGGCGCCTTGGAAATATTTAGATAACATGCCTTTGGCCAGATGGAAGCTGGCCAGGACACCAGGATAAAATCTTCATCTCACAGGACTGCCAATGAATCTTGGTGGGGGCTCCAGGGAGGGAGGCAGTATCCGGAGACATGCTGCTCTGTCCTATTCACCCCTCGCTGTAGAGATGACACAAAGAATAACAGGGAATAGGAGAAATCGACCTTTTGCTGCTTCTTTTTCTGCTCCCATGGCAGTCCAAAGAGAGCCTACTTCTGTGAAAACAATCTGAGGTAATAGTGCCTACATGTCAACAAGCCTCCCGGTTTTAAGATTCCCCCACAGGAATGTCCCTTCCCATAGCTCCCAGATTTCCAGCCCTGGAAATTGGTGGGCAGATATAAATAGATCAGGTGTTGCCATTCCACTGCTTCTAAATAAATTGGTTGTTCAAAATTGTGTCATAAACTTATTTTTAAAGCTTAACAATATCTGAAAACATTTCAAAAAGTGATAAAAATTACTTTTTAAAAAGAAAATCCTTCAAAGTAGACAAAAAATTATTGTTGACCATTCCACTACTCTAAGCCAAAAATGAAGTTGTAAAGATTCCTAGTAATTTTTTTTCACATCTCATAAGTCACCCAATAAATTGTTTTCCAAAGAAACAGAACACTAAAGGATTAAAATAAAATAAAATAAAAAAGGTCAATATAATTTATGTGTGAGGCTCAGAAGAGCAAAACCCAATGAATGTCAAGAAAAACACACTAGGTTTAATGATATTTTAAAATTCTATTGCTATTGACTACCCACCAGGAAGTGCCACATTTTAGGTAAGACAAAATAACTGACATGTGGATTTTTCAATTATTAGGAACATATTTTGTAGTCACATATTATCTTTCCATTCTCAACAAAATACAATGTAATATATATTATCAGCCCCATTTTTAAATCAAAGAAACTCAAAGGTTAAATGGATAATTATAAGTCTTGGCATTTATTACAGCTCAGGTTTGATTACAGGCCACCTGATTCCAGTACCCACCTAGATACTACCTATTTTGTAGAAAAACAATCATTGAGTTGAAAAAGTCATGAAGAATAGTATTTTGTGACATGAGAAAATTATGTGAAACCTAAATTTTGGTATTCATTAATAAGTTTTATTGGAATACAGCCATCCTATATAATAAAGAGGTAATATGCAACTTGACCATCACACCCTCACACAAGATGGCCACCACATGTTGTCACAAGATGGCCGCCCCCATGTGGTCACAAGATGGCCATGCCCATGTCATCACAAGATGGCCGCCACAAGATGGGTGGCAGGGGAGGACAGTTAGGGGCAACCAGGCCAGCAGGAGAGGGAGGGCAGTTGGGGGGACCAGACCTGCAGGACAGGGCTGTTGGGGGCAACTGGGCCAGCAGGGGAGGACAGTTGGGGGTGACCGGGCCTGCAGGGGAGTAGTTAGGCATTGATCACGCTGGCAGGGGAGTGGTTAGGGGGTGATCAGGCTGGCAGGCAGAAGAGGTTAGGGGCAATCAGGCAGGCAGGCAGGCAAGCAGTTGGGAGTCAGCAGTCCTGGATTGTAAGAAGGATGTCCGACTGCCCGTTTAGGCCCGATCCCTGTGGGCCTAAACGGGCAGTCCGATATCCCCTGAGGGGTCCCAGATTGGAGAGGATGCAGGCTGTGCTAAGGGACACCCCACCCCATACACAAATTTTGTACACCAGGCCCCTAGTATGTTTGTGTATAGTCAATGATCCCTTCTACACAAGGGCAGAGTTGAGTAGTTGTGATAGATACTAAACACTCATGAAAGAAACAAGGTAAATAACCATCCTCATGGCTCAACTAAATATAAGGCTGAATAAATGCAATATTATTAGTTCTTTACTTTTAAGGAAGGAAGAGTAAATGAGATCTAGCATACTTATAATATCATAACAAAAGTGGATTTCACACTCAAACTTTAGCTATATGTTATTATAGGAGGTAAATTCTCCAAAGAAGGCCCAGATGCTAAAATAAAGATTTTCCTATATTAAGTGAGTAGATTGGCATGATTTATTACAACTATATTTTATTGCATTATGTCAGGCAATCATTCAGAGACTTAATTTGTCCAAGTTTGAATAAACACATGGAAACACTGAGATAGATTAATATGAACTCTAAAATTTTAAAAACTATATATTTATTTTATATTGACTTATCATTACTTTTTTTTATTTTTCACACATTTATAATTTTTTGCTCCAGACCCTCTTTTAGGCAAAGCATCAGATTATGAAATGCCTGCTTTGCCTTGTTACGGGGCTTGGTTTTATCTGATAGTGATGGGGAGCCATTTAAGACTTTCAAATGTGGGAGTGACTTGGGGAGTATAGTAGGTAAGTGGTCAGTGGGTACAAAATGGTCCACAAAGGCCAGAGATGTACAGGTAGAATAAAATATCACCAAAAGAGAAAAGATTAGAAAGTTCAAGAGGAAGGATATTATTTGTAGTGCCAAATGCAGCAAGCAGAAAAGTCCTTAAAGCAAGGATTGAAAAATATCCATTGAATTAGTCATGAAATTAGTCAATTAAAAGGTCACTCAGTAAGGCCAGTTTCAGAGAAATGGTGAGGCCAAACATTAGACTGCAGTGGATTGAAGAGTGAATTAGAAGAAGTTGTAGATTATTTTTACCAGAGATTTAGAGGAATAAAGTAGACAAATCAGACAGTTGCATAATGAAGATGAAAGACAAGAATTGACTGGGGGTTTGAGAAGACCAGTGATTTTTGTAAAGTGCACATACTTCCAATGTATAGGCAGGCATTTCCTTCCTCTATACTCTTATCACTATCACTTAAGCATCATGTAAGCACACTAGAATCTGCAAAGTGACGTTCTCAAAATGATCTTAAATATTTGTTCCTACTTTGTCTGATGTTTTTCTCTATGACTTCCTTTGTTTCATTTTTTTTTACATTATTTTCCACTTTCTGCTCCTATGTTGTTGTTCCCAAGATTATATAACTTTGGGTAAGTATTTTGTGCATGTAATTTAGTCACCAACCTCGATCATTGTTCAATTCCCCCTGGACATTCTGTTTTAGATTATCATCATTTTACAAGTGCCTTTTTGCTGTTAGAGAGTTGTATATGTGTGTTTCCAGTTTTATGTGAGATTCAAATTTAAGGACCTTGTTTTTAAGATCTTATCATGAAAAAAAATAGTCTCCCATTTTTAACATTATACTGACCTCTAGAGTAGAAAAGCTTGAATATCACCTCTAGAGTAAAAAGGGTTTATCTTTTGAATATCACAAAAGAAAACAGCAAGATAACTGGCATAGTAAGGATTATTTTTAAAACTACAGTAATCCTCATTAGGGGATTATGCATTTAAAAGAACACTTTTTTACTTAAATACATACTAGTAACTGAAATACATAATTGAATTTTCATGCATGGTCACACATGGGAAATATACCAAGAGAATATTTACATAGTCTTAGCCACATTATAATATTTTTGGAATAAGATTGGCTTAAAAATAAATAGCTGTAGCATTCTATTTCCCATTTATAAAGTGTTCTTTCACTAAAGGAAGTCAAGATCTTAAAACAAGAAATAAAAATATTGTCCAATTTTATAGAGATATAAAAAAGGGTAGAAAAATGAGAAGTTAGGTCAGTCAAGTAGAATCAAGATTGAAATAAAGAGAGGGTCAGAGAGCTAAAGTAAATTGTAGAACATTCTTCATCATTGTTTCTTTCTACCCCTCATTTTTTAAGTAAGAAAATTAGAGGCCAAAAGAAGCTCTTTATGAGTTGCAAACTCAGATCTTCTGGATCCTAGTTCAGTGTCTTCATTGCATAATGCAGCTTTTCTTACTAGAAAGAGACTTGGTAGAAAAACCACCAAGTTGCCCATGGACAATAAGAGGTGGTCCCAGTGCCAAAAATGTCCAGCTTTAGCTTTCTGGTGCTCTGTGAAAGTGCCACTTGCTTTCTAAACCTCAGTTGTCTAAAAAGTCCTTGCCCCTGTCCAAGAAAAATCATAGAAGTGCCTTATATACTTCTGTACCAGATACCCCTGAGATAGACCAGAAAATTTCAAGTGCCAGTTAGCTGAAAAGGCAAGAATATACCATTTGAGTGTACCAAGCATATTCACCAAGGCATCTAATTTAGTCTTCTTAATCGTCAGAAAGATAGTATTAATATTCTTGTTTTACATGTGAAGGTTTAAAGAGTTACATAATATAGGTTCACACTGATTTGAAATGACAAAACTGGCATTTGAACCCAGGTAACCACATATGTATTTATTTATTTCCTTACTTTCTTACTTATTTATTTAAATGTATCTTTATTGTTGAGATTATTACATATTTTAAGTCTCATTCACCCAAACTTCTCTTCGTGGTGAATATCTCTCATTGTGATTATTTCAACACTCAGGTAAGGTTTATGGCTAATGATGGTTTGTTTAGTGGTATGTTATGTCTTTTCTGAATAATTTTTCATATTTGCAAGATTTGAAATCAGTCACGAACTCCTAAACCACTGGATCATTTATTGGTCTTGATGGGATACAGGCTGACTATCAATATGTCATCATTTCCCCTAGGCATACCCCAAGGCTGTTCCAAAAACTTGGCAGAAGGAAGTCAGTTTTTCAAAATGATGTTTGACTCAAAGTGAGGCATAATTTTAAAACATATTTCTTGTAAGTAAAACCACAGACTAATCATTCTATGAGTTTTTCTTCAACTATCAAATACCACACATTTCATATCCTTATACCCAGACTGTTATTTCCTCCCCCCCACACATGTATACCTCAAAACTATTCATTGCATCCTCAGATTGGGCAACTGTGGATGTGGGGTCAACCCTGGGCATGACCAGAAGTGGGTCACATGTTTGCCTTGACCTTCTACCACCTATATTTTCTCTTTTTTTTTCCCAGTTAATGTATTCTATTCCTGAACCCTTTCAATCACCTCATTAAAGTTTCAATTTATACTAAAACTAGTGGCCCAGTGCATGAAATTAGGCCCTGTGGGATTGGGCGTAAACCAGCAGTTGGACATCCCTCTTGCAATCCGGGACTGCTGGCTCCTAACCGCTCACCTGCCTGCCAGCCTGATTGCCCCTAACCACTCTGCCTGCCAGCCTATTTGCCCCCAACTGCCCACCCTGCCAGCCTACTCACCCCCAACTGCCCCCCCCCCTGTAGGCTGCTTGCCCCCACCTGCCCCCCTGCTGGCCTGCTCACCTCCAACTGCCCACCCCACTGGCTTGCTTGCCCCCAACTGACCCGCCCTGCCAGCCTGTTCACCCCCAACAGCTCCCCCTGTCAGCCTGATCACCCCCCCATCAGCCTGATCACCCACAACTGCCATCCCATCCTGGCCTAATTACTCACAACTGCCCTCCCCTCTTGGCCCCTAACCACCTCTACCTCGGCCCCGCCACCATGGCTCTGTCCAGAAGAATGTCCAGGCCTAACCAGTTTGGCTCAGTGAATAGAGCATTGGCCTGCGGACTGAAGGGTCCCAGGTTTGATTCAGGTCAAGGACATGTATCTTGGTTGTGGGCACATCCCCAGTGGGGAGTGTGCAGGAGGCAGCTGATCAATGTTTCTCTCTCATCGATGTTTCTGACTCTCTATTCCTCTCCCTTCCTCTCTGTAAAAAATCAATAAAATATATTTAAAAAAAAAGAATGTCCAGAAGGTCTCCCAGTCTAATTAGCATATTACCCTTTTATTAGTATAGATAGAGGCCTGGTGCACAGATGGGGGCCGGCTGGTTTGCCCTGAAGGGTGTCCTGAATTAGAGTGGGGGTTCCCTTGGGGGCCGGGTGGCCTGGGCAAGGGGCCTGTGGTGGTTTGCAGGCCGGCCATGCCCCCATTGGGGTAGGGGTCCCCACTGGGGATGGTGCCAGCCTGGGTGAGGGGCTGAGGCAGTTTGCAGGCCAGCCACGCCCCCATGGGGTGAGGGTCCCCACTGGGGGTGTGTGGCCAGCCTGGATGAGGGGCTGTTGGCTGTTTGCAGGCTGGCCATGCCCCCAGCGGGGACCCTCCCCCCCATGGGGTCGTGGCAAGCCTAGGTAAGGGGCTGAGGGCTGTTTTCAGGCTGGCCATACCCCTTCAGGGTGGGGGACCCTCTGCAGTGCCTGGCTAGTCTGGGTGAGGGGCTGAGGGCCATTTTCACACTGGCCACACCCCCTTCAGGGTGGGGGGTCCCCTCTGTGGTGCCTGGCCAGCCTGGGTGAGGGGCTGATGACTGTTTGCAGGCTTACCATGCCCCCCAGTGGGGACCCTCACCCTGATGGTGGCATGGCCAGCCTGGGTGAGGGGCTGAAGGCAGTTTGCAGGCCCCTCCCTCGGCAGCCAGCCTGGGCAACCCAAGCCTCCCACACGCTCAGGCCGGCTCCATGGCCGCAACCCACAGGCCCATCCTTCCGCGGCTGGCCCAGGCAGGTGAGAAGCTTGGTTTCCTCTGTCACTGGGGGTGACTCAAGCCTCCAGCCAGCTCCAGCTGGATCCGTGGCCGCTGCCATCTTTGTCCCACTAATTTGCATATTCCCTCCTGATTGGCTATGTGGTGTTGTGGAGGTACAGTCAATTTACATATTTGTCTATTATTAGTGTAGATTTAAATGGCAGACAACAGCATCAACTACTACTCAACCCAGAAAAATCTATATTTTACAAGTATTAAGTCTTTTATGCAAAAGGGAAACAATCTATCATGGTAATTATGGCTCTTGGAGATGAGAAGCCTATTGCCATCTTCCAGGGGGCAGACTCTTTCTTGTATCATCCCTGGGGAACAAAAACTTTATCCCAACACCAAACATGTCCAGAAAGAGAAAAGAGCTTATTTTCTAAGTTGAGAGTTAGAAGGTAGAGGAAAGATAAAAATCCCAGCTCTTCTCCTATACACTTAAAAAGAACAACCTAATATGTATTGATTGATTGCCCACTATAGGTCATTTACTCTAATAATTCTCTCATATATGCTATCTGATTTATCTCATTTTCATCTCCCCTCAAATCCTGTGGTAGAGGTCATTTATCCCTATTGCAACTTCTCAGAACCATGAAGGTTTTTGCATGTCAGAGTTGGAAGGGGCACTCAACATTTTTATCAACTCTATTTTCCCTAATGCCTTCTGCAAGTGAACTGGTGGGTTTCTCTGTTAATATTCTTGCATCTGAAAAATCTCAGCATTATCTTCTAGAATACTAGTTCTGGACTCAAACTGCCTGGATTCAACCTCAGCTGTGCAGCATGACTATGCTCAAGGTACTTAACCTCTTTGAGGCTCAGACCCCTTATTTGTAAGAAAAGAATGATAATAGTACCTATCTTATATGGTTGTTATGAGGATTAATTGAGATAAACCAAGTGAAATGCTTAGCGGTTCAATAACTTTGATATTATGACCCGCTAGGTCAGAGGAGGTCAATAGTGTTTTTCTCACATTACAGCTCTAACTGACTGGAATGACTGCAAGAACATTGTGCTAAGAATTCTCAGGAGGCCTCTGAAGAAAGTTGTCTGCTTGATTCGGCCCTAGCAGCAGGATTAGGGCTGCAGGCATGAAATGTGCAGCAAATAGACCATTCAGGACCTAAGTGATACCTAACTCCCCCTGGTATTTTGCACAAAATGGTGCTTAAAAAAATAAATAAAAGATTGAATGAAGTAAATAGATAAATGAATTAAGGAATCAATATAAGGCCTGCCTAGTATGGATCTATATATTAGCTGAATCTAATCTCAAATTCCCTGACTCCTCTTTTTCAGCTTTCTAATCACAGCTCATAGTAACCACTTTCTCTAAAACTTCAGTAGACCTCAGAAAAAAAGGTATTAAAAATATGCAATATCTTTCTTGGTATCTATATATATGATCTATATATATAAATGGCTAATATGCAAAGTGTCCCCGTGGTAGTTCTACTGGGAGACTGGGAGTTCTATCACTTGCTATGATGTGTGCTGACCACCAGGGGGTGGCACAGAATAAAGGAAGGCCCAGCTGGCAGCTGGCAGCCAGGGAAGGGAGGCCCGGCCAGGTCTAGGGACCCTACCTGTGCACGAATTTTATGCACCGGATCTCTAGTATAGTATAATAGGCCAATCAGACCAAAATCCTGTGACTCTAAGACTAAAACATATTCTAAATGAATCAGTTGCCCAAGTGGAACCTCTGTGTAGAATGTTGGATGTGGCATTGTGCATGGAATCACAGTCATGTAGTTCACCCTTAGAACAGTAAACCTGTGGCTTGGCCACAGTAAGTTCAAGCCAACGTACTAAATTTTCAATACAAAATCAAAAACATATTTTCTAGCCTTCGAGCTTTGTCCCCCTCTGCAGGGCTGCCAGGTTAGTATCAGAAGCAGGCATCTACTTCTCAAAAGAGAAAAAAATATATCTTTCTCCAGAAGATATATACATAGACTCATGATGAAAAGACCTTAGGTTAAAGGAACTTGGGAAAATAAGGGATGTTAGAAAAATCTCTGATGAGCAACTTTCTAAAAAAAGTATTGAATGTGCAATGAAAAAAGAAGCCAATAAACTGAGTTGTTTGGATATTAAAAAAAAAATAGGTTACAGTTTTAGTTGCCTTTTTTTATTTCTTTTTCTATGGCTGGAAAAAAAATTGTTTCAAACCTGTTATTATTCCTTGTAGTGTGTGTGTACACCTAGAGGAGAAAGGTGCCGTGGATGTAGGCTGAGGTTCAAGAGAAAAGAATGCAAGGGAATAAATGGGGATAGAAGTGATCCACCCAGGACAGGCAGACCATGTACTATGGTAACTGGAGTTGAGTACAAAGAGATCAAAGTAAGGCATGCGGCATGACTGTGAGCCTCATGAGACAGAAAATGATGAGCCATAATTTATTATTGACCAAGGAGAGAATCTAACAAGGATCAGTGACTATTTGGGGATGAATAAATGTGCCCAAAAGACCTAAAACCCTCTTTTCAGAGAACATCAGTGGCATTTGGTTTCCATGGAACACACTTTGGGAACCACTGATATATTGCTATATGAATATAATATTAAATTTCTAGTGACATGTGAGCATAAAATAACAACTATTTGTATACTTTTTATGGCTTAGCATTTATTTTCACGTGCTTTTGTTCATTTACTTCTCAAAATTACCCTATTAGGTCAGTATGAAAGCATTCATTTCAAAGATGTAGAAACAAAAACTGAGAAAGGTTAAATAACTTGCCCAAAGTCTCACAAGGAATTATAAGCAGAGCCAGGACTCAGGGCTAGAACTTTAGTCATAAACCCTGTGCTATTTCCAGCAGTGACAGCAGTAACTAACCAAAAAAAGAAGATTTGGGGAATATACAGTAGCTTTCTTCTAAAGAGTCTACGTTATGGGTACAGTCTCACTACTCTATGAACATTTCATAAGGGAGAGAAGAAATTATTGTATTTCCAGTTTACAGAAGTTATTCCTGTATTTCCCTTCATAATAGACCTAGACCTCAAATAATATTTTATGTTCCTTGAAGATTGCACAGTCTTCAGAACCAATTAAATTGAAGGATCCTTTTGTCCACTGCTTATAGGTTAACCTGCAAACCCCCGACTGGCTGAAACAAGCCTGGACAAATTGGCCCCTAGCACTGATGTTCTTGACAACAGTCACCTACTGAAGGGGAGCAGTTCTGACCTGCTTTAATTACATGGGGTCAGAGCTTGCTTCTGTGGTCAAAGTTCTCGAGGAGGCGAAAGAGGTTGCTGGGCTATTTTAAGTGATTCTAATAAGAACAATCTTTTAAAAATCGACAGCAAGGTGAAGAGTCTCAGGAAAATAAAACCTAAAAAAAAGAAAGTCAGAAAATATTTAAAGATTCTGAAATGGATGACCAGGTATGCAACAACAGCCAATCAGATTGATGTTTCTATGTACTTGGGCAAGCTGCTTCTCATCTCTGCACCTGGTTTCCCTCTTGAAAGTAAGGATTCTGATGTTTATTTACCTTATAGAGTTGTGAAGATTGAGTGAAAGTATATGTGGTACCCAATAAACATTAGGACTTTCTTTTTTTCTAGAGTTCTCACTGGTTGTTCTACGTATCAAAATTGGTGTACAATTTTACACAACCACCAGCAAAGCATGAGTTCCAGCTGCTCAGAGTCCTCATCAGCACTTACTACTGTCAAGTTGTTGTGAGCCATGGTGTGAAGTGGTTTCTCATTGTGATTTTAATTTATATTTCCATAATGAATAATAATGTTGATCATCTTTTAATA
This sequence comes from Myotis lucifugus, assembly GCF_000147115.1. Classification (NCBI taxonomy): domain Eukaryota; kingdom Metazoa; phylum Chordata; class Mammalia; order Chiroptera; family Vespertilionidae; genus Myotis; species Myotis lucifugus. Next base: position 15,136,562 of record NW_005871062.1, on the reverse strand, counting down.
TGCTCATTTGCCATATTTTATTTTCATTATTGAAGTGTTTTTAAATCTTTTGTCCATTTTTTATATTTGGGCTCATCATTTGAGGATATTGTTACTGAATTTCAGCTAAATACTTTGATATCACTATGAAATTTGCCTTCAATAGAAATTGAATGCACTGAGACATGGCACAGGGCAGGGTGGGAAGGCCATGATAATCTTTTTTAATTCTCAATTTTGGAGTAGAGACTGGGCTCCAAAAAGATTTTATAATTCATCAGTGCTTTATGTCTGAGGTTCTTTGGGTCTTGGGAAACCATGAGTGTTCATCCTATCTAGTAAAAGGGTAATATGCAAATTAACCATCACTCCATCACAAAGATGGCAGTGCCCATAGCGGCCAGGGCGGGAGGCTGGCAGCATTGCCCCAGCGAGCGAGCCCAGCATCCCGCACCCCGGCTGTGTGGAGGGAGGGAAGGGCCTATGGCCAGAGGCTGGGGCGAGGAGGGAGGGAGGGGCCTCTGGGGGTGATGTGAGCCAAGCATTCCATGCCCCGGCCACGCAGAGGGAGGGAGGGGCCTCTGGGGGTGATGCGAGCCCAGCATCCCATGCCCTGGCCACATGGAGGGAGGGAGAGCCTCTGGCCAGAGGTCGGGGTGCGGGATACTGGCATCGTTGTAGGCTGGGCTGAGGGACCCCCCCACCATACATGAATTTTGTGCACCGGACCTCTAGTGTCTACATAAGAATCTGAAGCTGAAGGAATCAGTGGTCTTCTCTTTCATCTCCAGTGAGAATAGAGGAACCCAGCAAACCTTTGCAGAATATTCCCTTTCCTTGCTAGTGAAGAAGAAGAAGAAAAAAAAGTCAGCAACAGGATCTTGAAACCTGAACACGACCTTTAGAAAAGGTTAAAGTCAGAGTGCCATCGTGACTGTGGAAAGAGGGGTCCTTTATGGAATAGGGTTATTTTTGCCCCCAAATCATACTTTGAAGCCTGAGGTTAAAGCAATGAGTTTTGTGATCATAAGATAAAAAATTTATGCCAAGAGCATAGAATTCAATGCTAAAATTGCTGAGAAAGAGAGAAAGTTTAAAATAGAATTGAATTATGTGTTTCTTAGGTGTCAAGACTTATAAGATTTTATCTGCTCACATAGATGGTACAATTTTTAAAAACCTATAAAAAGGATTTGATACAATTTATTTTCACATTTCAGAATTGTATATTTTTGTTAATTAACTAATGATGCTGTATGTGAAAAGAAATAATAGGTATGATGGTGGGTCTTACTGTGACATATTATGCATAATTAACTCACTTTTCTAAATAGCAGGTTTTTCAATTAAAAGTAATTAGAATCCTACACAGATCCCACAGTACAGCGTTTTCTATTCCATTGGAAATATTAGCGGTTGATCCATAGCTAGAATTAATGCCTAAAGATTTCTTTTACCTTTTAATTTTATATTATTCAGTTCTCAAGTATAGAGAAAAAATAGTGCTGTTCCTGCCTACCTTATCCCTTAAGTGAAGTTTAAGATATAAGAAAATATTTCAAAATATAAATATAGATTTTGTCAGTTTATACAGTGATTCTTTGGTAATAATAGATTCTTCTTAAATCTCAAGCCATGGCCTAAGATAGTATTCCTGACTGAAGTTCCTGGCAATCAAAGAGTATGAATCTCTGAGGGGAAGACAAATACAGAGAAAGAGCTTTGTTCTTACTTGTTCATTTCTATATTTATTATTATTATCATCCTTTTGTTTTTCCATAAGTTTGACTTATATTTTAAGATTTTTAGTTAATTTTTAGAGAGAGAGGAAGGGAGAGAGAGAGAGAGAAACATCAATGTGAGAGTGAAACATTGATCAGCTGCCTCCTACACTCCCCCAACTGGGGATCCTGCCTACATCCCAGGCATGTGTCCTGACCAGGAGTCAAACCAACAACCTTTTGGTGCACTGAACAATGCCCAAACAACTGAGCCATACTGGCCAGGGCTGACTTGTTATTTTTTCTAACTTTCTGTCTTAAGCTGTTTGGTTAACATACTTTTACTTTTTACATTTTATATTTAAAAAATTTTAAGGCCACAGATTTGTCATGGTGACATCATATCCATGTTGTTAATTCCTAATATAATTCAACATGTTATGTGTTATATCTTACTCGATATGTTTATTTCTAAATATTCTATAATTAGAATAGTTTGGCTACCTCTTTAAATTGAGATTAGGTTAAATTTAGAGTGGATTTCCCTCCTCTTGCTCCTCCATTTTTCAGACTCAACTAAAAAATGTAAATGCAAGTCAGTTGCAATTTTTGATGAGCTATTAAAAACAAGGTTCTTCATATTTGACACTTGACCTATGATTATACATAATAGGCATAAGATTTGGAAATTTTTTCTTGAAGTAAATGTATCATTTAGTTAGAGGGTAAAATGTTTAGTTCAACTTCACCTTCAATGGATATTTTTATCTTGCTCTTAGATATTGCTTGCTCTTGGGGAAGCCAGTTGCCTTGTTGTGAGCGAGCTTAGAAGTTAATCTGAGGCCAACAGCCACATGAGTGAGGTCAGAAGTGGGTCCTCCTGCAGTTGAGCTTTGAGATGACTGCAGAGCTAGTCAACACCTTGATTACAACCTCATCCAAGACCCTGAGCCAAAACCACCCAGCTAAACCACTCCATACTACTGACTCATACAGTCTATGAGATAAATATTTGTTGCTTCATGCTACTAGGTTTCAGAGTAATTTGTTAGTTACACAGAAATAGATAACTAGTACATCTTCTATTTATTTTTAACCAATCCTATATAATAAAAGCCTAATATGACCAGGGGGTGGGGCAGGCCTACCAACCACTCACAGCTCCTTCCCCCAGCAGGCTCTACCCTGATGGGGTGGGAGGGCAATCAGGGGCAGGGCTGGCAGGGAAACTCCCGTGTCCCCTCCCCGCCCCCCCACCCCCGCCGGCCCAGCCCAATCAGCCCTGACGGAGGCGGGCTGGCTGGACCCCACCCGTGCAAGAATTCATGCACCAGGACTCTAGTATAAAATAATAAAGTAAAAATCTCAAGTGATAAGGTAATGTATGGGAAAAAAGACTCTGACCAAACCAAGTATGGTTAAAACAAAATTATGGTCAAGCCTCGATTACTCTACATAGAGAAATTGGAGGTACTAATCCAAGAGGTTGTGATAAGAAACCTGGAGACCTGTCTCTGTGGTCATAAAAAGAAGATCCAATGCTGGGAGTAAAGGAGTTACGTGTATAATCTATAACCCTCAAAACACTGCTCCATACATGGACCAAACCCATGGCCATGGCCTCATCTTCACCATCCTACACCTCAGTGAGCTGCATCTCAGGAACCTCTTTGGCTTCCTTACAGACTGCTGATAAAAATCTGCTCTACAGTCAAGCTTCATGTTCACAGCAAAGCTCTGTATTCCAATTTGTTTTGTTTTAATATGTATTTAGCTCAAGGAATGGCTTTAATTGGATCCAAAGCTAACATTTCTGTGAAGGCTATTTATTTATAACCACATAAGAAATGCTCTCTCAAATCCTTTGGAAAGAATCCTCATGAGAATTCCATTTCCTGCTGTGTGCTTTATCTCTTTCACAATATAAAAGATGGGACTTTTGCTTCTGCATGTTTTAAGATCTCTGACATCTAGTTTAGAAAATGATGAACGTGCAACTTCAGGAATATCTTGGTTTAGTCTCAGGAAACATCAATTGGCAGAACTATGCCTGTGATGTTCATACCCGTGCACTCTATCACAGCCACATATTTCTGTTAAAATTTGGATTTGGTCCTGTCACTTGACTTGTGGAGAATGAGTTATCTTGTTTCAAAAACATCTTTGCCAACTATCAGTCATCATTAGTGGAAACATCTTTTTTTCTTCCTGCCTCATCCTGTCTAATAATTCAGTAAGCATACTTTCTCAATCACATCTTTGTTGTCTTTTCTCAGCTGATTCTGCTTCGCTATGATTTTTTTTTTTCCAATTTAGTCTAGCTGTCCCAATTCCGGTGCCTTCTGAAAAACTGACATTAAGCTTCTACTTTCATTCTCTTCACTGGGTAAACTCAGGATCTTGAAATCTAGAACAGACACTTTTATTTTCCTTTGCAAAAAGGCCACCTGGGAATAGCTTTTGATGTTGTGATTATAAACAAGAGAGGCATTTGGGGAAACTTCCAGTTGCTCTCACAAGGCAGTGCAGCACACTGCTGAAGAGCTCAGGATTTGACACAGTGGACGTGGGTTTTCACCTCAGTTATGCTATTTAACTGTGTGTCTTTGGGGGAAGTTTTATATGCTTTCTGGGTATCAGATTCCTTCCATACTAAACGGTATTACTGCCTTGAGCTTTAAATACGATAATGTCTGCTAAGTGTTTTAAAAAGAGACTGGAAAATAATAAATGCTCAGTAAGTATCAGCCTCACTATCCCCCCAAAACTATGATGTAATATTATAGTCTTTCCTACAGTAATGGGGTCGATATTATCTCCATATCTATATATACAAGGAGGGAATTTAGCAAGACAACCATATTCAGGGAATTACGCAGCCCTTTTAACAGAGTTTACTTCAGATATTTGTGCACACACAGTTGTCTAATGAATAATGGAATAACTGCCTCTTATTTTGTGTGCTTTATTCTCAAGAAATGCATAACTATTAGATAGATGAGAGATAGATGAGAGATAGGAAGATAGAATCCTAAGATCATAGAATTTGAAAAAGTTTTTAAAAAGACCTCAAATAATTTGTAATCCAGCTCCTACCTTTACAAGTGAAGAAGAGGGGATGATTTACAAGAGCACAGTTCTCCCAGATTCACTCTCCTGCTAGTTCCACTACGCTAGTAGGCGGTCTGTAGTTGTTGCAAATAAATGATGATTTGAAATTTATAATCCTTTGCAACTATTTGAACAAAACAAAACATTTAAATAATTTGAATTAGAACTTCTTATAACAGACCATTGCAGGTTACTTATTTTTTTGACCCAGTAAAGCATTTGCTTGAACTATGTATACACCTGCATTTGACTTCCTTTTTATCATTGTGGGTAGGGCACTATCATGGTGGGTAGGCCTTTGGAGATAAAAATAAATTTCTTACTTAAAATAAATCAAGCACACCATCAAAATGTGTTGAAACTAATAAGTACACTTATCAAATAAATTCCCAAAGTGTATATAACCTTCTCCAAGCCAGTATGTTAAGCCTTTTGGCAAAGTTTAGTACCATTTTAAAAACCTTCAAAGGGAAAAAAATGTTTCTCTGATTTCAGATTCATCTAAAATATACTGAATAACAATTATGTTTCAAGGACTTTAAGGGACGCTTTCACATACATAATCTTAATTAAGTTCATAACTCTGAAGTGCGGTGGAATTTATGTTTAAATGATGATAAACTAAGGTTCACAAAATTAAGTTACTTATCTATAATCATACATATATAAATTAGAGAGCTAGGTCTCCAACCTGAATCTCAATTCCAAGTGCAATGTATGATATTGTAATTGCTTCAGAAAGCCTCTTGGATTTTTGTTTATGTATTAGTTTTTACCAAGAAAAGGCATCGATAATAATAAAAGAGTAATATGCTAATTAGATCAGACACCCTCTGGACAATCTTCAGGACAAAGCAAGGGAAGTCTGGGTCCCAGGCGCCAGAGAGAAGCCAGTGCCGGCAGCCAGAAGAAGAAAGGCCTATTCTTGCACAAATTTTGTGCATCGGGGCTCTAGTTATTAAAGAATTGGAAACAGTTCAGCCAAAAATGAAAACATCCAAATATAATCCTATTAGTCTGGCATAACTTTTCTATTTTTGTGTATGTGTAGTCCCTAGTGATATTTATCCAAAAGCATTCAAAATTTTATACAGCTCTAATCCCAGTGTATATTCATTTTTATTATTATTTTGACTTATAGGAAATATACCATGTTTTTATAATGCTTTGTAGTCTTCTGTGGTTGATTATAATATTTAATCACTTTATTGGACAATGATTTATTCCATATTCCATTAATATTTAATACAATAATAAACAATTTGGTGCATATGACTTTTTTCTTTTGTTTGAATACTTTTTATGATACATTTCCACATTTTATATTTGTTTCCTTATATGTGTTCACATGTTGCTTTCAAAAAGGATTATGTAAATTTACACTATATGATAAGTTTATATATGGCTCCTTGTATAGTTGTCCTCACCTCTTCTAGTCACAAATCAAATATACTCAATAATACAGAGATGAGAGAATGTGACTCAAATTGAGCATAGAAGAATTTGTGAGTAAATTATGGCATTCTTCTTTACAACTAAATAGAGCAATTGACCTGCCTATAACTATGATTTAATCAAAAGATGATACATTTTCAGTATATTTTATTAATAATATTAACATGGGAAAGCCATGACATAAGTGTTGAAAAGAACTACTTATTTTGAGAAAAGTCTGGTAAACTGGTAAAATCCTTTATCAAAGGTCTTTGTTTAAGCTTTAATTTACTCATCAAATATTGACTCATTTAGGTCAATGGGTATATAACACTTTCCTTATCTTTAATAAGCTTTAATGAATAACTATTTTATTATTATGGTTATTGATGTGCATATTTTCTATATATAATTCTAATGTTTTTTAGACCAAAGACTCTAATGTGCTCACTTTTTAACTATAAATAAATTTCAGTTTGTAGTAAATAAAAATAAAAATTTTATTAATAAATTATCATCTATTGGTCATGATCAAGTACATGAAAAAGTCTACTTATGAGTGTTTTAACAATCATATATCTAATCAGTTGAATAATAAGATGAGTCTATACCAAGTTAATTATATTAGGTCAATATTGGTTTATTAACTATGAACAAACTTATATCATTTAAGCTATATAATTTTTAAAGATAGGTCTTATATAACAACAGAAATATGAATTCTTATAAAATAATGTAGTTTCAAAATTATTAATTAAAAATAAGTATATCTATCACTCATATTTGACATGTATTATTATAACAAACTAGAGGCCCAATGCACGCAATTCATAAAAGAGTAGGCCTTCCTTTCTCTGGCTGCCAGCACCAGCTTCCCTCTGGCACCCGGGACCTGGGCTTCCCACACAGTCCCAGTTTCGTCCGGAAGGACGTCCAGAAGGAGGTCCGATCTAATTAGCATATTACACTTTTATTATTATAGATGATTATAACAACAATGTTGTTATTGGCATTAGAGGATGAAAACACAATGAAGGAAATGCAACAAAAAGATGAAGCCTTTCAAGTGTGAAAATTCAGGAGATTTACTGTGTTCTATATCTGTCTGCTTTAAATTCTTATACAAAATATGTACTTTTTGTAATCAGAAAATAAAAATAGATAACAATTGAAAGGAGCTCAGCTGGTGTGACTCAGTGATTGAGTGTCAGCCCATGAACCAGGAGGGCATGGGCATAGTTCGATTCCCTGTCAGGGCATTGTCCTGGTTTCAGATTTGATCACCAGTAGGGGGTGTGCAGGAGGTAGCCAATGGATGTTTCTCATCAATGTTTCTATCTCTCTATCCCTCTATCTTCCTCTCTCTAAAATTAATAAAAATATATTTTTTAAAATTTTAGAGGAAAATGGAAATGAACAAAAGCTAGAATATATGTATAAATTGAAAATTATAACAAAATATATTGTTAGTCAATAAAAAATTAGTTCCATACTTATATTTAGTGATTATGTTTTTTCCTACCTGAATTGCAATGATTTTAAACCCCATTATAATACCCTATTAATAAATTTTTATTTTAAGAAGTAGTTTATTTACTGTTTTTAAAAGTGCTAATTCTCATTGATTTATTTTGTTCATGGTTAATAAACCAATATTGACCTAATATAAGTAAGTGTCTATTTTACTTTGGGAATTCCATGACACTTTCTTTGATCTACTAGATAAGAGGTTCTCAAACTTTTTGGATTCAGGACTCTTTTAACACTTTTAAAAATGATTAAGAATCCCAAAGAGCTTTTCTTTATATGGGTTATACTTATTGGATATTTTCTATTCCAAATTAAAACAAAAGTATTACATTTTAATTTATAAATTAATTTCAAAATAATCCAAAACCATTTTGTGTTAGCATAAATAGCATATTAATTTAAAAAACATAAGTATTTTTTTAAAAAATCAGTGCAGACAGTAGAAATTTTAAAATATTTTTGCTAATTTTCTTACTTGTCTGGTGTAATAAAAAACACCTAGATTCTCATATCTGCTTCAGTAATCACTCTATTGTGATGTGCTGTTTGGGTTGAAATATATGAAGGAAATCCAGCTTTATACTGATATGTAGTTGAAAATGGGGGAAAAATCATATCCTTTTCATCAAAAATAAGTCATGGTTTCTTTAAAGTTATTTGCTATGTGGAATCTGAAATCAGAGTAATGAACTTCTGTCCTCTGTTGACATTAAAATCTATTGGACTACTTTGTGCTTTGAATGTATATTTTATCTATTCATGGTTTTATAACATTATGCATTGATCATTTGGAAAATATTGGTTTACTGGTTTATGCAGATCCCCCAAATGTTAACATACTTCATTATACAAAATCAACACCTTATATTCATTAACATCACCACTAATCTCATAAAACTTTTTAAGTGGGACCAGCTTTACAGGAGTGTAAACTGTGCAATTGTAGAGGACCCAACTCAAAAGGTTCTTCTGTTTTGTAAGTGAAGCCCAATGTGAAAATAAAGCCAAAGAGATACAGGTACTAGGTAACACAAAGAGATACAGGTACTATGTAACACTAGAGGCCAGGTGCAGAGATTGGTGCACTGGGCGGGGGAAGGGTCCCTCAGCTCAGCCTGTGCCATCAAGCAGTCCAAGAGCCCTCAAGGGGAGGTGCCACCGAAGGCTTAGGCCCGCTTGTGGGAGCAGGCCTAAGCCTTCAGTCGCACATCCTTACCATTGCCATGGAGGTGGGAGAGGCAACCACTGCGCTGCGCTCACCTGGCGTGAGCCCGGCTACTAGGCCTCTAGCTGAGTGGCATTCCCCCTGTGGGAGCACACTGACCACCAGGGGGCAGACGCTCAGCGCAGGAGCTGCCCCCTGGTGGTCAGTGCGCATCATAGCAACCGGTCATTCTGCCCTTTGGTTGATTTGCATATTACCCTTTTATTATTTAGGATAGTAGCCATTTCCTGGTGCCTCAATTGCACGTAGTTTTCACTGTACTCAGTATCACAAAGTTCTGGTGCACCCGAAATGTGTGGGAGGAATTTCATTGACAATGTAAGTACAAGGTAAGCTTATTAAGCCTATAGCTGAGTAAGTGGGGGTACTAACAACCCTCAGAAACCATATTTTTCCAATCAAATCAGAATATGTTTTGAATGTAGCAAAAAGGCAGTGCAGTCTAAGAAAGTCAGACCACCTAGGAACTGTAGCATATTCTTTCTTATTGACCTTCCTTTCATGAAGATAGGACAACCCAAAGTTTGTTTTTTTTTATCCGCAGCCCTTCCCTAGTTATATATAAGCTAAGGATTGTGTTGATAGAATGTGCAAGTGTCAAGAAGTGAAATAAACAGTTGCTTAGGGTTGTGCATCATCTCCATGCTTCTGGTAAGAACAAAAAATGTATGTATGAATTATGGAAATGCAAATTGTACAATTTTGTAATTTTGCATATGAATCAAATGTTCTTATAACTGTATATAAAATTGGCATTGCACAAATAAACAGTAAAATTCATGCTAGTAGCTTAAAACTTAAATTTTCTTAACTCAGAACAACATTGAGTAACAAATAAAATAGATCATGACAAGTTGAGGGAAATACCATGGAAAAAGAAACAAGCTTCCATTTTAGTACATTTAATGGCACTGTTTTCCTGCTTTTTGAACTAGGAGCCCCATATTTTCACTTGGCACAGAGGCCTGAAAATTATGTAGCTGGCCCTGTCTTCAAGTATTGAGAAACTGGCAAGTTTATGGTGTCAGATACATGTTTTCAGAAATCTGATTTTAACTTGAAAGCTCAAATTTTATCATTGGCCACAAATACTGTCAGTTGTTTTCCTTGAAGTGACAGCTCACTTCATTCTTTTTTGAGAAAATGTCTGCCAAATACTCAAGTCTGAATAAACATAGTTTCTTTCAAGCAACAATAGTATTTCATTTTGAAACAGTGGCAAGCTCAGCACTCAACAATTGCACAACCAGACAGCCCTCACCTGTGGTATATAGCAGAACTGCTTTGTCACACACACTATTAAAGAGACCTGCACTCAAGGATTGAGATTGAATAACATTAATTATTTTTACTGCTCCATCCAAAGCACTTGTAAGTGGCACTGGCTTTTCTTTTTTTTTTTTCCCTTTTCTGTACATGCATGGCCATGAAGAAATGTCTACAGAAAAATTTATTGCCACCACTTTGATTCATGGTAAGAATCTAGCGGTTTGTCCTACCATGATGGCATTTGTATCATCTGTGTAATTGTTGGCATCGTAAAAGAATTAAGAAAAATGTAAATGACTCCTTAGTACTATTATGAAAATAATTTTGAAATAGAAACAAGCAAAAGTTCATTGTAAAGGAATGAGATAGGCCTGGCTGGTTTGGCTCAGTCAGCCTGCAGACTGAAGGGTTATGGGTTTGATTCCCAGTCAAGAGCATGTACCTCAGTTGCAGGTTTGATCCCCAGCCCCAGTCGGTGTGAGAAGCAACCAATCAATCAATGTGTCTCTCTCACATCTCTCTCTCTCTCTCTCTCTCTCTCTCTCTCTCTCTCTCTCTCTCTCCCTCCCTCCCTCCCTCCCTTCTCCCTCCCTTCCACTCTGTTTAAAAATCAAAGGAAAAAATATTCTCAGGTGAGTATTTAAAAAAATAAGAAACAAGATTAAAAAACATACATTTAACTTTTAAAAGTAGATTTATATCATTATAATATTTTATTTTATGCTATTTATTTTTATTAAATTTAGTAGGGTGACATTGGTTAATAGAATTGTATGGGTTTCAAGTATGGCTTTCTATGTTACAAGATCTGTATATTACACTGTGTGTCCACCACCCAAAGTCAAATCATCTTCTGTCACCTCATTAAAATATTTTAAATGAAAATAATGAAGACAGAACAATGCATATAGTTTAATATGCATATGTAAAAAATCACATACATATTAATGAAATATGTTTAAAATGTATTTATAAAGCACATTCTAACTACACTGTTCAAAGTAATTACCTTTGAGAAAGAACAAGGAATAAGATCTAAATTTAATCCACATGCCTGGTATTGTTTGAGAATTTTAAAAACAAAAATGTATTTAAATTTACTTGTATCATAGAGATTCTGAGAGAGGGAGAGAACTAGACATTCCTAGGTAATGGCAGACTGCTGCAATAGAAATAGCTAGGAAGTTCTGTTTTGGCAAGAGTGACTGGAAAGAGATGTTTTCATAAACTGTGGAAGTGATTTAATAGAAATCTGTTATTACTGACTTATGACCTAATTGTTTTCTGGTCAATGTTTTCATATCAAGCTGTGTTAAATCAAGCCATTTGCTATAAACACAAAAGTCAAAATCAACTGATGAAAGACCAAAATTTATATTGGTAGAACAAAGAGAGTGTGTACAATTTTAACTACATATAAGTTATATCATAAATGCATTTTGAGGGCATAGTGTGGAGAAGGGTTCTCCTTAGAAATGGAATGTCTCAGACTTCATAGTATATTTCCAATAAAATTCGGAATGATTCCACTTTATTTTAGCAGTAAATTTTCCTTTAGCTGGAATTACTTATTACTCTAAAGAGCCCAAGTAAATTCTAAAATATAAGGTTTCATTCTCAGTTGAGTAGATGTATATGAATAACTTTAAAGAAGTTTGATTGGTTAGTATAAGAAAAGACCATTATTAATGGTAGCATTTTTAATAAATACTTACTAGACAAAAGGAATAGTCTCTAGTCCAGTGGTTCTCAACCTTGGCTGCACATTAGAATCACCTGGGAATCTTTTTAAAATCCTGATTTCTGGGCCTCATCCTCCGGAAATTCTGTTTCTTTGTTACTAATGTTGTGGCCCCACCCATACAAAGAAACAGAATT
>NW_005871062.1:14997269-15124315 GCF_000147115.1 Myotis lucifugus | reverse complement strand
CCCCACGTCCCCCAACGCACATTATGCGCCAGCCGCCCCCCTGAGGTCAGGATTTTAAAAAGATTCCCAGGTGATTCTAATGTGCAGCCAAGGTTGAGAACTACTGACTTGGTAAGAGTGGCATAGGATGGTTGGTATTAGATTCAATTTATTCTTGTGAAGAAATACACATTCCCCTGTAAAATACAAGTTGAAAACAATCATCAGAAGACCAATCACAGACAATAATCTAGAGAAGAGAAAATTGTCATTTTACTAACCATATTTTCCTGGCTTCAATTCAGTATTATCTAATTTAAAATGTAATTAACTGACAGCAAAGAGCTAGGTAATTAACCAGTAATTATTACACCAAAATAACTGATAATAGCTTAAATCTGTACTTGAGGATTATCTAGAGATAATCTTAAAAAATAAAAAATAAAATGTATTTTGCAGAAGGGATTGAAGAGTGTGAGAAAATAATTGGTTGTTTCTATATATAGAGCAGGAAAAAAAAGATTAATGGGAACAAGTCCAGGGATAAAAATGTCCTAGTACACCAGCATAAGCAAAAGGCATCCAAATAAGCTGAAATGTTAAAGTATATTCATAGACCAATTATCAGCATTAGAAAAGATAATGAAATATAATGCTCACAGCATGTGAAATTAACCCATTTAATCCCAATATATTCGTTTTGGAAACAAAAGTTATGAGCTTTTAAAATAAAGATATGAAAAAGAAAATTTTAAATAATTTTGGGAAAATGTATTTCATATTATTAATAGGAGAAGCTACATAAAAACTCTATTTCAAAGAAACAGATTCTGATTTCATGCACAGATGCTCTGGAAAAAGCAATAGTCACAAACTGTCATTTGTCTAAATTGGACCTTTCATATATATATATATATATATATATATATATATATATATATATATTTTTTAAATATATTTTATTGATTTTTTTTTTACAGAGTAGGAGGGAGAGGGATAGAGTTAGAAACATCGATGAGAGAGAAACATTGATCAGCTGCCTCCTGCACACCCCCTACTGGGGATGTACCTGCAACCAAGATGCATGCCCTTGACCAGAATCGAACCTGGAACCCTTCAGTCCACAGACCGACACTCTATCCACTGAGCCAAACCAGTTAGGGCTCTTTTATATATTTAAACTAGACCTTTCTTTAAAAGTAACTAAAAACCAACTAGTTTTTGTCTTCTAGAATAGAAGACTCAAATGAATAAATACATGGAAGAATGGAAGAATGGATGGATGCAAGGACAGATGGTTAATAAATCTTCAAGTTCACTTAGGAATTAAATATAGAAGGAGTCACTAAAAATTAAATTTTAAAAAATGTAATGAAAAATAATGAGTAATAATAAAAATGAAATTTGTCCTCTAACAATAATCCCCAAACAGGAACCAAAATATACTTTGAAACACAGATGGTGCAGGGCAAATGGTGAAGAAAGCAAATAAATAGGGAGAGATGTGACAAAATTTGGTTTAAGGGGAAAGTAAAGATCTATTTTTTATTTAAGTTCATTCAAACTAATTAAGAGTTAGGGCTCTTGATGTAATAACTGATGAACACAAATGAAATAGGATACGTGAGTAATGAGACAGTTCTGACAGTCCAAGATGATGGCTGAATACAACAAAAATGCCAAAGGAAAAGGATCAAATTCCTTGCATCTCTAAATACTGAAGAGGCTGCATGTTTTCTTCTCAGCATGAGTGGGTTTAGATTATCTGGGAATGGGTTTCACAGAGAGAAACCTTACCCTGTGTTCTCAGCTGGAATTACAGGAGGGAGAATCTCTTACATAGAGCCAATTCTAATTTCCTAAATCTCAAGGCAAAGAGCCTTAATTATTCCTGTAAATTAACTATTTTAGGAAAAATATCATGCCATAGTGTGTGGCACAGCGACTAGAAGCTGGGAAGAGTTAACGGGCAGCTGGCCTATTAGCAATGAAAGAGGAAAGCCTTTGGCTCCCAGTCCGTAGACTTTACCCAGCTCATTCTTAGATCCTGCTTTTTAAAAACATCAGAGAAGCACTGGAGCTATGTAGTATATGTGGGGAAATAGCTATGATGCAAGGGTTTGTTTTTGTTTTTTTTAATTCAGAGTAAAAATTAGCATGTATATTATGATTATAAGCATGCAACAAATGGACAAAAAACTTTAAGAAAATTTAGAAAATTGGTTAACAGATGGGTTGGATTAGTAGAATTATGTATCTATTTTTTTCTTTTTAGTACTTACCAAACATTTTTTATAATATAATGTAATTACTAATTATTTTTAATTACATGTAAAATATTTTAGATTTCAGATCATTTAGATTGGGGGAGACTGTTTAAGGTTCATTAAAAATATACCAGTGTGTCCTTGAATTCTCCCCAAAGAACTCACAGTTATAAACAGAAAAAACGAACTAGTAGATGCATTTTCTATCATCTACTAATGGATCTTGAATTTCAACCTTTTGTTCATGTTGCCTATAACAAAAATTAGTCAGCAAGTTGTAGTTGTTTTAGTTTTTGTTTTTCTCTTACTGTGAAGCTATATATGCTAAACAAACTGGGAGACATTATAATTTTTATGCATATGGAAATATTAGTGAGAATAAAGTTCATAAAATAACAGCAAGCAATATGCTAGCCTTTGCAGTACTAGTGAGTGGACAGTAGCAAAGCCTCTTTCACAGATTTTCTACCTATAACCTTCCATATCCGGAGACAGGTCTAAATGTGAAGGCAACTGTGTCCATCACTCACACAAGCCTATGCATTGTGATTAATCATTTTCACATCTCTATTTATTCACCTGATGGCCTGCATGTGCTGTGTTTGTGCTTATTTTGAGGAATGGGGTAAAACATTATTAACTTTTTAAATATAGAATAAGGTTTTAAAAAGTCAACAAAAGTATTATAAGTTGTAGGAGACAGTATATATTTATTGACAGTGCTGTTATGATTTAGTAAATGAATTTCTGAATAGTCTTTTAGATAATAATCTATAAACAATAGAAACACTCAATGATATAGTACAGTTATTCAGTGCAAAAAGGAGTTGGAGAAAAGTAAGATGCAGTCTGGAAAACATGGACGCTATAAGAGATAGAAAATGAAGCTAGAAGGAAGTTAAATTCACGCATGAAAGTAAAGTCCTTGTGCAGAGTAATGACAGAGGAAGACAATAACAGCAAAGGGAGACCTATCTGAAAGTATGTTGGGCTTTGTCATTAATGCCAAGCATTTATACTGATAGGAATACTGGAGACATAACGTGAAATGAGGATGAGGAGAGAGAGCATTCTTAAGGATAAAAATGAGTTTAATTATAGTCACACAAATCTTTTCAGTTTTGAAGAAACTTCCAGAGAAGTTTTCTTGTTTTGAAAAGGGCTGGAGCTTGATGGAGAGGTTTGACAATCAATCAAGCAACCAATAAATAAATATTAGTATTTAGGAGCAAATGATTTATAGATGAAGATTTAAAACAAATCTATAATAATAAAAGTGTAATATGCTAATTAGACCGGACAGCCAAACGACCTTCCGGATGTCATTCCAGACATCCTTCTGGATGAAGCCACAGCAGCGAGGGCCGAGGTAGAGGTGGTTAGGGGCGATCAGGCAGGCAGGCAAGTGGTTAAGGGCAATTAGGCAGTCAGGCGAGTGGTTAGGGGCGATCAGGCAGGTAGGCAGAGTGGTTAGGGGTGATCAGGCAGGCAGGCAGGCGAGTGGTTAGGAGCCAGCATGCCTGGATTGTGAGAGGGATGTCCGAGGGGTCCAGGATTGCAAGAGTGTGCAGGCTGGGCTGAGGGAACCTCCCTACCCCCATGCATGAATTTTGTGGCCTCTAGTACAGAATAATAGCTTCTACAAAGTAAGCAACGTTTGTGAACTGAAGACTAAGAAATGAAGTTTGGAGACTTTCCATGGTTGTGACTCTGAAGGAAAAGGAGGAGTTGGCGATAGTGGGGAAGGAGCAGCAGAAGAGAAATGGCAACCACTCCATATTGCTGAGAGGAAGGTTCAAGAGGAGTTTGGGAAGGACTGAAGTTGTCCAAACAAGAACTATAGCTGAGATGTCAAAGGAAGAAGAGGACTGAGGAGAAGCTTTCAAATCTGATTAGAGGAGCATCATAATGCCATTGGCGTGGGGGCGGGGACTGGATCGAATTCAATGACAGAGGCAGCAGCAGAGGAGAGGTTGTCAGAAACTGGATTTGGGCTGCTAAGAGAATAATGCAGGTAGGTCAATGGCTAAAAAGTATAATAGAGTTAGTAAAGAGTGTTTTTATTTAGATGGAGAGATTGGATTTTTAATACATAAACAACTGAGAAGAGAAAACAACAAAGAAAGATTGATGATTATAAAGAGAGGAAGGAAAGCCTGAGCATAATGTTCTCTGAGACGGAGATGAATAGGATCAGTAGAAAGAGCATGACCACAAGGTTTGCTTCAGAGGGGCAGGGGCATAGAATACAGAAATGAGGGGGAACCGAAGGAGGCTTAGAAAAGAACAATAATTTTTTACAAGGTCAGGATCCGTTACCCAATGTGAATGATGATGAAGGTAGGCCAGTGTTACATGTAACATGAAGGCAGATAAAACAGAGTGCCTACAGAAAAGGACACGAAACACTCCGTGGAGCAGCACTAAGGAAGCTTGACTACATTGACTCTTCCAAGACCAAGTTTGTGTCTTGTTTTCTCAAAGAGGAAAAGGGAAATTAGGTTAAGGGACAGGTATGTACAAATTCATAGGGGGTGACAGGGCCTGCTTTTAGGGGAAGGTAGGAAACTCAGTGTGGCTGGAGCATAAAGTGTGTGTCAGAAAGTGATGTATTTAGGGAAGAAGTAAATGACAACTTCCTTTGAAAGATTGTAGGCTAATGGCAGGAATATCTTTTGTTACTAGTAACAAAAGAGAGCTAGGCCACCTTATATGCCCCAAGAACAGCCCCATATTCCTCACCAGGCCCTCCTCCTCTGCACATACTTGATGTGTATGTTGACCAATAATTAAGTAAAATCAAATCTTGACACAGCTGGTTAAGCGTCAGAGCACTTTCAATTATGCAAACTTCTCTCTGCCAGTGTTTATTCATCCAATGTGAATTGAAGAGACAGTTAAGCATTTATATAATGAGTAGGAGAGTCAACCAAATTAAATCTGAGTCTTTTTTTATTTTTTAAACTAAGAGATGGCGCTATTATAATTGTTAGGAGTGTTCTCCTTTATACCTCCTTTTAAATATATAATAAGGCATCAAAGAGACTTATTTCCAGGCAAAATCAGTGTGTCTTCTACTCATAAGATATTAACACTTGGATTGCGGGAAACGAGTTAAGTCGGCTCGCGTGAATTGCGCGTACTCCGCGGGAGCCGTCTTAAACTCGAAACTCGGTTCATATAGATTTGCGGTGGAGTGCGGGAAACGTGTAAACTCGGGCCGATTGTAACTGCGTGTTACCAAATATTTCATTTCAATCGAACCCATACTTCAAAAGATATAGGCATTTTAACGCGCCATCTTATATTTTGGCGGGAAATTCACCCGACACCGAAGTGTTAAAGGTATTTTTTTTTCTGTGAATACATTTAAAATTACTGATAGTTGCCAGAAAAAATGTTATTAAGTCTTTTGCCAATTTTTGTATATAGTCAACATTTTACTACATATTTACTTAAGTAGTTAGAACCATGCTATGTATCTGAGATAACAGTCAGAGAAAACAGAAGCAATTCCAGTTCTCACTGAGCTTAAAATAAAATAATAACAAAAATAAACCAATAGGTAAAAACCAAAGTGTTTTATAGAAAAAACTATCCTATAAGAATGTAGCACACACACACACACATACACACACACACACACAAATATTAACCTGAATTGGAAATTGGTGGAAATTTCCCTGAAAAAGGGACACATAAATTAAAATCTAAATATTGACATAAGCATTAATTAGAAGAAGGAAAGATAAAATAGGCTCTTTCAAACAAAGACTACTATGAATTTGCTAAGAGAGTAGATTTCAGGTGTACACACACACACACACACACACACACACATGAAAAAACAGTAACCATGTGAGGAAATGATATACTAAATGGCACTACTTAGTAACTATTTCACTATGCATCCTATATAATAAAAGGGTAATATGCAAATTGACCCTAACAGTGGGACGATCAGAATGACCGCTCGACCAGTCACTATGAGGCGCACTGACCACCTCTCAGTTCCTTTCCCTGGCCATCAGGCTCCGATTACCTGATGGCAAGCGGGGAACTAAGGGTGGGTGGTGGGGGATGCAGGCAGTGCCAGGCCAAGGCCCCGCCCTGCCACAGGTTGCCACACACACAGAGGGTGACCTGTGACAGGGGTGGGGCTGGCGAGCGGGCAGGAACAGCCGACCTCTCGGTCCCTTCCCCCAGCTGTCAGGCTCTGATCACCCGATAGCGAACAGGGAACCGGGGGTGGGTGGGAGTGGGGGTGGGGCTGGATGTGGGCAGTCAGGGAAGATGGCCCTGATTTCAGGCCAGGCCTGATTTCAGGCCGCGCACAAATTTCATGCTCTGGGCCTCTAGTATGTGTATAAAATTATTACATTGTACACAATTATTATTAAAAATAAAGAACAAGTGGGAAGATCCTGTAGTGATAGGGAGCCTGAAGCGCCATCTACCTTTACACCTATCCTCTCTTATGCCCATGTCACTGGA
The DNA here is from genome assembly GCF_000147115.1 of Myotis lucifugus. Taxonomy (NCBI): domain Eukaryota; kingdom Metazoa; phylum Chordata; class Mammalia; order Chiroptera; family Vespertilionidae; genus Myotis; species Myotis lucifugus. Next base: position 15,117,575 of record NW_005871062.1, on the reverse strand, counting down.
GCCCAGGAGGATGTGGTAGAGCCCATGGCTTTCTGAGAAGTGTTACAGATCAGAGAAAACAGGTAAATAGGTTTCACCTTAGAGAGGAGTCAGATGACTTGCTGCCAGTAGATCAAGGGAGAGTTATATTTCCTTAAGGAATATCATAGCCACCCTCCACTAACTTTGTTCTCTTGATGTCTTCATTCTTAATAAAGGAATGAATCTAGCAAAGGTCTCCCAACAGGACATAGAGAGCAGGAAGATTTATTTGGGGGTTCCCAGAGAGGAGAATGATAGATTGTAAGCCAGTGTCCACATAAAAGCATTGGTTTTAAACATCTTTTTAAAATCCCTTGTCCTGGAGTAAATAAGAATGAGGCAGTGTAAGGCTATAAGAACACCTAATTTTCTCAGGTTTATTAATGAGGGCTCAGAGCAAGAGAAGTAATGAACAGCCCAAAGATGTATTCTAGGCCATTTTATGCCAGAAGGACTTGGGCCCAAGGAGACATATTATCCTGTCCTTCAGAGAGTGACAGAGAAAGATATTTTTTGACTGTCTACTGAATTTATTTCATTTTCTTAATGTAGCATCACTCAGTATGTGGTTTCACATTTGTTTATGCTCATGTAACCAACTGTGCATTGCTACAGAAAGGAATTTGAGATCTAAAAAGGAAGCAACTTTGTTTTTTTTCATCAAAATGTAAATTGCTGAACAAATCACTCTTCCCTGAAATATAACATTTTCTTTTAACATTTTGGAAAACCTTGTAATAGGTATCTCTCAAGCAGCTAAACAAAAGGGGCTCTGTTTACAGTTCAAACCACTTTAATGAGCAGAGCAGAGCAGCAGACGTGGCAATAATCGCCAGTTTCAACTCAGCCTGTTTTGATGGATTTAAAAAATGGTAATTCGAGGAGTCTTCAAAATCTCATCAAAGAAAATCAATCAGATGTGGTAGCCAAAATGGTATTAAAGAACACGTTTGCATTTTTATTAAAGTTTAAATAAAGCTATTCAGAATCCAAACTTATTGTTATCTAAATTCTAAGTCATACAAATGATATTGGATGCAAGAATGTGCTTGCACACAGATGGACAGCCTAAAAGAGCCATATTCCCTCTGACAACTGGTCTTATGAATTCTTAAGTGAATGCAAATAAGGATGTATGCTGATATATCTGTGGTCCAAAACCCCTTTTGTGTGGGTACCCCATAGATTTGAATGCTGTAGTAATCAATTAACCAGTTGACCCAGAGTAAAACATGATGCTATTTCTCAGCGTTTTCTTCTCGCTCACACGTTTTTAGGCTATTATTTGGTAGTGGGAGATTTTCCTTCATTAACAAATAGCTCACATTTAATTCGAATGCTCATTGCAGTAAAGATTCTCTCGCAGCAAGGCTGTTGAAAGGGGTATAGCGTGCATCAGGCCATGCTTGCTTCATTCCCTGTGAGCATCAAACAACTGTCATTCTGCTAAATGAGTTGTCATTAGCAGGCAGAGCCTTCTGGAGTCACACAGAAAGACATCTAACTGAAGGAATAACTGTGGCAGAAGCTCTAGTAGAGTTAGCAGGCTTAGGGGTTCCCTTCCCCCACACCCCCTATTCAATGCTTTAAACAGTCTTTCTAAAGTAGGAATATTTGGCTTGGGACTAGTGACCTAAAATTACCTCTGAAATCTGGCAGAGTCTTCCAGCTCTAGGATGAATGTTCTCTCCTCTCAGCCAGCACTATTGGCAAGCATCTCATGAATCACCGAGTATGTTCCAGAGACGGGAATAATGATTAAGTTAGGGTGACTTGCAAATATAAATTAGTAATGGTTTCCTTTATTCAATTTAGACTTTCTGTGGGAAATTATGGCCTCAGCTTTCTTGGTCTTCCTCAATAGTCTTACTATGATGATTTCAATATTTTCCCCGAATTCAGACCTTATCCTGCTAATGGATTTTCAACCCCCAGACAACTGTCACTGCCTTTCTGTCTCTCTTTCATATAAATGGTATGGTTTTATGTGCCCCATATTCCATTTCATCAGGACAAAATTTGTATTTTTTGTGATTTATTGCTTTTCTATTGCATTTCTATTTGGGACTAAATGAAGAAATAGTCACACTTGTGAAGTAGTTGAACTTTTCTAGAGACAAAAAGGTTATTGTTTCATTGATTCAGAACATTAACTAGATTCCTAAGAGAGTAGCTGTTCCCAAAATGAAATCCCTCACCACTTAGGGGCTCACAAAGATATTAATGGAAATATTCAAATGACTTTAAATATTTAAAAACTTAAAGTAGTAATCATGTTTTTGCCCATAACGAGACTGTATGGGCTAACTAAAATGTCAAGTTTCTTTGCTTTGGCTAGAATTCTATTACATCTTTAGCATTCTCAAGGTGATCCCAGCAATTTCATCATTTCTCCACTTTGTGGATACATTACAGCAATAATATCTTCTGATATGCTGTATATTGTAACTGAAAATATATCCTTACATGCCCTTAATTAAATTTTGAATTCTTGACTATAGCAATCAGCTAAATTCTCACACATGCCCCAATAAATTATAAACTTTATTGCATAGCATATTCAGGATAATAACATTAATCTGAAATATAGAAAAATTTGTGGGGAAAAAACACACAAAACTTATAGTTTCTTTACAAGAGACACCAACTGGTTAATAAAGAACAGGTTTGGTTCAGTGGATAAAGCATCTGCCTGTGGACTGAAGGGTCCCAGGTTTGATTCTGGGCTGCAGGTTCAATTCCCAGTAGGGGGCGTGCAGGAGGCAGCCGATCAATGATTCTCTCTCATCAGTGATGTTTCTATCTCTCTCTTCCTGTCCATTCCTCTCTGAAGTCAATAAATATAACAATAAAAGAACAGGCAGCAGGAGCACTGCCTGAAGATGAGGAGGAGGTGGGATTCACGCAGGCACTCCTACCAGCCCCTTCATCAGCACAGAATATTCACCAACTTCACAAGATGCAATGCAAATATACATCCAGGCAAAACAGTAGTCACTGTGTCACATACTTCTATGAATGCTTATCTCTGACTGATGATAAGTCCTTGTCGGCATTTATATTTTTAAAAGAAAAGTGAGCAAATAAATTATATCAAATAAATTTAACTTGTTGAAGAAAATTATAAAATTCATTGAAAAGATTGAGATAACAAAAGGGGTCTTGAAAAGTGGACACTGGTAAAATCAACATTCTAATCTATTCCTTAGTGGTCATTTTTATCTTTTCTATAAAATATAAGAGATATAATTGCCACAAAACATTATATTGGTTTTAGGTGTACAACATAATGATTTAACATATGTATATATGGTAAAATGACTACTGCATTAAGTTTACTTAACATCCATCACCACACATAGTTACAATTTTTTTTTCTTCTGATGAGAACATTTAAGATCTACTCTATTAACAACTTTCACATGTACAATACAATATTGTTAATTAGTCTCCATGCTGTACATTACATCCCTAAGAACTTGTCTTATAACTAAAATTTTGTACCTTTTGATCACCATGAGATGGGTGAGGGTGGTAAATGATTATTTTATCTCTAATTTTTGTTCTTGATAAATAAAATACAAAAAAATCCTCCAAAGGTAAATATAACAACCTTACACACAAAATCTCTCTGTGTGAATATATCTTCATATTTTGTCATATCTTTGTTTTATTTATCCTATATTAAAAAAACTGATCGATGTTCTCTCTTATCGATGTTTCTACCTCTCTGATATATCTCCCTTCCTCTCTGTCCACCTCAATAAAATATATTTTAAAAAAACCACTAATATGTTAAGTGTCTGGTCGGCCAGTCGGCTGTTCAACCAATCAAAATATGATATGCTAAGGCCACTCAACTGCTCGCTATGACATGCACTGACCACCAGGGGGCAGACATTCTGACTGGTAGGTTAGCTTGCTGCTGGGGTCCGGCCAATTGGGACTGAGCAAGACGGGACAAACACGCCCTGGAGCCTTCCTGTGGTCCCTCCATGACTGGCCAACCTCTCAAGTCCCTCCCCAGCCCCAATCATGCACCAGTGGGGTTCCTTGGCTTGGCCTGTGCCCTCTCACAATCCAGGACCCCTTGGGGGATGTCACAGAGCTGTTTCGGCCCGATTCCGCAGCCTAGGCCAAGGGACCCCACTGGTGCACAAATTCGTGCACCAGGCCTCTAGTTTTATAATAGAAATAAAGCCAATTTTGATCTCTTCCTCAATCCCAATACCCACATTCCCTTTCCAAACTCAACTATTGGCATGAATTTAATCTATATCTTCCTAACCCATGTATTAATGCTTTTATTAAACATATGCATGTCTCCATAAATATATATTATTGTTTTATGTGAATTTTTTAAAATGTATACCAGTACTATCATACTCTAGACATCACTTGGTATCTTGCTTTTAAAAAAAATCAACATTGTTTTTTTAAATTATTTAGGTTTAGTTTTATTTTACTATTGAATAGTTTTCTGTTATGTAACTATACCACAATTTATTTTTTAATGTCCTTACTAGCAGACATAAGGCTATTTCCTATTTCTGTGTGATTACAAACAATACTGTACTAAACATAAGTCATGTATGTCTCCTGACGTATGTATAGAGGGCAAGATTCTAGGTTAAAAAAAACACACAAAGAAACCCCCCAAAAACCAAAACAAACAAATTGAACAAATTTAAGGCTTTAAAATGGTTCTACGGTAAGAGCATAAAGAGCACTCACTGAAGCCAACATTGGAGAGGAACAACACAGCTTCTTTTGATATCAGAACACTCTGTTGATGATAAGGTTTCATATGTTGTAAATAGCAACTTTAAAAAATATATTTAAACAGTGCTAAGAAAAGGATTACATTTAGTTCTGTTTGCAGAATGACACCACTTCCCTTGAAAGAAAACTTTTCAAAGCAAATAATGGGATTGCAGATATCGTCATTTTCTCACAATGTAGTGTCCTCACACGCCGATCCCACCTCTGGGCCTTTGAGCTCTGCCTCTAACATTAATTCCCCAGCAAGGCTCCTCCACTCTAGCCATACCTCCCTGCTTACCCCACTACAGACAAAACTTCTATGCTGTCTCTCCCATGCCTTTGTTCCTGCTGCACCCAGCCTGGAGAGACCTGATCTGGTTCATGGTATTCTTTTTCTCCTCTTGATCCTTGTAATTCTTAGTCTGAGCACCTCACTCAATCACTGACATTCTCGCTGCCAATGACATGTGTTTTGATATAATGCAAATCAGGTCTTTAAGATCCCAGCCAAGCAATGTTCAGATTCTGCCGCCTTCATGTTCCAAGGTTTCTGTAACAATGACAGAACAATCTAGAAATAGTTCGCTTAGTCTCTGTTCTTAGAGGTGGAACTTTTCTTTCAAGGTTAGTGAGTCATAGACATAGTGCCCGTGTTAATGAGACTCATAATAAAACATTTATCAACTGTTTACTATGGGTCAGGGTCTATGCTAAACATTTGATATGTATTAATTTATATAAACATTATAATGACGCTGAAGAAATGAAGGGCACAGAGAGATTAAGTTGATGTAGGTCACTCAGCTGGTAGGCAGTTGAGTCAGGCTTCAAACCCATGTTTGTCTTATACCAAAGCCTGATCACATTAAATTGTCTTCCACATTAGTAACTAGAGGAATATGTTCCTTTGTCTATACTATAGGAAACTAATAAAAACCACCCAGTCCAGGGAAGGACTGTTTGCTTCTTATCTGTCCATCCCAAATGGTTTATCCTTACCTCTCTGTTCTTTTTACTTTATGCATCTCTCCTGAGGAAACACAGCCAGACTCATGGCAACAACTAGTACCTATTATGACTATGATATTCATGTCTTATCATAGCCTAGCACCACAGATCTATATACTCATGGTCATTATCTATTAATTCTTTATTTCAATACAAGAACTGTGCTTAAATCATTGCAAATGCTGTTTAATATCCTCCAAACTTATGAAGTAGATATATAATTATTTTATTTTTAGAGAAATTAAGGGCTTAGACAAATTAAGTCAATTGCCCAAGGCCACACAAATAGTGACAAGTCTGGGATTTAAATCCAGGTTACCTGATTTCAACATCCATGATTTTAAACAATATATTATATTGCTTTATTTTCAAGGGTTAAGTGAATTACTTTCAAGCATCTTAATTGCAAACCATATAAGATATAATCCATCAAGATCCAAACTGAATTTCATGGATTAAAAAGAAATGTCTTTCTAAAAAGTATGCTTTCTGCCCAGAAAACTGTATCTCTTATTGTTCTATTTGCTGAAAATTGTTTATCTGCACATCTCTTCATGAAGCTTCTTGTGGAAGAAGAACCTTCAGGATAAAACAAAATATTTTAAAGGACAGACTCTATCTGCTTTGGTCAATGGTTCAAAACTAAAATGTTCAGCCTGACATTTTTGTTTAGTTTTGTTTTGTTTTACTTTGCTTTTGGTTACTGCACTAGTGGCCTCCTTGCACCAGGAAATGGTCGATTCGTGGCTGGATGTCTTTTCTCTAAGGAACTAGATGGGACAAACATATGGAGAAGAGATGCTTAACCAGGTCATCAGACAAATAGATCAAACATTGAAATGTCTAAAGGCCGAAAGCAAAATATCTGGAAGAGATGATGGCTAAGGACATGGGTCTACAATCAGATGGTTTGTGTTCTGCACCCACCTTGCAACTTGATCACGGAAAAAGCATTTAACAAGCCAGCCATGTATTTTTCATGCATAAAGTAGAAACAATTGTAGTGCCTACCTGTTGAGATTCTTTGTGAGTGGCAATAAGATAGTCTGCAGGTAGTTCAGTGCCTTACACACAGGAAATATTAACCAAAGTTGGCTAGGCTATTACTGTCTATGATTTTTCCATGTCCACCGCTTCACATGACTTACTGTGAGAGCACAGGTCAGACACACATGGTTGCAGTCCAGTGCATTGTAGTGTATTCTACCAGGCATGCCAATCTGGTTTCCATACAGACACCGGTATATTTTCCTAATCTCACCTCAAAAGAGGACGCATGCTGGTGAGCCATGCCTGTTTAAAAAAGGACCACCACCTGGAATTCCTACATGCGCGGCCAGGTGCTGTAACATCTACCGGTTTGTGAAGAATCGAGATAAATTGGATTTAACTCTATCTTGTGTCAGTCTCATAGCTGACTTCTTCAAACTGCCTGAATACATAAATGGTATGAAGATTGAAAGCCATGCCCAGGGGAACCTGGAACAGTATTTTGTGTTTTTACCTAGAATATTTAGTGCTTTGAGAAAAATTGAATGAGACAGATCCTACCTAGCTGTTTTACACTGTGCTTTAGGTAGCCCACATTATGAAAAGTAATTAGAAGCTTAGGAGAGATGCATTATCACTTTCAAATTCTAATTTAGCAGGGCGTGGTAGCATGGCAATTCAAATCTCCTACAATAATAATATGTCACATTTGTATGGAGCTTTTTTTGTACACCAGCTAATGTGATCCTTACAAAAATACTGTTGGTTAAAGAAGCTATCATTTCCTATCACCATTATATATGGACTAAAAATAGTCACTTTGGGAAGGTTAGTATAACTTTACTGATTTTATAGTTAGTTTGCCACAAACAGCCCTCACCCCAAAGCTGCTTCATCTAAGAGACTATGACTTTCTCCCAGGACAAGTTTATGTTCTGACAAAATCCCAGTTTATAGATCTATCCGTTTACTGTATAACGGTGATGACAATGTGCAGTCGTGCAAATCCTAGTGCTGCTTATTATGGAGAGTCAGAACCTATCTTTCCATAGTGTTTACACTCTATAGTCCCAGAGCATCTTTAGTCATGAGCTTCACTATGACAATGAGGTCTTCTAGAAATTGCAGGCAAAAGGGAAGAAAAAGCAAGAAAGGAGGAAAGAGTCACCTTTAGCTCAGGGGAAAATTTTCTAACAATCTCCCCTTCCCCTTTGCATGCCACTCAATCCCATTTTGTACATATTTTCCCCACAGACGCCCTCATGCTGGCAGCATCATAGACTTTTTCCTAGACCTGACCCTCATTTAGCTGAAGTATAAGATGTTTATGAGGAAACATCACTCATAGTTCTGTTAAAACAGCTGACAAGGGACCATTTGGCTGAATTGTTCACTGTGCTCTCAGCAACATGTTTATCTTGCCTCTGGAGCCCACAGACAGATCTCTTTCTCATGCAACATCCCCTCGTGAATGCAACTACAGCCTTGTCCATCTTCCTTCTCATATCTTCCTTCTTATGTGAGGAGGCTCCTCACAGTCTTGGGCTCATTCAGTGCTTGACCTACACCTTACAGATCAGTGAACCTACCTCACATCCTGATTGGATCCAAGTTCCTGGCCACCTACACGTAATCATCATGTGAACTCAGTGTTCTTTCACATATTTTGAATAAAAGTAAAACACAACTTTGTACTTAGTAAAAATAATGCAAAACTTCCTCAAATTTAATAAACGCAAATCTCTCTCCATCTAATAAGCCTATACTTGAGAGGAAAAATGTATTCATCTAAAGGGATGTTTATTTTAAAATCACTTAATTCATATGTAAAATTACTCCTTCCCACACATACTCTAGAAAAAGCCACCTATGATTAATGTTATCAACATAATTTTGAGTTTAAGTTTGCAAATCTACTCTTTTACACAAAACTCACAAAAGCCCATTCTGACAAGCTTGGAAATATTTCTTCTATCAAATAGATTAATCATGTTTACATGAGGAAAGAGAAAACAAGATTAGAATGATGTTTTTCCCTCTGCTTAAAGACTCACTTCATATAATTGCCTGTGATTATCTTCTTTTATGGGTCAGTGAAATTCTAAAAGATTTCAGCTGACCCAAACAAAAAATTAAGATGTGTTAAAATTTAATACTTTTAAAAAATTTTATTCTGTCTGATGCAGTGAGTAACCTTATAGGCTTTGGAGGAAAGCTTCCCATTTCTGATAGTCTTCCTGCTGTTACTATTGCTTTTACTTTGTAAGCATGAAAGTAAATGGAAGGGGAAAGTGTTAAGGCAGACTGTCATTCCTCATTGTATAGCTTTGCTTCCTTTGTCATCTATTAATTGACCATATAAGTGAGAATTTATTTCTGGAATTTCTATTCTGTTCCACTTATCTATGTGTCTCTTTTTATGCCAGTACAAAACTTATTTTTATTATTATAGCTTTGTAGTATAATTTGAAATCATGAAGCATGACACCTCCAACTTTGTTAATGCTAAGTGAAATAAGTCAGAAAGAAAAAGACAAAGGCCACATGATTTCACTTATATGATGATTTAAAAAAATCAAAACAAACAAATAAAACAAAACAAAAATGGACCCATAGAAACAAAGAACAGACTGATGGTAGCCAAAGGGAAGAGCGGTGGAAAAAATGTGTGAAAAGGTGAAGAGGAATATAGTCAACAATAGTGTGACAGCTTTGCACAGTGATAGATGGTTACTAAAATTAATGTGGTGAGCATGTTAAGATAAATGTTAAACATATAAATGTTAAATCACGATGTTGTACACCTGCAACTAATATAATATTGTATGCCAACTATACCTTAAATTTTTTAAAAAAAGGAGTTGAGGTGGGAAGGTGGGATGAGGGTAGAGGAGAATTGAAGAGTTATAGAGTATTAATAGAAAGCATCCCTAATAAAACTCAAGCAGAGATATACAAACTCAGATTCCAGGGGGTAGGGAGATACACTAGGAAAAATAAATCTGAGGGGAAGAAAAAGTAGAAAATGGCCTCATTGGAGTAACAATTTGAGGCTGAAATAGAATCAGAAGTGGAAAGAGTTAGCATACACTACAAAGCCTGAATTAGCTTTCAGTTTTGGAGAGAGTGCACTAGGAGATGCCACGTTCCACAGAAACACCTCTGGCAACAGCAGAAACACTAATACAAGCAACCTGCAGGTGCAAAACAGACTGCGAGGTCATTACACAAAAAGGCGCCCAGGCTCTAACAGCAGCACATTTACAAAGACCCATGTCTGTGCACCAGGACATTGAAGGAACTTTCCACACAAGATGCTCCTTCAGGAGATACATAGAGCTGCCCCAAACCAAATCTCTGCTCTAGGTCCTAGAACTACCAAAAAAAAAATACAAATAAAATCAAATCTGTGCAGCACTTTAAACTACTGTAGCAAAATTTAACAGGTCGATATTTATTTAACTTGCCCTAATATGATTTTTCTCCACACATACCAAGGAATATAGACAACTGTGTAAAATAATTTCATTCTGGTAATAAGGCACAACATATTTTATAAAATTGTTAAAATGGTTAAGAAAAAGATCAAAAGTATCTTATTAATTCACTAGAGGCCCGGTGCACAGATTCATGCACCGGTGGGGTCCCTCGGCCTAGCCTGCGCCCTCTCGCAATCCAGGACCCTCAGGAGATGTCAGAGAGCTGTTTTGCCAGATCCCTGCAGACAAAGGTCGCTTAGGCATATATATATATATATATATATATATATATATATATATATCTTCAAATATTTAATGGGTAACTACTATATTCATTTTGAGTTTCTGTGCTAGACCTTGGGAATACTAGGAGAAATATATCTGATTTGTAAAAAATTATTCATCTCATTAAACTCTATGTTGATTAAATATGACTCAAATTTGAATTTGGTTTGGAGTCTCAGATTCTGATAAATCAGAGAGGGACCTGGGAAAATCATAAGAATAGTATCACATGAAGAGAAGTACAGGATTAAGAATCGTCATCTTGGAGATTCTTTAGGCACTTGCTCTCTTCAAACATTTAAAGAGCTGATTTGTCAAAGAGAGTGTAGATGTGTTCTGGGGAGCTCCAGAGGACAGAATTACAGGCATTCTAGGAAGAGATAGTTTGACCTAATAAAAATAAGGAGAGAATGGGCTGCCTTAGAAACGTGTGAGCTTCCTGACACTGGAGATAATTAAATAGAGGCTGAATAACCAAGTTGTTAGAGATATCTTAATGGGGCTTTCAGCTCTTGTATAAAGTTAGATTAAATTTATACATCTGAGGTGGACATGGTGGTTTAGAAATAATCAATTTCATTGATTCTTTTTATATCAAAAAGTCATAAAATTAGAATTTCATAACTTTAAAATCATATTGTATTATCTATTTGGGGATTTTTAAAAATAAGGTCATGAAACAGTGGCCAATGACAAGCAATAAATATATCCCCTTTTGGGGATTAAGGTGGAGTACATGACCATAATTCCTTAAACTCCTGGTGGAGTCTAGGAGTCAGAAATTTCTGTAGAAGTCTATTTCTCCTACTTGTACCACAAGTTATAGTCTGAACAAATAGTAAGGGTAACAATGGTAAATCCCCAAGTGCAGCCCGGGGTCTCCTTACACATTAGGTACCAAATAGTCATTGGAGCTACATTGCTTTTTACGACAGAAATAGCTCATTAACATTGGTTGGTAATAAAATATATGGTTTTAATACCTTATGTCTGAGTATGCATCATTTGTATGAATATTACCTATTTTTATTGAATGTCTGGGTGATAGTAGTTATTTTGGTCCTGGGTATTACAGGGCAGCTTTATGTAGGCTATCAAATTGCTTTCCAAATTGGTTGAAGTGGCAGTTGTTACAGAATTAACTGGATCAATGGAGTCTAAAGAATCTCAGTTGAATCAGAATCAGATTCCTCTGCTGTATAATCTTGATCCTCTTTAGAATCCTCCAAAAAATGTTTACTATTTCTGTTTTTGTTTTTTCTTCTTAAAAGAGATGGTTCTTGAACACTAAGGTCTTTTTACTATTGTTTTTTGGTGTGTTTTGTGTGTGTGTGTGTGTGTGTGTGTGTGTGTGTGTGTGTGTGTGTTTTTACATTTTAGTTTCTTTCTATAATTGATTAAAGAAAACTACAGTAAAAACATAAAAATGGGTGATAATGTCAGATATTACTGTAGTTTAGAACCATAACATTTGAACAATGTGATATGAAGTATAAAAACAGACAAATTCAAAACAGAAGCATGTGAAAACATGTAGAATATGATAAAGGAGGTACCACAATATGTGGTACTGGGAAAACTGGCTAACTGCTTGGGGGGAAAGTTAGATTCCTACTTTTTTCCATTATAAATTTCATCAAGATTAAAAGATCAATATATAAAGAGAATACAGCATACTCACAGTAGGAGAAAATAAATATTTATTTTAAATGACATTGTGGTGGAGAAAGTCTTTCTAGTCATGACAACAAAGCAGAAACCAAAAAATTGATCAATGGAATCCCTTACAAATGAGAATGTTCCATATAACAACAAAGGGAATAATCAATTAAATGCAAACAAAAACTGGGAAACATATGATGTGAATACATAAATAGTTCTTAAAATAAATATGAAAGAGAGAAAAAAAGTATCCCCCAAATGAGCTTAGGACCTAAAGAAGTAATCAGTAAATAAGTAATCAGTAAAAAAAAATGAAAATGTCTAGTAAATATTTTAAATGCTCACAGCCATTAATAATTAAAGAAATTAAAATGATAAACACAAGAAAATGCAATGCTTACCTATTAAATGGAGGAATTTTTTTTTTACCACTAATGACCTAGTGGTGAAGAAATAGGAAATTTCATATCTGCTGATCTGATGGGAGGATAAACTTTTAAAGAATTGATCACTTAAACAATCTCTATGTTTTGAAACCTTTCTAGTATGCACATTGCAAAATATATTGAATCAATTAATATGTGTATATCTTTTGAAATATAAATTCTCTTTCTAGGAACTTATAAAGAAAAAGATTAGATGTATGTAAAAAGATAAAATGAAAAACATTCATTAAGGATTACAATATAGGCGTGCATTATTTTTGTGGAGAAATATTTATGTGATTTCCAATCATTTTCTGTTGTAAAGAATGCTGTAATGAATTTGCTTCTACACACAGTAACTTATTTATTTACAAACAGAGAACTTCCTCAAGTGAGATTATCTCCTGCCTTGACCTTCTTTATATATAGATTTATTTGCCTTGCACAAATTCCAGATGTTCTCTCCTTTGATTTGTCATTAAGGCCTTGCACAAATTCCAGATGTTCTCTCCTTTGATTTGTCATTAAGGATTTCCATCTGTCTATCTATCTATCATCTATCTATACAACCATCTACCTATCCATCTAAAATAGCCTAATCTTGTATTAACGGTGAAATGAGTGTGCTAACTGGGCCCATCCTTAGCCACACCTGTCAGATGGAGAGCCAACAGAATGGTATTCAAACCAACAAACCAGTTCAACAACATGCAAAATATAAGAGGAACATTTCTACTATTACGTCTGCCATGTTAAGAACACAGCTCTATTCTCCCACCTAAATAACAAGCAATTAGAGCCTTCCAAATGAGCTGTTGAAATTCCTTATATTGAGACGCCATCTAAGATTTTTAAAGATTAAGTATCAGTTTTCATGCTTTGCCTTCAGATATAACCTCAGCCACCAATCGTTTTCAGCTATCACTATGGAGGAACTTGCGGGATTTGAGGTGATGAAAAGCTTACCTTTCCACACTATTCATAAAACATTTTAGTGCCTAAGATTTAGATTAATTACTGCCATGTTTTCCTCACCTCTAACCTCTGCTTTACTTCACCTGAATCTACTTGTACACTGGTATTGAGAACTTTCATACCTGTAGTGCCTTCCTTTGTTCTAGTTTAATCTTCTTTTTTTTTATTCATCTAATTTAATTTTCTCTTTTATCATCTTTGTTAAATCCCCAAATTCCTTAACCACCTGTGAATTCTTTGATGATAGAGTTCTATCTCTCTGTGCTGCCTTACTTGCTGGCCAAAGAATGCTTCTCCTGTATCCTATCACTTTGAGAGTTATTAGGAGAGCCAGGCTTAGGGGTAAGGAGATGCCTAAGATATACAAGCATCTCAAGTGTCCTGATGTAGTGAATGAATCTCACCCTGGGAAAACTAAGGGTGAAGACTTACATGGAACTTCTCTAGGACATCTTCTTTAAAAGAGAAGTCAGGATAAAAGAAACCAGTGAGACCCAAATACATCTGAATCTTAAAACGCAGCAGCTGGGCACTTCACTCCTTCAAATTCATCCAGTTGAAACCCTCCTCAAAGTTTCTCTTTCTCTGAATTCCTTATTCTACTGTTCCCCTAAGGAAAAAGCTCTCTCACATTTGTCAGGTAAGGTCAGCCCCTACACAGAGCCTGGCATGCAGCATTCACTCAGTAGTGTTTGATGAATGAATTAATGTGAAAGGATAAGCTCAGTTTCCTGTTTTCTTTGTGGTCTTCCTGAGAGAGAATAAGACTCCAATTTTGTAAAGTCAGTTCATGATAGATTTTGTACATCTAGTAAGGAGCTCATTTGTATCGGGGACCCAGCTTCCTCTGCCTGCAGCTGAAAGGAGACAGAGCAAGACCCATGTGTCTAAATTTACATTAGACCCGATGGGTAGTCTCAAAGATAATAATACACACAGACGGGATCTATGAGGAGATGATAATCAACAAAAGACAAGCAAATTACAAACACATACATGACACAGACATAAGATAAATAAAAGAAAAATATACAGAAGTATGTGTGTTCAGTTTTCAAAGGAAGCTGGAATGATTAAGAAAGCTGATAACTAGTAGATGGGAGAGTACACACTCTGTACCACTCTGGGCCCTGCTCCTTGGCTGTTTTCCACCACAATTAGTCATCTGGCAATCTTACAAGATCTTAATAAAAATAGCTCATACGATGTAATCACATCAGAAAGGTCATCAAAATGAGTGATCACAAAATGATTTGAAAGGGTCATAAGCTAAGTCAGCATTTAGGATATGCTTCTTAAAAATTGCCTTATCTCTTTTCTCTCCAAAGAACATACCAGAAGGATAGTGTCACAACTCTGGCAAACTCACTCCATCCCCCAAATCTATTAATAATCACGTTGTGAAGTGTGTGCAATTGTCAGGGGTCCAATAAAATCCCACAGCATCCCTCTGTTTTATTTTTCTTTCTCAGAGGAGTGACTTTTTTCTAATCTTATTATATACATTTCCACGCTCTCTAACCTAGTTCATACCAGATGATTTTTACCTGCAATTACATCAGTTTTCATGACCCAGAGGGCTTTAAAAAGACAGAGTCACACAATTTATATAAATAAGTACATTCAAGAGATTTACAAAGCCCCTCACAGTTCACAAAATCCATTTACACTTAGTTGTCGCTTCAAACTTAAAACCACCCGATGACTTGTTTGTGCAGATTATGATGGTTTTTTTTTCCATTTTAAAGAGGAGAAAATTGAAGTTTAGAAAGGTTAAGGGAAATTCTCAAGGTTAACATAGCACATAAATGGTAAGTAATTCTTGAAAATCATGTGTCCGCCTCTAAAACTATGATTACCCTGTACCTATAGATAGGATGCACAGCTGGGAGAGAGACAGGTAATAGAGTCTTTACCATCATAACAAAAGGTTCAGTAATTACCTCTTTCTTGTTATTCTACTTTTCTCGCTAGAAAATGGCACTTTGCAGGTAGGCCCAATTACATAATTTTCAGGAACCGATGCCCTGTTCTCAGGGTCTTCCCAATGCAAAATCAAAGAGGAGATAAAAACTGTTCCCCTATCAATGAACCTATATGCATAACCCACGGACAGACAATAGTTCAGGGAAGGCCTGGTAAGGGGACAGGAGTTAGGTGGAGGTGGTCAATGTGGGGGGAGGGGACATCTGGAATACTTTCAATAATATAAATTTTTTAAAAATCAAATTTTTAAAAAAGTAAAAAAAAAAGTCCCCTTGAGATTTTAACTCTTCAGAAATCCTTGTTAATTTTTGGTTACTTCTGTTTGCCTCATACCCCCAGACTTAGTGTTTCCTCAGGCTGTCAGTCCCCAGTGCCACGCACCTAATCCAACCTACACACTTGCTTTTTTGCCACCTTCCCCTGACATTATTTCTCTTTAAATATGTTCTTATTGATTTTAGAAAGAGAAAAAGGGAGAAAGAGAGAAACATTGATGTGAAAGAGAAACGTCAATCAGATGCCTCCCGCATGCCTTCTACTGGGGATTGCAACCCAGGCACTGACTGGGAATTGAACTGGTGACCTTTTGGTACATGGGACAATGCTCAACCAACTGAGCCACACAACCCATAAATTAGAAAGAGGCAAATACATGAGTTCACACAAAGACACTAATGATAGTAATTGCACGAATGGATATCTCTTCCCATGGCAAAGGTATTTCTTTGTGAATCTCTAATGGGTTCACTTCAGACATCAGTAACAAGGGGAAAGACAGAAACATCTGGAAACAGCTTCCTACCTTCATCCTCACTATAACTATCAATCTGGATATTTTCATGTCTACAACCCTGGGTTTGCATAAATAATTTGTCTATATTGCTTTAAAAATTAAGAATTACATTTTAAATACGTTTAGATAATTATGCTGAAATATTACCTTAATGAAAATAATAAACTGGTCCTGGCCCGTGTGGTTCAGCTGGTTGGAGCATTGTCCCATGTACCAAAAGGTCGTGGTTAGATTCCCAGTCAAGGCACATACCTAGGTTGCAGGTCAGTCCTCGCTTGGGGCATGTAAGAGAAGGCAACTGATCAATGTTTCTTACATCGATCTTTCTCTCTCTCCCTTCCTCTCTTTCTAAAATAAATAAATGTGTCCTCAGGTGAGGTTTAAAAAATAATAATGATAAAAATAAAAAATAATAAACTGCCATTCACAAATAACACTTACTTTCAATATGGTGCAAATGACAACTGTAAAAGACAGAGTAAAGGACTTGGATTCTGGGGGAGTTCCCCAGTGGGTCTTCCAAGGGAAATTAAATGGCCCTTTTCCCTGAACCATTTTAAGCTCTGATTACATTAACTTTTAGAAAATGCACAGAGGAAACAGTATTTCAGAGAAGGTCTGACTGGGATAAATTAGCATGCTTCTGGTCCCTCATGGATGACAGCATATGTCACTGTTAACCTTGTGCTACATTTCTGAGCCGGTGTCCGGCACAGCCTCTGAGGCCATCTGCTTTCTATGGTTGTCAGCCCTGAAAATAGCCTGAGATGGCTGCATTCCTGCAACATGGTCTTTCTGCTGTTTTGATTAGAAAAGCACTTTCACCCTAATCAATCTTTCTGTTTTATCTCAAGCATGCCTTGGACGAACCTCCTAGGTTTGATTCTTTAGTAGACACGGTAGGCTTTGCATTCCCAGCTATTTGACATCCGGGGGGCTGCCATGCGAGTGTAACAGAATGTTGTGAGTCACACTGGCTCTGCACTCTGTGCACCAGGACAAAAACATGCACTAAATAAAACTCAAGGGCACAGGCTTAGGTAGCCCTTGTGGTTGTATTTTCCTTAAGTTAATGTGTTCAGCATTCTCCTTACTGATTTAGATATTCCTGGTGATGTCATTTTCCTTCAGCCCATCTATTATGTTCTCTTGCCTCTCTCAGTGGCTCTCCCAAGTACCTGTATCTGATAGCTGAGGCACATCACCAAACTGTGTGCTAAAATGGTGAAAACAGAACCTCTGAAAACACAGAACTATTCCATGTAGATTTGTGATTCAAATTGAATCATCTTTGACCTAATTAAGCAAGAGTACGTGAAGAAAGATGGCGAAGACATTCTTTTCAGAAAGACATTTTTCTCAATGTCTCAAATAAAGCTAAAAGAAAAGGAACATAGGAGCAATAGAGAAGGGACATTACTTACTAAGCCATTACATTTAGAAATCGTGGAGACACGTATTGAATTGCTGTGTTTCTGAACTGGATGGTGCTCTGCAGAAATCCTCCTGTGACTTTTTCATTGCCTTCATTCAATTTTATATTGTTTTGAAGGTCCAGGCAGAGAGGAGATGTAATTGGACATTTGGTGAATGCGGAGGAGTAAAATTGTGTCCAAAGTTATTAGCTTATCTTCGCTTGAAGAGCAAGGAGAACATTTTATTTCATCTAACTTTTTATAGCGATCAATTAATCCTTTGCTTCCAGGATGACAACAGAATGCCTTTATTCATTCTCGTGGAAACATTGCCATCTAGTGGGTCACTGCATTAATGCAGAGCAGCTTGAAGACGGAAAAATACTCAACACTTTAGGGCAGTTAATGTGGTATGCTCTCCTGCAGTAAACTTACTAGACTCTGCTTGTAATTGTAGATACAAAACAAAAATTCAAAGAAGTTGTAGCAAATGAACAGCATACTGACCAATAGTTTTTAGATACCCTGTAAATCAATTCTTAAAGATTATTATAGTTGAAGATTCATTGTTACTCATAGGAACCAACATTCATAATGGTTCACAGAGTTTTAGTAATGATAGAACTTAGCCTTAGTGTTTGGAGACCTAGAGAGTCTGGCACAATAGCTCTTCAACTTTTTAATTTCAGAGGTGATTTCGATGAACAGTATGAGGATTCTGCCAAGAAATTGGATATATGAGCAGCTACCCCTAAATCTGTAATTTTGTGTACAATTTCAAGGGGTGCATAGAACCATTGAAACTCGAGCTGGCAAAGAAACCCTGAACTGATAATGATAAGAAACTACTGAACTACTAATAATGATATTGCACTTACTATGTGCCAGACCCTTGTTTAAAGTGCTCTTCCTGTGTTAATTCAGTTAATTACCACACTTCTCCTAAGTAGATTATTAACCCATTTCACCAAAAAGGAAACTTGAATAAATAAAGATGAAAATATTTGCCCAAAACTACATAGACACTAGCATGTGCAGTTAAGATTCAAACCCAGGTAGGCTGACCCCAAAGTTCATGCTCTGTCACATTGTCTGGGACCTCACACAAAGAGAGGACTGTGGAGGTGGCGAGATGGGCAGACAGAAACCTTGCCTATTGGTTTCAGCATGGCCAATCTCTCTAAGTGATCTCTATAGCCTACTTGTTTTTTATGTTTCAATTGCCCAGAATTGCATCACGACAGATAAATATGCATAACCTAA
Organism: Myotis lucifugus; assembly: GCF_000147115.1. Taxonomy (NCBI): domain Eukaryota; kingdom Metazoa; phylum Chordata; class Mammalia; order Chiroptera; family Vespertilionidae; genus Myotis; species Myotis lucifugus. The sequence continues at coordinate 15,098,509 of NW_005871062.1, read as the reverse complement.
CTGGGGGTGGTGGAGGCTGGGGGAGACACAAGACTTTTGGAACCCTTAAAAAGAAGGTGTACAGCAAGTCTGAGTTATCAGGATCTTCAAGACCTATAGTGTTGGGTGGATAGCCACTGGGAGAACAGTTCATTAGCACAAAAGCACTGATTTTAAGCAAATAACGTGAGTTCTAGGGGGCAAACGTATGACAGATCTTCCTTGTTCTGCAGGCCCTTTAATCTGTTATCTTCACATCTTGTACTTCATAGAGCTCCATGAAAGCAGAGTACCCAGGTTTACTTGCCTGTGGTCATACTGGGAGAGAAGGGTTACAACATCTCCCTGGCATGCAATTCTCCTGGAAGGCCATGGTACAAGGTTATGGGGTGGGGTGCAAATACTGGGTTACCATCCATCCAAGGTGTCCTGTAACCCAACCCCAGACCATCCTACCTGCATCCCTCCCCAGAGGTTGCAGGGAGATGCGGGAAAGAGGCTGTTGGACAACAATAAGCCTTCCTCAGTAGAGCCCTTCTCAAAACATTTAGCTGTGTTAAAACAATGTCCTTTGGCACCCATTCTTAGCTGCTAAGAGAGGCAGTGGGAGATCTTTGATGAAAGGATCTGCTTATTTCCAATACAACTTCTAAAAAATGTAGGCACTCTAGTTCTTTGACTTCACCATGCATGTTTCCTTCTAAATGAATATTGTGAAGACTTTAAAAGCATCATCTTCTATTCTAGGGAAGTTTTTCCTGCCCCACCCTTGGTCTAAACACTTAAGTTAGAAATAGTGATTGTTGTCACATGAATGCAACTGCGTTTGTTAACACCGAGCTTCTGATGTGGAAGAAGAGGAACAGACATGAACGTCCACGGATGGTAAAAATGTTTTCTCCAGAGTACCCTGATGGATCTAAAGAAAGACGCACATGTTTTCCAATTAAGAAAATGCCTGCCGAGCGATGGGTAATGCCATATGTCTGAGCCTCTTAAATGAAAATGAACAGCCAACAGCTGTTTGCTAAAAAAGAAAATAAATGGATTATTTGTCTTTATGGCCTGGTATTCTGAACTTTCTAAATACCATCATTGCATTTCTGTTATCTCCACTGTTATCTTAAGTATACTTGGTCTATCCGATGGTGAAGTAATAATTCTATAATTAATGTAGGGAAATTTAGCTTTTTTCACTCTATCTTTAAAAGTACTATTTTCTCACTTAAGAAGAGAACTCAGCCCTGACTGGTTTGGCTCAGTGGATAGAGCATCGGCCTGCGGACTGAAAGGTCCCAGGTTCGATTCCGGTCAAGGGCATGTACCTTGGTTGTGGGCACAACCCCAGTAGAAGGTGTGCAGGAGGCAGCTGATCTATGTTTCTCTCTCATCGATGTTTCTAACTATCCTTTTCCCTCCTCTCTGTAAAAAAAATCAATAAAATAATTTTTTTTTTAAAAAAAAGAAGAGAACTCAGTTGATTCCAGTATAGTTTTAAGTGATTTTTAATATTCAATAGTAGAGGTCTATTCTTCAACAAACTTTACCACTGGGCAATAAATTTTTCCTCACAAACCATTGAGTGATCAAATAAAAAAGCTTTTGAAAAATCTGAATGAACTCCATCTATTGCCTCTTCTTTTTCTTATTCTTTTCTGAGCAGTTTGAAAAACTTGGTCAAAATGTTAAATGAATAATAAAGGTCAGAGAGAGGTCATATTTTATTTCAAAAGAGATATATTTTCTTAAGTCCATCCAACTAGAATTTTCTAACTATAGGGGAAATATGGAGCCTCATGTAGAGTATAATACCCTTTGTAATACTTTTAGCAATAAAAAAAACAATAGTAGAGGTCTATTCTTTAACATACTTTACCACTGGGCAATAAATTTCTCTTCACAAACCATTGAGTGATCAAATAAAAAAGCTTTTGAAAAATCTGAATGAACTCCATCTATTGCCTCTTCTTTTTCTTATTCTTTTATGAGCAGTTTGAAAAACTTGATCAAAATGTTAAGTGAATAATAAAGGTCAGAGAGAGGTCATATTTTATTTCAAAAGAGATATATTTTCTTAAGTCCATCCAACTAGAATTTTCTAACTATAGGGGAAATATGGAGCCTCATGAAGAGAGAATCCTGCTTTCATTTTTCCATTCAAAGTACAGAATTGTGTTCTTCTGATCTAAGTGTCTACACATATCCATATTAAAAGGGTTCTTTAAGTTAATACTTTGTAAAAAATGATAAAAGAATTCATTGCAAAGTACTGAAATTTATATAATAGGAACCAGCCATAGCTAATAATTAATAGGTCACAACTAACAAGAGTACTTGGTCAGTTCTGAGATTGAATACCTCTTTGTTGAGGACAAATGAAGCTCCTAGTGAAAAAGAGGGACTGAGTTCTGCGTTTGTCTCACTCCAACTTTGTAGGTGCCACGTGGCTATTGCTCCACTGGGCACATGTCAAGATCTTTAAACCTCAGACTTCACTTTGCTTAGGTGCTTGTTTAACTCTTGAAAATAATCTACAGTGTTATAGTATATATTTATAATTTTATAATAAATGTAATATAAATAATACCATTCATTTGAGGTTTACTTTGCTAAATGTCCTGGTATATTGGTACACTGCATCATTTTTTTAAAAATATATTTTTATTGATCTTTCACAGAGAGGAAGGGAGAGAGACAGAGAGTCAGAAACATCGATGAGAGAGAAACATCGATCGGCCGCCTCCTGCACATCCCCCACCGGGGATGTGTCCGCAACTCAGGTACATGCCCTTGACCGGAATCGAACCTGGGACCTCTCAGTTCGCAGGCCGACGCTCTATCCACTGAGCCAAACCGGTTTCGGCTGCATCATTTTTTTAAATTTAGTTCTCCCCTAATAAAACATAAACTCCATGAAAGCAGGGACTTTTATTTTTCTTATTCATCACTATATTACTGGTCACTGTAACAGTGACTGCTATGTAATCTATAAATCTATCCTAATATATAAAAAGCCAGGGGCCATCACGACCAAAACAACCGGACAGACGACCGAACAGCAGGCTGCGTGGGGCGACCAGGCTGGCAGGGGGGTTAGTGATGGACGACCAAATGACTGAACAGCAAGCTGTGTGGAGTGACCAGGTCACAGGGGGGCAGTTGGAGGTGACCAGACCAGTCGGGGGGCAGTTGGGGGCAATCAGGCTGGCAGGGGGAGCAGTTGGGGGTGATCAGGCCAGCAGGCAGAGACGGTTAGGGGTAATCAGGTGGCAGGGGGGAGCAGTTAGGGGCAATCAGGCATACAGGTAAGCAGTTAGGAGCCAGTGGTGCCGTATTTTGAGAGGGATGTCCAACTGCTGATTTAGGCCTGATCCCTGGCAGTCGGACATCCCCCGAGGGGTCCCGGATTAGAGAGGGTGCAGGCTGGGCTGAGGGGACGCCCCCCCCCATGTACTAATTTCATGCACCAGGCCTCTAGTGTGTGTGTGTGTGTGTGTGTGTGTGTGTGTGTGTGTGTGTGTATTATGCAAAGTGTCCCTTTGGGAGTTTGACTGGGAGACCGGGAGTTCGATTGTTCATTATGATGTGCGCTGACTACCAGGGGTGGCGCGGAATGAAGGACGGCCCTGGCCAGCATCCAGAAGGCCCCGATTGGCCCTGATCGCTGACCAGGCCTAGGGACCCTACCCATGCATGAATTTTGTGCACCGGGCCTCTAGTTTGCCAGATAAATGAATGAATGAATGAATGTTGACAGTATTAAAATAAATATTTGGCAGATGAATAAACGAAGGCTCAGCAATGTGGCCTTGCTTTAAAAAGCTTTCAAAGAACAAGTCTCTAATCCAAGGTCAAACAGTAAGTTTGGGGGCTGTATAATCCAATCTGTGCATTGGGTCAACCAGGGGGACAATCAGCCTTGTCCCTCTAATATGAACAGGATGCTCAACTTCTCAACGTTCTGCACAGGAAACTCCATTCTCTCTTCTGCTTCTAAGATAGGAAGCATTAAAACCCTTCATCAGGACACTTTTGCTTGGTGCCCCACTGAAAAGTGTCACCCATTTGTGAAGGAAGGTGACATTTCCTATGTATCATTATTGCATACCAGTTCACAGCAATAGCATAGGGCACTACATAATACTGTTATCATATAGATTATACTGGGTCCCTTCATTCTCTCAGCCTTCTTTATACTGGGGCTTCACAACATTCCCCATCCTCCATAAACTAGCTTCCTATCTTCAATGGCCTTTTAAAGATGCAGGCTGCATTCAGAAACCAAAGAATATTCAAACTAAAAATCTTACGTTCATGATGACATGTAAAAACTAGGAAGCAGCAAAAAATGTGCTTTCTGGACTGTTTGCTGAGGGTCCTCTGTTTTCCTCTCCTTGAGTGAAGCGTAGAAGAGCACTTGGTAGCTGAGGGAGTCCTGGGGACACCATTTACCAGTGATGCGATTTGGAGCCATTGCTTTATCCTGTCAGCTTTAATCCTCTTAAAGTGAAAACCTCAGGATAACTTACTTTTGTTTGACCCAGCAATTCCACTTCTGGGAATATATCCTAAGAATTCTGAAACACCCATCAGGAAAAATATACACACCCCTGTGTTCATAGCAGCACAATTTACAATAGCTAAGATCTGGAAATAGTCCAAGTGCCCATCAGTTGTTGAGTGGATTAAAAAACTGGTATATTTTCTCCATAGAATACTATGTAGTAGTAAAAAAGAAGAATCTCATACTCTGAGATAGCATGGAGAAACCTGGCGAGTATCAGGCTAAGTGAAATAAACCAGTCAGAGGAAGGCAAACATCACATGATCTCACTTACATGTGGAATCTATTAAACAAAATAAACTGATGAACAAAACAGATCCAGAGATATGAACATGGTGGAGATGGCAGGAAGAGATTAATCAAAGAATTTATGCACATGTGCATTGCCCATGGTCACAGACAATAATGCGGTGAAGGCCTGGGGTGAAGACCAGGTGGAGGGGGGAAAAGTGGGAAAAAGGGAGACATCTGTAATACTGTCAATAATAATAATAATAATAAAATTAAATAAATAAAATAAAACCTACCTACAGGGCTATTTGGTCATTGAAAATTTTTAAGTTGTTTTATTCAATAGGCATTCATGTTACAAAAAATACAAAGGAATATTTAACGAAAAGTAAATCTTATATCCACCCCTGTCCTCTAGACCTGAAACTAAGAACTGTTTCTTATATGTTCTTACAGATATGCATATGCAAGCAAATACAGTTTTTATTCATCTTTAACATCAAAGGCAATTTATTACACATGACTCTACATCTTGTTTTCTTACTTATCAATATTTCTTGAAGGCCTTTCCATAGAAAGAGTTCACCGAAGCTTAAATATCCTTTTGAAAAGCTCCATGGAATTATATTTGTACTTAACAAAATTATATTTAAATGAATATGGAAGAACAGACAAGACAAACTAGACATTTTGAAAAGAGAATAACAACAAAAGTATAATTGTTCTACTCAGCTATCTAAATGTCTAAATATAGTCTGAAAAAATAAGTAAAACAGTGCAGTACTAGGGCAAGACAGGTCATAAACAGGAAGAACATAAAAATGACCAGGACTCATAAAAAAATTTTATTGACCTAGTATACAATGAAAGCTGTGTAGAAAATTGGATATTTTTAAAAAGTTAAATTATATAATTGTCATATCTAACACATATTTCAAATGGATTGAAGAGTTAAATGTAAAAAAAAAGAAAGAAAGGAGCTATATAAGAAAATATAGGCAAACATCTATGTGATCTTAGAGTTAATAAGGGCGTTTTAAGCAAAAGAAGAACCTATAGCAAAATCAATCCTAGCAGGAAACTATAGCAAAATCAAAAGAAGGAACTATAAAGAAAAATGATAGATTTATATGATTTCTATTTCAGTTTATACTAATTAATTTGACTACATAAATAGTAAAAGTCCATTACATCAGGAAAGTTAATAGGAAAATAACAAATAGAAAACTTTTGGTATAAGACATCTTGGAAATGTTTAGATAATGGAACAAAGAGAAAAGAAACAGACATCATCTCTTACATTCTAGAAGATTTAGGAGAGCAGAAGCAAGAATAAAATTGTAAAGACTAAAGAAGACATGGTTTCCTTAGATGACTGAGGAAGCTGGAGGGCACTTAAAGCTGAGTGGGCAGCAAGACTGTTACCATGGGTTAGAGAAGCAGCTCATAGATGTCCCAGTTAATATGGAGGTAAAATAAGTACCTGCTTCAAGAAATATTAGTTAGAAACTACCCAGTATATTTTATAAGCTATTTATTTTTCTGAACTCCCTAATTAAAATTTAAAATGACTGACAATGTTAGCTTCCTTGAGAACTAGAGGAGCATCCACAGAAGTTCATGGAATATGCAATGTCTCGCAATCCTTGCTGAGGGCAAAGCAACTGCATAAAACAGTATGATGTTAATTATTTATTATGGTGCTCTGGAAGAGGCCAAAATATAGGGCCTTTCACTTTGGGGATTTGGGTTTGCAAGTTCCAGGACAGAAGGGAAATAACTTTGAAATTAAAGAAAATCAGAGACTGGAAATTTTGGTTTGGGTCAAAAAGCCATAATATATTTTGGTGAACTCCATTTGATGAACCTCAACAATAACTGAAGGGGACAGGGGCATTTATTATGTTGTTTCAGGGCCTGGATATATTCATGTGGAAAGATACATGGCTTCATATTACTTTCACCAAATTTAAGTGCCATTCACAAACAAGATGATCTATGGCAGTGGTTCTCAACCTGTGGGTCGCGACCCCTTTGGGGTCAAACGACCCTTTCACAGCGGTCGCCTAAGACCATCGGAAAACACATATATAATTACATATTGTTTTTGTGATTAATCACTATGCTTTAATTATGTTCAATTTGTAACAATGAAATTGGGGGTCACCACAACATGAGGAACTGTATTAAAGGGTCGCGGCATTAGGAAGGTTGAGAACCACTGATCTATGGTGTTCATTATTCACAACTCACTTCCATACAGATTGGGAACAGTACCTAGCCAAAACTCAAAATACAAAGACCTGAGGGGTCTGCTTTTGATTTTGGAACAGATGAAAAAAATTGGAAGATAATAAGGCAAATGATTAACAACTTTATATTGAAAGAGATCTCACTAGTAGTAAGAAAAATAAAAACCACCTAATATAACTGTAAGCGAAGTATGTAAGGTAATAGCAATCCACTAAAGAAAAGTTTATACAAATTCCCAATAAACAATTTTAACAGATATCTAACTTGTCAGTAATGCAAAATGGTAAGTAATGCTAAAGCATAATGAAATGCTTTTTTCTTTTCATCTGTGAAGTTGGGAAATATAGTAATTAAATGCACAACTCTCAGGACTGGCAAATGCTCAGTAAAATATATGTTCCTGTATACTTACTACCATTCTGAAGGGTAACTTGATATTATGTTTCAAAGCCTTCAAGTTGTGAATTTTTTGGTCTTGTATTTCTATTTGTACAAAGTTACTTTAATAAAATTATCAGATGTGTACAAAAAGATTTATTAATAGGAATATCCATAGAACATGGTGAAAGTTTCAAACAATTGACATGACTGTCAGTAGTGTGTTATCATATAAATAATTTACCATACTACACATTGGCTAAAATCACATTTTATGGAAAATGTAGTGGCAAGAAAAATTTCTCAAAATATATAGTTAAATTAAAAATCAGATTATATAATCATATATAATATAAATCACATTTAAATATATGTATATGCATAATATAAAAAGATAAGGCTTTACAAAAAGTGTTAACAGTTTTCTGGGTGAAAAGATAAGGTTATTTTAAATTTTATACAGAATGTATTACTATTAGAATCAGGAAAAGTCAATAAATATTATTTAAAAAAATTAAAATCAGGGCAAACTTCTTTGACTTATTCAACTCTTATTATTCAAGTGTCACATTCACATTATTTTTGCCTGACCTTACTAAGTATTGCTTGGGTATGAATTTTCTCAAAAAATACAAACATTATTTAAGATCATATTCAGGAAAACTCTCAGCTCTAAAATTAAATCTTAAAAGTATCTATCCCCTGGGAGGGTCTAAAATTGTTAACATATTATTAATGTTTCTGCTTTGTGTTGAGGCAATTGTTTAGATAAAAACGTAATGTTGTATACACAAAGACTCCAGAATCCTAATTAAGAAGCTACAATACCAATAAGAGTGACACTGCAGACAAAGGGACTGGGGTTGATGTTATCTGTGGGCATCAGCCATGGGGTTTGCCTATGTAAGTTGGCCTTAGCCAGGGAAAGCTCAGACATCATAGGTTCAGATTCCACCCTTGGCACAAACACAAAAATAGGACTGGCAATCTAGGTCAGGAATTCATTTCAGGACAAATCACAATTTTGCGTGTGATTTGCCAAGTAAATTTTCAGTTTCCTTTCATGATTTTCTGAGAAAGGCCAAAGCTTTGCTTTAGTTAAATTACTTGAATTGACAACAAAGCTAGTCATGCATGAGAAATTATTATTAATGTGTTTAAAACACCCTTAAATCTGTTTTTATTTCACTTCTCCCACATTATTAGGACAATCGACTCCACTCTAGTTTTCTAGTGCTTCTTATCTGGGTTCATATCCAAAATGTAAATCAAATGGAAGTCTTCTTGAATTACCAAGAGATCTTCCTCTTCAGGTCTATTGATTGATGCCAGTTACCCAAACATGTGTCAGCACTGAGGTGAGTAATACTTGCAAGTCCACGTTACATAAACTACTTGTTAGCTGGCATTTTGGATGCATTGATAGGTAGTAGATATCAGAATCTACCAATCTGAAATGTACTGTGGTAGATTTCTGCTAGAAAATGGGAAGGACTGGATTTTGGAAGACCAACACTATCACTGAACAAGAAGAAAAATTAAGTGAAAATATGGCAATTATTGGTTTGAAGTCAGCGGACTATAGCGACAGAAAAGAGAATTAGAAGGGCCAGATCCTAGAAAGAAAAGAATGTAGTAATGTAAATGGACTTTGTAGTCACTTTTACCCTAGAGACATTTGCCGCTGTTGTGAATGGACACAAGGATGAGAATCTGAATTTTGAATTCAGAAAAGGATGCTACCAGGGAAAGAGGAAGCAAACAATTCTAAGCTTTTGGTGAAGATATTGCTAGTTTTCCTCTCACAACAGTTACCAATTTCTGGAGCAATAACAGACAGAAAACTAAAATCTATGCAGAACGTTTTTAAAAGATTATGTAAAGCTTTGGCAGCCTCATAAAAAGATAACATTAAGCAAGGGAAAAGGCAACCCACAGAGTGAGAGAAAATATTTGTAGCAATATACCCAACAAAAATTTATATCTAAACTATACAAAGAACTACAAATCAATAAGAATATACAATCCAATCCAATTGAAAACAAATGGGCAAATATATGAACAAGAGCTTCACACTTGGCCAATAATCTTAAGAAAAAGGTGCTCAACTTCATTAATCAACCAAAAATAATTTAAACCAGAAAGTAATTAGCACTACACACCAAGAAAGGTTAAAATAAAAAAATAATAATAATCCCAAGTGTTGGAAGATGTAGAGCAACTGGATCTCACAGACATTTCTGTTGGAAGTATACATTGAAAAAACTATTGACATTATCTACTAAAGCTAAGACTATGCATATCCTTGGTCCAGCTACACTGTTTATACTTTCTTGGCATAACTCTATAGAAATGTATAAGTAAATGCCCCAAAAGACATGTATAAGGATGTTTATAATGGTACTTTTGATAATATCCCCCAATTGGAAGCTACCTAATTATCTAAAAACAGACTGGGTAAATAAGTAATAGTATACTTATACAATGAATACTATTCAGCAGTGAGCATGAACAAATGATACATACAACAACATGGATAAATCTAAAGGAGAGAAGAAGCTAGACCTAAAAGACTGAGTGCCTTCTGTTATAATGTTATTGGTAAAAGTTCCCCAAACATAAAATTTGACTAACATGTTCGAAGTCAGGAGAATGGTCAATGTTAGAGGGGTCAAAAGAGGGCTTCTGGGATCTGGCCAATGTTCTGTTTTGAAAATGGGTGCTGGTCACATGGGTTTGTTCACTTTGTGACATTTATTATGCTACATACTTTTTTTGTATTTATACACTTGCTGAAGATATATTTAAATTAAAAATTGCATCAGCACAGCCAGTGTGGCTTAGTGGTTGAGTGCTGATCTATGAACCAGGAGGTCAGGGTTCAATTTCAAGTCAGGACACATGCCTGGCTTGTGAGCTCCATCTCTGGTGGAGGTCATGCAGGAGATGGCCGATCAATGATTCTTTCTCATCATTGATGTTTTTATCTTTCTCTCCCTCTCCCTTTCTCTCTGAAATCAACAGAAATATATATACACACATACATACACTGAGTGGCCAGATTATTATGACCACCTGACGTTTGTAGGCAAATTAGTTATAATTTCGCACTGAAGTTGCTAGAGGGCCAGACCATTATAAATAGGGAAGCAGGTTGTTTACCACGACAGTAGAAGTGATAAACTTTTCTTATGGCAAAGTTTATGACCAAAACTTATGACATCTTTGGTTAACGTTCGCATCCTAAGTTTGGAAGTAGTCCTACTTCAATATTCTGGATGACTTTTTGTAGCACATAAATGTTTGCTAGAATTAATCAGTGAAGCCATCTCACATGGAATTCTCTTTGTGAATAGGTTATCTTTAATAGAGGACTATTTAAATCATCTAATTCTTGAATTAGCTTTAGTAGATTATGATTTATTATGAATTTTTAAATTTATTCTGTCATCAAATTTATTGAAATAAATGTGTATTTATATTTCTCTGTTAATATCTTCAAGGTCTATATAATCTACTAGAGGCCCGATGCATAAAATTTGTGCAAGAGTGGGTCTTCCTTCCCCTGGCTGCCAGCACCGACTTCCCTCTGGCTGCCAGCAGGCACCCTGGACCGGGCGTCCCTCACAGCCCCGGCTTCGTCTGGAAGGTTGTCCAGAAGGATGTCCAGTCTAATTAGCATATTACACTTTTATTATTTTAGATAGTGATGTTCTTTCATTCCTGATATATTTCATCTGTATCTAGGAGTTTATTAATTTACTCTTTTCAGAGAATTGACAATTGGTTTAATTGATTTTCTCTATTTTCTTATTTTGAATTACTTTTCCTTCAACTCATTATATCTTCTTTTTTGTTTGCTTTGGATTTAATTTGCTTTGGTTTGCTGTTAACTTAAGGTGGAACTAACTCAGATAATTGATATCAACTCTTTCTTCTTTTGTAATATAAACATTTGATGCTATATATGTCCCTATAAGCACTGCATTAGCTGCAAACCATAAAGTCTTTAGATTTTTATTAAATTAAAACTATTTTCTAATGTCTCATGATTTCTTCTTTGGTACAAAAGATGTTTAAAAATATATGGTTTAGTTTCCAAACATATGAGGATTTTCTATATATTTTTCTATTATTTCTAGCGTAAGCCTATAATTGAGATCTATTGTACTTTAATACTTGAGTATACTCTATTTTGGTAAAAGTTTTACATGCACTTTCAAGGAATGTGTGCTTTGTTATTATTCAATAAATTGTTCTGTAGTTGTCAATTAAGTATTTAATAAGGTTGCTCATGTCTTCTATAGGCTTAATAAAGATTTTTGATACTAAAGATTTTTTTCATTAAATACAAATATTTAAAGTAAATACTGATATGGTTTGATTTAAATCTTCTATCTTGCTAATTGTTTTTTAAGTAGTCCCATTATTGGGATTTTTTTTCTTTCCGGCCAGTTTTGAACTGAGTAGTTTTATAATTCTGTTTCATCTCAACTATTGACTTATTTAATTTTTTCTTTTTATTAAATGTATTGGGGTGACATCGGTTAATAAGGTTATATAGGTTTCACTTGTACGTTTCTATGATGCATGATCTGTATATTGCATTGTGTGCCCACCACCTAAAGTCAGATCATCTCCGTCACCATATATTTGACCGCCTCTACCCTTTCCTACCCCTGACCCCTCCTTCCTTCTGGTAACCACTAGACTGTTGTCTGTGTTTGTAAGTTTTTTGTTTGTCTGTTTTCCTTATTTATTCATTTTTTTAATTTCAGTTTTATATCCCACATATGAGCAAAATTATTTTATTTTTTTAGTAGTTGCTCTGGTGTTTACCATATTCATCATTATAACATAATCTACTCTCAAATGATGATATACTACTTCATATTGGTATAAAAATCTTACAATAGTATATTTTTTCCACCCATCCTTTGTGTTATTATTGTCATAGATTTTATTTCTATATGTGCTATAAACCCCACAATCCATCATTAATATCTTTGCTTTGAACAGTCTTTAAAAATGATTGAAAAGTCTCAGACCTACCCTTATTTTTACCTTTTCTTATTGTGTTTTCCTTTAGTTTAGATTTAGCTTTCCATGTGGCATTTTTTTACTCTGTCTGAAGGACTTGCTTTAATATTTATTGTGGAGAAGTCCTTGTGTTGGTAGTAAATTCTCTCTGTATTTGTTTTGGGGGAAAAGGCTCAATTTTGCTCAGTTTTGAAATATATTTTCCCACTGGGTACATAATTCTAGGTTGACAGATTTTTACTTCAAACACTTTAAATATGTTTCTCTATTATATTCCGCCTTGAATAATTTCTGATGAGAGGTCTGCTATAATTCCGATCTTTGTTCCTCTATTTGTATGGTTTAACTTTTCTTCCACTATCTTTCAGAATCTCTTCTTAGCATTGGGTTTTCAGCAGTTTGCTTATGATACAGGGTGGGGCAAAAACACATTTATTAGTACAGTTGTCTGTATGGAAAATAATACAGTAATTAATAAATAATAACACAAGAATAAACTCTGTGTTTTGCATACTAACAACTGTAAACCTATTTTTGCCCACTCTATATACAGATATGTTTATGTTATATTCTGTGTGGAGTTTTCTGAGCTTCACATATCTGTTGTTCATTATTGTTGGTTAATTTTGAAACATTCTCAGCCATTAACTATTCAAGCATTTATTCTGTCTACTTTTACCTCTTCCCTTCTGGGACTCCAATTATTTCTATTTTTAGACCATTTGTTATTAACCCACAGCTCTTGAGTGTTATGTTGCTATTTTTTGAAGCTCTTTCAGTCTCCTTGCATTTTATTTTGGATACTTTATATTGACCTACCTCCACATTTACTCATTCTTTCCTTAGCTGCATCCAGTCTGCTAGTCAGCCCATTGAAGGAAGTTCTTATCTCTGATAACTCATTTTTCATAATTTCCAACCTTTTTATTTGTCTATTAAAATAATGTTTATATATCTGATGAAAGTCCCATTTTCTCATGTATGCTGTCTACCTTTTTAACTATATATTTTAACATATTAATCAAAATGATTTTAAACTCCTGTGTAATTGTTTTAATTGTGTCATTGTGTCTGGTTCTATACCTTACTTTATCTTACAATGAGTCTTTTTTTTTCCTGGTTTCTGTGTATTATGCAATTTTTGATTGAACATCATATATCAAAGAATAGTAGAGTCTGAGGCAAATCGTTTTTATTCTCAGAAAGGGAAATGACTCTTCTCTCAGGCTATTAATGGAGGGTGGGTTTCAACAAACTAGCCAGCAATTGAGTTAGGTTTCGCTTTTCTGTTGTTGTTATCTTCAGTGCATTATAAGATGCAAATACCTGCAGGGTTCGGCTGCTGTTCTCTTCTGCTTAGTGAAGGAGCAGGGCTGCATCCTGAACCACAGAAGGGATCTCTAAATTCTTGCCCACTGGTGGGCTGCTTCCACTTGTTACTTGATGCCAAGTTTATGGTGGGGGTGGGGACAGTTCTTGGTTCTCCTTGTCCAACCTCAGGCTCAGATAAGGCTCATTTGCAAGGGCTTTGTGGGTGAGGCACTTTCAGTGTCACCTACAAAGCTCTTCCTCTTCTCCCTCCATAGCAGCCAAACTTTTTTTTAAAAAAAAATCTGCGTCAGCGCTTCGGCAAAGATATTTTTCTAACCTTCCAATAGTGGTAGCAAATCTCTGCTTTGTACTGGTGCAAGATTCTTGGTCCAGGAAGTTTTCTTGCCTTTCCAATAGCATCCCTGGTGGCAAGTGTTTACTGTCCTCTCCCAGTGTCTTAAGACTTTTGTTTCATGTAGAGGAAGGAGCTGGTGGAGTAAGCAGTGTTTTCTGCTTGTCACCCAGTGACATCCTATCAATCTCTTGCCCATCTACCTCACCATAGGCAGGGAGTGGGGAGGACACTCCAGTCTCTTTCCCTGCACCCAATCTCTGTGAGCACTTCACGTAACCCCTCAAGAATAGCTTGTGAGTGAGGGCAAACCAGCCTGTGTCTAGATCTCAATTCTTCTAAACTGAAAACTTCACCTGCTTCAAGAAGTATTTACAATATTTACTGACTTTTTTCTTACTTGCTTCTAAGGCAACCACATATTCCTTCTGTGCTTTGCCAGGATTGAAAAGGTTAGTGTCTTCCCTCCTCCAGCCAAGGGGTCTGTCATTTTTCAGAATTAAGTTGTGTGTTTTTTTTTCTGTGACCTCATCACCCTGATGGCTTTGAGATCAGAGATACATTTGTAGAGTATTTGGCTTTTTCTCATTGTTAGGATGGGAGCAACATTCTTTTGCAGCTTTCAGCAGCCTATGTGGAAGCAGAAATTACCTGCTAGGATTTTGTTTAGAATTAAAACCTACATATCAATTTTGGAAGACTTTTCACTTATGAGTCTTTTAATCCACATATGTATTATGAAAGGGAGTGACTAATTTATAAATAATCATTATATTTTAATTGTACTAATATAATATTGTAAGTATGCACATTGACTAATGTTAGGGAAAATTACCCTGACTGAAGTCTAGATCTTCTCTGGGGTGATGTGGCAGAGGTAGGGAGAAAATGTGGAGGGAAGATGTTGACATTCTCTTTTTTCTTCTCATTTCACAGAACATCATAACAATGGTTCATAGTCAAATAGCTACTAGTTAATTGAAGATGTTAGACCATAACACTGGTCTTCATGGCCCCTTCAAGTTTAAGGGTCTTTTTACTACATCTTAGATATGCTAATGCACTTTAAAGAGATCCTTGTATTTTTTTTCTCTTTTTTTAAAAAAAAAATAATCACAAAAAATTTTCAGAATGTCAAACATATGAGTGAGTTCATCTCTTCTCAATTATCTAATTTCTATTCCTACAATCAAAGCTCTCTTCCTTGGATATATGTGCTGAATCGGTCTATCATTTTTGTCACTTTGTTTTTTTATACACATTTACATTCTAGGTAGTCTCACCACTTGAAAAATTGTTCTTTCCTCTACCAAAAGCCTTTAAAATGAAATAATATGACAGGCAAGCTTTGCCATTCTCTACTTGAGTTTGAGGTCACTGAAATGTGAAGACTATGGCTAGATTTTAAGTTGACTAGCTGTCATCTTATGACTCAAGTAAACATGGCCAGTGTCTGGGAGGAAAATTAGGATATAGAAGTGAGGCCAAGGTGACAGTGAAGGGACAAATTATCCTGCAGAGGAATGAATCCCTGGGGCAAGGTAGTAATAACATCCAATGCAGTGAAATAAAGTAGCTGTTGTCTGAACATCTTCCCAGAGTTACTGTTTTCTTCAAGATAGTAAATGAAAGTTTCCCACTCTTCACATATCTATGGGCTTCTGATAGACTTCATCTTTAAGAAACAGAAGAATACAACAGAACATGCTAATAAAAACGTTTAGTAACTTGCAAAAAAACAAATAGTTAATTATGAAACAATAGTTCAATCAGGTTGTCTGTCTATAGCAGGTTTCAGTAAAATATGGCCCACAGGCTAAATCTGACCTGCCACTTGCTTTTGTAAATGAAATCATATTAGGGCACAGCCATGTCTATTTGGTCAACTCCATGTGCATCTACAGAGATATGTTTAATTACAAATTTAATCTTGTACTTGTTTACTAAAAACCTTCCAAAGGATTCTTTTTTCTCCAAAACCCTTTCTATGGCATATAAGACTATTCATAATATGCCTCCTGCTTACCTAAGCAGACTCCCCGTTTGTCACTGTTTCCCATCTTATCTCTGTATTTCAGTTGTGCACTTACAGCACTTACCCCTTGCCACTGGGTCTTTGCACAGACTTCTTCTCTTTGGCCTCAACCGACTCATTCTTTCTCATATGTCTGGTCCCAGCATAGAAGATATCATTTCCTCAGGAAAGACCCAGGCCCTAAAGTTCCATGCACTCCCATAACACCCAGAAAATCTGCCAACAGTGATCATGCTATTATTTATTTTGGTTGTTTATATCAGGTGTTGGCAAACTATAACCATAGGCCAAATCCAGACTTCTGTCTATTTGTACAGTCTGTGAGCAAAGAGAAGTTTTTATATTTTAAAATAGTTTTAAAAGTCTCAAAATGAAAGTCATATCTCATGATGTGCAAAAAAATTATATGAAATTCAAATTTCATTGTCCATAAATACAATTTTATTGGAACCTAGCTACACTCATTTGTTTTCATATTGTCATACACCAGGGACAGTATTGTAGGTACAGTGATGAAAGAGAAAACACTATGCCGGGCCTCAATGACTTCAGAACCCACAATCCCTTCCCCTATGTGTGGCTCACAGAAAGCACTCACTAATTAACCATAGCATGAATAAGTGGGTGAAACTATTTTGTTTAGGAATCACTTGCAATTAAGCATAGAATCCAGCCAGATTTTCCAGTTCCTAGCCAAGTACTCTTTGCTACTAGATCAGGCCTCTTTCCCTATGATTTTAGAACAACAGTTTTTGTACAGTAATCATGGAATTAAAGTTCCCCCAGTGTCTACATAGGCCTGCATGGTCCCAAGACAACAGGTGCTAATACACAAAAGTGATCATAAGAAAATCTCCCCTGTTATGCCCACAAAGAGTAAATAATGACAGAACACTTCTGCTCAAAGCTCAGCTTTAAAACAGCATTTTGATAAGTCTAGGCACACCTCTAAAGCAAAGCTTATGGAAAAAATGTATATCAGAGCAAGCACCATGATTAAACATATCCAGATGGGAGGGAAAATGTGACATTTCAGCAAGAACAGTTTTCAATTCAAGCCAAAAAAAAAAAAAAATCCCATTTATACTTTCTAGTCAGCCAAAATTTCCAGCTGCAGGGATTCTCTGGTGAACAAGCAGACCAGTCTGCAGAATAAGGTCACTGAAGAATGTGCCTGTAATCGCAAACTGTAATTAAACAGTAATGACCTCAACTGGAAGCTTTCCTCAGGATTAATGAATACCTGAAAAGCCAGTGGCCTGAGGCGGCCCTCATTCTATCCAGGATGCCCTGGGATAACGCTGCTGTAAAAAGGTTTCCAGCTTAAACCACTCCCCAAAGTTGTCTTTTCCACTATGATATCTCAAAGTTGGATTTTTTTATGGGACTTATTATATGCCAGATGATGCCTTGTAAACATCGCTTTAGTAAACGTGAAGTGAAATTGTAATTGATGTCAATAACTATTGTAACCATCATAACTATGGCTTTCAATGCTTTGGCTTAGCTGATGAGAAAGAGGGAACAAGTGACTAGTAGGTTAGCTAGTAAGGCGACCATCAAAATATTAGACATCATTTATTTGCTGCCTAATGGATATTAAGATGGATACGCAGACAGTCAATCCTTTCTTTCCTTGGAAGTTGAACATCGCCATCTTCTTTTTATAGGTAAGGAATGCAAGAATCAGGGAGGTTAGGTAACTTGTCCTAGGTTATTCTAATCAGTGTAGGGGTTGGGATTCAAGGCCTAGTTTCCTCTGACTCCCAGAGACAAACCAGAAACCACTATGCACTATGACCTCGCTGATCCGAAAGATCTGTCAATCATTTGGAAGTGATTGTCAGGGTGAGGGTGTCAATTGAGAAGTATAGCTAGTGGCTGGTGACTGGTTTTAGAAGATCAAAGTCATCAACATGCTTTTAAAGGGACCTTTTATGTGTATCAGTAGTCACAACTGGGAGAAGCTCAGAAGCACAGGGATTTTAATGTAAGGGTCTGCTCTGTGTGCCATCTTTAGGGCTGGGTACCGTTTCCATCTCTTGACATGAAGGTAGGAGCCCTGAGACAACTGTCAGTTCCAAAATATAACCCACGCTCACACCAGCCCACCTCAGTCTACATGTCTTAAATTTCTTATAAGATGACTAAGGTATATTTTTTTAAATGAGAGCCTTAACATGCAAACATACCGAGAGAATTACCCATGATGACTTAAATTCATGCAGAAATGACAAAGACTGCTATCAGTCAGTACCTCTTTTAGGTAAGAGCAGGAGGCCAGTTTTATAGCTCGAGGAATTAAGCAATAGATTATTTTTTAAAATCCTGTATACAAATACCAAAATAAGAGAGAAGAATAGTGGGAAGGGCCTATTTGTCTGATGCATACAAACATAAAAAAAGATAAAGCAACTAGATAGCTGCTTCCCTATTCTCATCTCCTTATTCCCAAAGTGGGTGGCCAAGCATTCATTTTTCCTTTGGATGGTAGGGTCTGATGACAGAGGGAGGGGAGGAGATTGCATCACCATTCCCATCTGCTGGGATCAACTGGAATCAATATTCCAGGGTATTCACAGTATGTTCCAGATCCATGCTATTTGCACATTGATCAGCCTCTCATACATCTCCTCATCCACAATCTTGATAAAAATGTTGAAAGCATGGGAGTAAAGGCTATTTCAGATCAACTAAATAGTTGCTTAGCACTTTACCTCCCCTCAAAGTGAGAGACCAATAAAAGAATTCAGGAGGAAAAACAGATATCAATAACTAGAATATTCCACATGTCAGAATCATAGAATCACCTTAGGCTCTATAACACATCCTCTTGATGCGTGATGTTTTTTCTTTGTAAAAGTCATGCAGGAAAGGTTTTATAGCTCTTGCAGGAAGTGGCTATGAGATTTACTGTCATGGAGCAATTTATATCAGAGCCCAACTGAAACTATGGGTAAGTAATTTATTATTGTGTTAAAATAAAAATGATACCACAGACCTTAATTAACATCCATCCATCCATCATTCAATCAATAAAAACTTATAGAATACTAACTGTGTCAGACAGGCACTATGCCAGACCTAGAAGATAGAACAATGGCCAAGATAAACCTATACCCTTATTTCAAAGAGCTAACAGTCCAATAGAGGAAGGCAGACACTAAAGGAGAAATAATAAAAAAGGTATTCTATCTAGACTAATGAGGAGTCCTTCCACTGTATTATACTCCATTACTATGACACATATTATGAGAATTATCCAGTAAACTAGATATTTAAATTTCAAAATGCTTGGAATTGTTTTAATAAAGCATATTCTAGGCACAGAGGTAACTTGAAATCATGCAATATAAAGAATAATGAAAAGAATGGGGATGACTGATAATCAACCTAGAGAAGATGGAAATTTGAGTAATCAGACCTTCAAAGGTTGGGATGCAGCAAAGATGATTTGGTTGGCAGGGTTCTGGGGTTTGAAGAAAGAACAATGAGTAGAAGGCACATCAGGATTGTATCAAGATTGAATGGGCTTCTGAAGAAAAAATGAGATTTCCATTTGTGGGTTTGTCCTCTCTTAGTGAGGATATTATAAAGCATTTTCAACTACAAAATGAGCAGTTGGACTCTAGAGAGTAAAATGCTCCCAGACATGAAATTCTATAAATCATACCTTATATACTTTAAACTCTTATATATATATAATGAATAAAAGTACCTGAACTCATTTTAAAACATATTTACTATCCCTTATTTATAATGCCAAATTTCCTTTGAATTGACTGCCCAATCATGTTATATTATACTAGGGGATACATTTTCTATTATGAATAAGCCTTAATAAACTCACTTTTAACACAAAATTGTGTGACTATTTTAAACATTTTTTTAAAGGAAAGGCTTTTGGAAACCTGTGTCAGACCTATACAAGGAAGCCCTGGCTCTTCCTCTGAGAAACTACACAGTCACCATCACTCAAGGACTGTCTGAAACTCCAATTTAGGAATTACCTTCAAGAGTCTTAAGCAGATTTTTTTTAATAGCTTCAGTGGTAGTAAATTATAATCCTCAGAGGTGCAAGTTTTGAAATAGCCAAAAGTTATTCAAAATAACTTCTAAAAATAGGATGAGGATACCAGATTAATAAATCATAACTGATTTTTCCATCCCTAAATTCCATTTCTTCTTTTTATAAAGAGTTCCAAGTAATTCACCTCCTAAGGCTATATTTATTTTTGCCTCTCCAAGGACAAAACTCTTTGTCTTTCTATAAGATATAATCCAAATGCTTTGTTAGTACTTCATTTCAGAAATTAACTGTCTCCCATGGAGAAGATGTATCTAAATCACCAAGGTGCCTTTATAAACTAGTGAGGTTCAATACATCTCAATAGATCCTGGGAACATCTATTTTGAAAAAGCTGCTTCCATGAGTTATGATGTTTGGCCATGAGGAGAAACTCTCTGTCATCTTATTCCAACTCACACTTGGTCCTCATCCCAGCATTTCCATGACAACAGAATTTCAAATCCTGAATATATAGATTTAAAGCCCAGACCCACTATTAACTAGCTGCTTTAGGCAAATGACAATATCTTTGGGGCTTTTCTCAATAGGGATATATGAATAGCTAACCTAAAGGATTACTGTGAAAGTTAGATTATGTATGTAAAGCACCTAGTATGGTCATTGGTTCATAGCAGTTTAATAAAATGAAGGAATTATTATTAATGTCTCATCATTACTCAACTCTAGACATGTTGAACATTATTTCTCTGATAATTTATTAAATTGTAACTGAATGTGAGGGCACCACAGTTTCCATAGGAAACCTCAAACTCTTTTCATTCTTCTTTACAATGTTGGTTCCCATCTAAGTGACCTTGGTCCCTTGAAAATGGTCAGATTTTGTTGAGAATTATGAGAATATTTGTGTTTAGAAAGACAAAAACAATCTTCAGCAGATTAATAATTTATGGTTATTTATAAAAATAATAAAATTTAAGTCCAAGAATTAAAAGAAGAGATAATTTTACAATCAATTCTAATATTAGTCTTTCTGAATATGATCTTTCAGTTCTGAAGATATTCCTTTTAATAAGGAAGGGTGCAGATAATGCTGTGCCATAAATTTTGGACTTCCTTCCCTTTAATCTTAGGGGTAACAAGTTTTTCTTAAGGAGGCTTACCCCTTAAGTTTCTGACTCTTCTCAAATAAATATTGAAAGTATTAGAGTTTAGAAACCTCTAATATGTGCTTTCCTTTTAAAACTTGAGTTGACTCAAAACATAATTTATGTCCATCTTTGGCAGAAGCCTGAATGTAGGGGAAGCCAGAATGTATGCTTGGTCATCATTCTTGCCCTAGCTTTCTTGCTGGACACCTGCAATCCTGTATCTTACTAGAGGCCTAGTGCATGAAATGTGTGCACAGGTAGGGTCCCTAGTGGCTGCTGGCTTCTGGCCAGAGCCTCCCTTAGCACCCGCCTTGGCCTGGTGCCACCCGCTCACCTGCTCCACCATCCCTCTCTGGTCCCACAGCCGCCCACTGCCAGTGCCATGTTGCTGATGCCCACCATGTTCCACGCCACACCCTAGTGGTCAGCGCACGTCTAACTCCCAGTCAGTCAAACTCCCGCCCGTGGGGACAATTAGCCTTTTATTATATAGGATAGGGTTGCTCCTATAAGGGCTTATAGTTAACACCCAACCTGGGACATAGTAAGTGTTCAATAAATATCTAGTGAGGAGGGCAGGGGATAAGACTTGAGTCAAGGAGACCAAACTTCTGGATGTTCAGTATGCATCTGCTGAAATATGCTGGTGCAAATGAGGTTAATAGTGATATTAATAATTATCTGCATAACTATGATAGTGATAATGATGATTGTATGCTAATATCTATCAAAGGCTTACTATACATCAAGTACTATACTGGGTTACTTTATTGCCTCATTTAAATATCACAGCAGACCTGTGAAGAAGATACTTATATCATTACATTTTACAGAAAAGGAGATTATTGCTTGAAGAGATTTTTTAAAATGTGTCTCATCACACCTGTTGTATACATCTACAAAATGCATAAACTCAGTCAAAGAAAAGAAAACATCGTTTTATGAATATATACCCACTTCTTCAACTCTTAAATCTCCAAGGATTACAATCTTTTGTGGTGAAGCACAGAGTAACATCCAGTAACCAGGTTCACTGATCCACTCTTACTTGTCTACTTCCCACGACCACAAGACTAGGTACCACTTTCCCATCCAAACACTCCTCCACCTTTCACTAACAAGAGAACCAAAGGTTTCTGTGAATATCAAAGGGTGCAAATGGACCAGTATCTTTACTGATAAATAAAATTACATCACCTAGTCCTTGGCAGGAGGGAGAGAAAATGTAATTTAGGATCTAGAAAAAAACATTTTAATGAATACATTATTTTGATTTTTTAAAATTTACTTTCAGGTATATTATGTTACATTGATAGAATTCTTCTTTTTCATCTTTAGAAGTAAGTTCAAAACATTTTTTCACTTTATTATACATGGAGCTAAATCAAAGATGCCAATCATTTCAAAGCAGGGAAACTAGGTAACCCCTTCTCAGAAACAACTACTTTGCCTATGCAATCTTCTACAGGCCTTCCAGCCAGAAATTGCTATAAAATCGGGCTTTTAAAACAGCAAATCTGTTTATAACTTGAGTTGAAAACCAAACTAAACCATTGCCAACAGTTATTAAAATAAACAGGTCACATGTTTATGCCCCTTATATAGTCCTCTGTATACTGCAGAGATGTCAACAGCTATTACCTTTGCACACTGTATGCTATGTTTGTGTACAAGGGGATAGCGTGCCTAATCTATGTGAGGGGAGGGGTTCAGTATATCTCTGAGCTTAAGTAGGCATTTCAACATCTAAAAAGCATGTCCGTCTGGGAGCTCTTTGTGCTAACACAGGTTGGAAATCAGGGGAAAGTTCCAGAGGGGGAGCCCTCCCTCTGCACTCTCCGTTGCCATTAGCACAGGTCTTTAGGGCACATCTTTCCCCCTGGGTTTCTATGTTTGTTTCACTCCCTGCTATCCTGTTCCTCTGTTTAGGACGTTTTTATGAATAAGCCAGAAAATGCTCAGCACAGAAGCCTCCCTACTATCAGAAACAATGAGCTTTAACTTTGAACATCATACAGATACTGTGAGGTAAGTAATTTTTAAAAAATGATTGATAGACTCATTTTTTTAAAGTAGTGTTACTGTATTATAAGATATTCCTATTGGAATATTGTCCTAACCTTTCTCACTTCCCAGTAGGGAAATGTGATTTATTTTAGCACCAAAACAAGAAATGGTATGTGAGCATTTGGTAAAGTCTGTAAGTATGGGTTATTTTTCTCTTTATTTATGTAAAATGTATAAGAAAACTTAAAGACAATCAAATTTGTTAATTATCTACACCACAAACTTACAAGTTAGTCTTTTAACATTTTACTTCCTATTCTACTAGGTAAAATTGCATTGATAAGAAAAGTTTAAATTTTTTTCCTAAGGTCTTGCTTGTGTATCCATTGTTAATACAAGGAACAATCAGGTGCTGGAAGCAAAAATGAACCCATTTTATTAAGAAAGTGGCTGTCAATTCTCATGGAATATCAACGCATGACAAATTTCAGAATAGGTTTACTTGAACAGCAGTTTAAAATTATTGTCCTCTGATTTATCTTGAATAATATTTGAAATGATATTGAAAAGTTAAGGAAATAAATATATTTGGTTACAACTCACCACGAACATTTAAGTAAATAACCCTCAAACTAAAATTGTGTCTTTCAAGCTTCATAATAATATGAACTTAAAGTGAGGGCCTGGCCCTGAACATATAAAAAGGCTTTTATTCAAGAAGAACAACTCCATTACTAACGTCACCATAGAGACAGCAGGTGGACAAATAGAATGCTTGTTGTGGAAGAGCAAGTGCTAGACTAAAGCATATTTTTATGAAATATATCTGTATATTGAAAATGAAAATGTGTGTTTTGGAGTTGTTTGCACTCTTCTAATAATTTATATCTAATACACTACTAACAGTATTTTCATGAGTTTTCTTATGAAATGAGGTGATGATCATGGGTTATAATGCTAGATTCAATATTTGTATGATTATAATTTGGGTCCTGCATTGTTTAGTGAATATAAAAGGAGAGAATGTTGGAAGCCATCCTCCTTTGTAACCCACATACAAGGCAACTTTCTGACATTGAGATTCTCTGAGCAATCTTAAAATAATGTTGCCCAGTAAGATTAGGAAATCACCTATTGAATTTTATAAATACTATTTTTATGTTCTGCATTTAGCTGCTATTCTTTTTTTATAACTTAGAAATGTTTTGTATAAACATGATGTCTTCTATAATAATTTAGAAGTACTAAATGAGCTTTTTAAACCTATTTCTTAACTCTAATAAGAAGTCTCTTAGAGCAATTGTTAAGTTTAAATCCCAACTGGTAAAATATAAATTCATTCTAGTTTATTAGTTTAAGTTCTGCTAGGGTTCACCAATAGTAGATCTTGAGGTATAACTGTTTGAGAATTCATACATTCTCAAATGCCTTCAAATGATGCTCTGCTTAAATTTTATCTTAGGAGTTCTTTTGCAACAAAGCAAAGGATATGCACAATGCTAACATGTAAAACTATTGTTAGATTCACATTTTTAAAATAACAAAATGGTCACTAAACTGGGTGTTTAATCTAGAAAATCCATATCTAAGTATATTGAATTTTTTCTAGATTGAATTTTCCCTATATTTCAAATCAAGTCAATTTTGAATAGTTAATTTATCTTTAAGCATGAACACTTCCTCTGCCATCAAGTCACCCAATTTTGTCCAGTTTTATCTATATTTTTTGTTTGCTTTAAATAAGTCAGACAGAAATAGTCATAGCTCAAGCTTTCCTTATGGACTCAATGAAGAAGGGAAGAGGAGTCAGTGTGATGCCAGTCTGGTGACTGGTGACGAAAATGCTTCTGGAAGGATCAGTCATCTGTATTTGTTCAAGGAAACCTGATCCTGATAAGTAATATTAAATATTGTATACTCATACTTTGGGGTTAAAAGAAATCAAAATACATTTTACCCAGCATGTTCGTTCCAATAACACTTCATAGATTGTTAACTATATGCCATCTCTTTATCTTGCCTTCAGTGCTTGCTTCAAATATGTGTACATTTCTCCCTGTTCACTAAATAACAGAAGCATTACCATTATAATAATCAGCTGAAGATCTGCTATATGTTACCTGAATTGTGTAGTGACACAGTCCACTAGAAAACATACCTGTACTTTAGTAGAGTGCATTCGTCTCTGAAAAATTCATTTTTGTCATCAGAACTTATATTTGCTAATGTGTGCTACACATATGTAACTTCTTAATCGTGAAATCAATATGCACACAAAAGATAAAAACAGTTTGTCTACTAAACATGGACTTAGTTTCTGTGTCTGGATGTGGATATTAAAATGTATAAAAGGTGATCCCTGATGTTCAGGAGTTTATGATCTAGTTGGAGGAACTGAGAAAAGTATACAGGAAGCAGTGAAACAACCTGCTATGACTAATGCCAAATCAAGAGATAATAACAGTAACTTCCAAAGGAGTTTTGAAAAGTGATAAATGTAGGCTGACACCTCAGTAAAGGCTTTAGGCACTTGAGAGGCATTGACCCGTTGAATAGATGTCTGAACAGGATCTAGAAAGATTGATGGGAAGAAGAGGATCAGTTCAAATGTCACTTACTTTCCAGCCTTTCCTGAGTGCCTTGGACACAGCGGTGGCTTCTCTATGTTCCCATCAAATGCTTTTACAAGCAGTGGCACTTGTTGCAATGTATTGTAATGAATTGCTTATTTGTCCTCCCTCCTTACTTCCTTCTGAGCTACAAAGCAGGATCTTCTTCATTTTTATATCCCCCTCATCTTGAAAGTGCTCAATAAATGTTTATTGAATGCATCTTGAAGCAATACAAGCAAAGGTACACAGTAGAAATAAGCACAGCATGTCCAAGTTTTATTGAAAGAATTGGCTGTGTAGAAGAAGTTTTATGGTGAGGATAATAAAAATATCAATTTAAATGATTAGGGAGAAGACCTAGGAGGGCCTTGCTTGTCTAGACTGGCATTATCTTCTCTTGGCTGGACTCACAATCCTAGTTTCACTTGGTCAAAGAGGCCCATTAGGGCCGTAAACCCATTATTACCCAGCGGTGTGTGACCAAGTGATAACACTAAATCAGACCTGAAATCCTTCGATGTTAGTCCTTAGACTTCATTCTGTCCAATAATGCGCCATTGGAGAGTTCTGTGACATATACAAAAGGAATTTTGTAAAGGTTAATCTGACTGAGTACAGGATGAATTATAGGACTAAGAGACTATTTCCAAAGTCCTGTCTAGAAAAAGATAGCAGTGGAGATTTAAAGGAAAAGACACTACCGAGGAATGATGAAAAGAAATTGGTATTGATAAACTGTGAGGGAGAATGCTAAGGAAAGGGGAATGGTTAAATATGACTCCACCTTTTTGTGAGAGCATAATTGCACTGTTGAAAGAATTAAACCTAGAGAGTAAACTCTAATGGACTTGCTACAGGGAAGAGAAAAATGGTTCATGTACTACATGTTGGGGTGATGGTGAGGTACATAGTGGGAATAACTTAGAAATAAGAGAAGACTTTTGGAAATACAAATGGCAATCGAAAAGTAGTGAGAGTTGCCCTGGCCAGTTTTCTCAGTGGTTAGAGTGTCAGCCCACACACTGAAGGATCACAGGTTCGATTCCTGGTCAAGAACACGTACCTGAGTTGCAGGCTCGATCCCCTGGCCAGAGCCAACCAATCAAGTGTCTCTCTCACATGGATGTTTCTCTCTCTCTCCCCCATCCCTCCCTCCATTCTGCTCTCTCTAGAAAAGCAATGGGAAAAAATATCTTTAGGTGAGGATTAACAAAAACAAACAAAGAAAAAAGTAGTGATGTTGTGGGTGTGGGTAAGATTTAAAAAGCAAAAGAGAGCTCTGGACTAGGAATTAGAAAAGTATCTGAGTGTCTTCAGTAAGTCACTCCATCTCTTCACTTTTATAAAGGAGGAGAATGCTTTGCTCTTTACCTCATAGGGAAGAGATAATGGTCCAATGAGGATAAGACCTCAAAGTGGTTTTGAAAACATGAGGCCTTATGCAAATATATATGGTTATTCATCTCCATACTTATTCCCTGTCCTTCCCATGATCATTTCTCATAATAAAGATAAATCAACACATGATAGTGTAATAATTTTAACAACTAAGTAATCACAAAAAATCCCACATCTATCATTAAAGAATTAATCCAATTTATGTTCTCCTATGAATCACAGAGACAGTATAAGGAGAAATGTAAAACAATAAAATAAACAGCATATATTTTATTTCTATGGTTTATTTTGTGCTAAGTGTTGTGCAGTGAGACATATGACACAAAGCATTTAAGTAACTTGCCTACAGTTCACATAGCTAGTGCCATATCATTATCTAATCTGAGATGACAGTACCATTATTGTTTTATCTACCACTCATATAAGACAAAAATGCAGCCGATTACAGCAGGCCATCAGTTGCAATTTGTGCCCCAATTTCAGAGATGTTAAAGTGTAGAGGAAAGAGTCATCTTATAATTGATGAAATATTAAGGTGATAGCTAGTAAATACCTTTTTATTTCTAGCCACTGCACAATACCACTTCCCATAAAAAAGGTGATTTGTAAACCCCTATTGCAGGTGCATCACCATTCCCCTGATACTTGGTAGCACACTCAGCTAGATTTGGGGTATGATCCTGTGAGCTTAAGGGCAAACAAGAATGTGACTTGACTACTTAAAATGCAATTTCTATGTACGTGTCTTGACTACTTTAAAATGCTGCTCCACCAGCTACTCCCCATTCCTTTTGATGATCTTCCCCATTAAGAAGAATCATGGCAGGATTTGAGGACCTTCAAGTTTCCCTGAACACAAACCACTGCTGATATCCCTCAGTGTTTGGGACTCTAGCCAGGACAGCTCTGCTATGCTAAGAAAAAATTAACTGTCTAGGAGGAGATTTACAAGAGACTAGACATTTTTTCTTCACAGGAAAGGGAGACTATAAAACCCAAATCAATTGTAAAACAGACTGTCCACTTGGCCTCATAAGAAGGCTTATTATCGAAAATTCAAGATGCATTTCATTGCCTTCCTAATATAAGTTTCACCAAAATCCCCCAAAATAATAAGTAAGTACCCAAACAGTACAAGGTACATTTTTTGGCTACACATTGTGTAATGTAAATTATTTCTGTTGTTTCATCCATGCATGTTTATTTTGAGAAAATCTCTATAAATTAAACATTAAAGGTAATACAGAAACCACTTATGAATCCTATTCTTCAAACAAAAATTGCATGTTAAATAGTCAAGTCACATTCTTTAAAAATGCATTAATTACCCTTTGTCTCTCTAATGTCATTCATGCTACAGAATGGAGAGTCATAAAGATCTCTCCAAGGTCATATATCAGCATCTGATTAGAAGGTGAAAATGTCATGTAAGAAGCCACCATCAAGCCGAGTCCTCTTCAGGTCCCTTGGATGTGTAGGCAAGGAACCCCAAAAGGCCAAAGGATAAACCAACAACCAAAAGAAAGGAAAAGGAAACAGAGTCATCACAGTTGTTTGCACTGAGTAAAAATTCCACATAGGATCACAAGTAGTTACTGCTCCACATAAGACTGTGAACTCCATGAGGGCAGTGCTGGGACCACTCATCTCTGTATTCCCAGAGCTTAGTATCAGGGCTGACTCTCAACAAATGTTGAATGGATGAATGGACAATGAAAAAATGGCAAATGAGTGATTCTCCATAATGAATTAGATATCTACCCATGTTAATTGGTCATGGATCCACCATCAGGCTGGATCAGCTTTGGGGCAGTGTGTGTGGGAGTGACACGGTTTGTGGCAGCCAGAAGAAGGACTGGATGACTTGTTATTAGGCACTATCAAGTACCAAAGGGCTCAGATGGCACTCTGGTCAGAAATATGGGAAATCACCTATAAGCAGAGAATAAAACGAGAAGTGGAACATCAGGGTTGGTCAGGAAACACACAGCAAAGAGCTGAGTGGTCAGGAAGGGATCTGGAAGCCCTAGAGCAGTGGTTCTCAACCTTCCTAATACCGCAACCCTTTAATACAGTTCCTCATGTTGTAGTGACCCCCAACCATAAAATTATTTTCGTTGCTACTTCATAACTGTAATTTTGCTACTGTTATGAATCATAATGTAAATATCTGATATGCAGGATGTATTTTCATTGTTACAAATTGAACATAATTAAAGCATAGTGATTAATCACAAAAACAATATGTAATTATATATGTGTTTTCCAATGATCTTAGGCAACCCCTGTGAAAGGGTCGTTCGACCCCCAAAGGGGTCGCAACCCACAGGTTGAGAACCGCTGCCCTAGAGGCAAGCGAAATGAAGAAACCAAGGCCAGGAAGAAATTTTACTAAGTAATATACATCCAGACAGAAATGAACCTCTAACAGCAGATTTCTATAGAGGACATAGCTTTCATAAACATGTTCTGTGTGGGCACCAGAATCCTAACCCTAATAGTCAGGTGGGAGCCATTCAACCCAGTTTTTATAATTAACCAGGCATACTTACAGGGATTTTTTTTTTAACGAGGGGCACTATGACAAAGGAATCTATATATACAAAAGGCTAACTGACTGTCTGACCATCCAACCAGCCAGTAGGTATGACACGCACTAACCACCAGGGGGCAGATGCTCAACGCAAGAGCTGCCAAGCTATGGTGACTTGGCAATGGTGGTTCTCGGATGACATACCCCAGAACCAGAGAGGAGGGAGCCCAATTCCAGGGTGCATAACCCTAGAACCACCCTCTTGCAATCTGGGACCCTTCAGGGGATGTCAGAGAGCTGGTTTAGGCCAGATCCCCACAGGCCAGGCCGAGGGACCCCACCTGCCGGAAGGACCCGGCTCTCCACAGATGCCCTTTGAGCCACAGCACTGATCCAGGTGCAGCCGGCTGGGGAGGGACTGAGGGAGGTTGGCTCTAGGGCGTGTCAGGCCCATCTTTCCCAGTCCCACCCTGCCAGCCACCTTCTAATTAATTTCCTTTCAATGTGCACAAATCCATGCACCAGGGCACTAGTTTATTAAGAATGATTAAAGTCACACCTTTTAATGAGAATGAAACAGAGAATACTATATACATAGACTATGAAGGATAACTAAAGGTTATTCAATGAATTATAGTAACAAACTGAGTTCTCTTCCAAGTGGATATGATGATAACTAGTAGAGCAGGGAGCTGGGAACCATGGGCTGGGGAGTGTGGGGGGAGAGGGAGCAGGATCAGGGGGAGCTATGGTCCTCTTATACATAGTTCCCTGGCTGTTATTTGTTTGGACTGTGAGCAACTGAGATGTACATTCTCAATTTCAGAGCCCTTGTTACTAATCGTTGGTCTTATTGGCTTGCTTTTAGTATTTAAATATTACATTTTATCGCATTTTAAAACATTTTATTCGCTTTGCTAAACATTCTATACACAGTACTTGGAACACAGTTGGTGCCTAGATAAATATCTTTGAATGAGAAAATAAGCAAGCAACCATACCTGTGCTATCACATACTACATGCTGAGCTCTCTGAGAACAAGAACCACAACTTGGTCAAGTGTGCAATGTCAACTAAAATCAAAGTCTTAGGAACTTTCTAGTTTGAAATGCATCTCATTGTATTTTTATAATAGCCCTGCTACTGACGTGAAAGTAAGTGAACTACTTATTTTCATGTTGTCCTGAGTGACAGTAAGTATGAGGGGCAGAAAAAGAAATAATTGACTATCTGGAAGGGTCTAGGAAGGCTTCTTATAGGACTTGATCTATGATCTGGGTTTGGAAGGCATACTAGGACTGTTTTCAGGTAGGATTGAAGAGGATAAATATTCCAGGGAGAAAGACTAGCATGTTCAAAGGCAGACCAGACATCGTTTTTCCCATTTACTAAGGGCTTAATTGCCCAGTCAGTATGTGACAGAGCTTGAAACTACTTCTGATTTTTAAGTCCTGTGTTATTTCCACTGCAATCTATGGCCCTCTGGCTAACAGAAGCTAAACAGTCAGTCAGATTATCTTGAAAGATGGGAACTCTAAGACAGCCACAAGCTTTGTAATAAGTAACTCTCTATGTCTTTAGAGTGACTGTGAAGAAGGAAACCCAAAGGTGAGTAATAACCTGTGAAAATGAATCTGGAGCACAACGGGAAATAAGAACCCAGCATCAGAGGCAGCAGCTGGAAAAGAAAGGAAACCAAGCACCTGACTGATGCCCTGAATAAACATAATCACAATAATAAACCTTACAGTAATAAAAGCACTTTAAGTCTCCAACACTGGAACACACTGCAGGAGAAGATTAGATTAGTCACCCTCAAAACAGACTGATTAATACTTTACTAAATGGAAAAAAAGGTTTTTTTTAAGCCAAGGCAGATAACTATTAAAAATACAACGATAAAAAGAAGCAGAATAAGATTAATAAGGAAAATAGTACCTTAGAATCTCCTCCACAAAAATAATGAGAAACATAATTTTGGACCAATCCCTACCAGTTATTCATACCAGTTATTGATTAATGCCCATAGAGACCACAGGTGAATGGGACAGTCCTAATTGGCCATGAGAAGCAGAACTCATGTGAGAGCTACAATAAAAGTTTGTATTGCAGATATCTGCATCTTAAAATTAGAGCCATTTGGCAGTGAGACTATTCTGTATGATACATAATGGTGGATATATATCATCATACATTTGTCAAAACCCATAGAATATTCAACACCAAGAGTGAAACCTAATGTAAACTATAGACTTTAGTTAATAAGGTAACAATACTGGCTCAACAATTGTAACAAGGGTACCACACTAACAAAAGATGGTAATAGCAGGAGAAACTGTGGGAGTCTGCAGGTATAAGGGAACTTTCTATAAACCTAAAACTGCTTTATTATAAAATAAAGTAAAATATAAAATAAAATAAAGTCTATTAATTAAAAAAGGACCATTTTCTTGTAGGCCCTCAAGCTATAACTCACATTATTCCAAATCTATTATAATATAGCTATTTCACAGTAAATATTATTTTTGCTATAAAATAGCATTTAAAAATTTTATAATATTTTATAATATTGCTCTTTGAATTACTTGAGACTAACTAGCTCATTTAATTTATGATCATCAATTATCCAGAAATCATGGCACATACTCAGAAATTCTTGTGAACTGAAGAAATTTAATACATAAGTTGTCCAAATACAATAAAATGTTAATGAATATTAAATATAGATCAAACTTACATAGTATTAGATTTTGAAACAACTAGAGATTCTTAAGTTTAATCTTAACATGAGTTTTCATACTTGGGCCATTAAATTTTATCTGTCAAGTCTCAAACATTTTCATAGAAACTAAAAGCCATTAACCCCTGGTATTATATTTAATATCTATACTGACCAATGTATTAAATAGATATACTCAAAAGCTATATGTATAGATTTAAAATAATGAGACTAAGTTATAGGAGCTAATATTTATTTTTACTATAAGTATACTTTATATTAATTATATTTCATTTCTATATTTTACCTAATTTTAGTAACAAATTTCCACTTAGGAAAAACAACATCTAGACATACTACTGTAGCTTCTTCCCTTGCGGTTTACACCTTCAAATGCAAAATTTACATAATTCTCTGTAGGATAGTATGATATATATAGTGAGATCTGTCATATTGCTACTTCCCTGCATAAGCTGTCAGGAATTAAATCATTTATTAAATCATTTTAACTGTGCTCATTTTAAAAATGAGATGAAAGAAATGGAATATTTTTTTTTAAAAAAGGCAACCATTTTATATTTTCCAAAAACAACTATGTCAGTATTCTTGCCTTCAGCCTCCTTAATAGCCTTCTTCCTGAAGCATAAGGTAGGGGGCTTTAACAAAAAGAAGGGAATTTGGTTTACTTATAACTGAGGGCAAGCCCGATACCTCATTATGTATCTGAGCAGATTTTGTGAAGGAGAAGCTTTGCTAAGGAAACACCTTATTCAAAATATGATTCAAGTGTGAATACTTTAAAATAGTGTTGTCAGTTGAACCTGAAAAGCCAATTGTCATGAAGCTCCAGGAAATCAGTGTGGAGGCATCATCCCAAATCAGGCCTGGACCTTTTTTTCTCTTCCTGCCAGTTATTGCACTTTGCTTCTAATTTGGTTTGACCAAGAAACGGAGCAATAAAAGAAACCATGGCTTGTCTAGGTAAATCTTTCATCAGGCTTGTATTAAAGCCTTGTGAGGAGACATGGGGATGAAAAAATAGCATTCAGTATAGGTGACGGTGACTTGATTAATAGATACGTATTTGTCCATTTATCCATTTATTGCACATTAATGGCAAGAATGTGTTTTGCTCTTGACTCTCAGGATACAGACATGCTAAATGCACATCTCTGCCCTAAAGAAGTTCAAAATCAAGTATAAAGCTATGAATAAATAAATAAAGGCAAACAACTATATTATTGTAGAGAGCAATGAAATAAAGTAGAAGCATGAACTATGCAGAGTGGGAGAAAGAGATTAATAATTTGTAGAGAGTCAGGAAAGAATTGCTGGAAAAGGTAATATTTATGCTAGGTTTTTGAAGATGAGTAGAAGCTTGCCAGATGGGAGGAAGTTTATTCCCAGCAAGGAGAGATGCAAATCACGGAGGTTAAAACATAACTCATGTGTTTGGGGAACGCATATGTAGCTTCAGCCTCCTAGAGCTAGAAATACATATGTCTATTGAGCACTTGAAATGTGTGTGTCAAATGTTAAAATGATAATATTCTGGGTTACCCGTTGTTGTTTTAGAGTATTTTGTTTGTTTTACTTGTTTTGTTTTTACTATTTTAATGTGGCTACCAGAAAGTTTAAAATACATACATAGATATTTATTGGACAATGCTGTCCTAAAGTGCACAAAACAAAGAATTGATTATGAGAAATAATGCTGGAAGATTGTCAGGGGCAAGTCATAAAATCTTTTTTGACACGGAAAACTCCATACAATGAGCAAAGAGCAGTCATGGAAGGTGGTGGGGTAGCAACTACAAGGGACATTGCAGAAATATGAAAATCTGGGAAGGCTCCTGGGCAGGAAAGAAGGAGCATTGAGGTAAGACTCTAAAGCTAACCAGAGTTCAAAGCCACTGAGAAAAAGTCATTTCACAAGTAGAGAATATGGCCAAAGCACAGAGCTGGATTGAAGACTGATCCAATGAATGACATGGGTGGTTAGATCTGCATTGGTGAGAAGAGGAAGGTAGACTGGACAGAGAGCACAACCAACAGCCAGAGCACAGTGCACATCGTTGCACAGTGGCCTGCAGCACAAACTCCCATGGACCAATTGTTAGGACTTGGCAGTTCCCAAAGGAGGTAGGAAATAGTGACTGGCTGCATTCAACACTGAGAATACAGGCTACCCTGGACCTGGTAAGTTGGCAATGTGACCTCACTGAATGGGCACTCTCCCGTCATTGTCATTTAACACCCAACCTGGGCGCAGAACAGACCTTGGCAGGTGTCTGTCTGGTCACGCTCTCCAAGAATAAGCAGGAAATTGAGGAAGTTATGCTTTTAGGGCAGCAGATGGCACTCTTTCCTATGCCTCAGTACTGAAGGTTTTCATGATGGGAGAAGCTGTCTTTTACAGAGAATGGAAGATTTCAGAGACCACATACATCATTTTGCAGCAAAATTAGTGGTACTTAATTTTAAAGTCTAATTTACATAGAAAGTTTATGTCCAATTCTAAATATTTATTGTAAGGAAATAACTTGAGAGAAGAAACGAGTGGGAAATATATGTACAAAGGTGTGCATTGCAACATCATTTATAAAATTAGAAGCAACCTAAACCTAGAAGCTCATAGATAGGGAAATGAAGAAATTTCTGTCCATTCAATCTACTTTGGTGATTGAGAATAGAACTCAACCATCAAAATGATAGATATAGACATTTTTTCATAGCTAAGATTCAGTGAAAATAGTATAATAAAAATATTTCCAGAGTACAATCTTTACCCTATTTAAAAGTGTATATGGATATATAAACATTATATTGGGAATTTTTTGTACAAAAATAACTATAGTTGTATTATGATGCCTTTATTAGTTGTTTCACATTTTAAGTAACACTGTAATTGCCTAAGTACCATATAACAGCTTCCCCTCCTAAGAGAGGCTTACCCAAAAAGCATCTGGGTAGTCTGTGCTTTGGGTTATTTTGAAATAGGGAAAAGGTTAAAGTAACTTAAGACTGCCCAAAGTTCTGCCTGGTGGTCTGGCATTGGGAAAATTTACCTAATATATTCTTTAGAGCCTAGTTTTCTCTAAAGTTTTCTTCTATAGCTGTGTTGGACCTGATACAGCATTTATTACCTCCCTGGGGGGAGCTCTAAGAAGTGGCTAGTCTAGTGAGGTGCTGGTGTTGGAATTCCAGGGCTAAGCACGTGAGGTTGCAATGATGGAAGAGCTGTTGAGATAACCATTATCCTCACTGGCCCCTACAGAGAGAGCCGTGGCTCTTCAATGGTGAGGGAGATGGGCTGTTCTTTGCTCTCCATAATTGCAGTGTGACTCAGAAGGAAGAAGGGACTGCAGCAGTGACCTCACAGAAGGACGTGATACAGTCTCCAAAGTGCCATCAAGGCATTTCTGCAGGATTCATACCCCTTAGGAGAGGCTAGGCAGGAGCGAACAATGTGTGACTACCATTTACTGAGCTCTTCTGTTAAATGATCTTTATGCAGGGTATCTCCCTTACTTGCAACTCTAGGCACATGCTATAGCCCCATTTTACACAGGAGAAAACTGAGACCCAGAGAGACAGGATTTTGTATCCAAGGTTCTCAATTCGAAAATGGGTGAGTTGGAATCAAACCCAGTTGCCTAAATCCATGCTCTTTCTACTGCACTTCTTGAATGCAGATGGTCTTCTCTCCTAGGGCCTGGCACCGCAGTAGCTTGCTGCTGAAGAAACCTATCCTCAACTATAGACTGTGAGGAGTTAGAGAAAAACAAACATACAAAAAAAAAAAAACCACAACAGGATATTATAGTTGTTATTACTCAGAACTCCCTCATGAAAACATTTTTGTTTTACAAATGTGGAAAATTAAACCCAAGCAGATAAGATTCTGTTCTAAAACAACATTTGCACAGTGCTTTAAACATAAGTGTTGGGGCTGAATGGTGTCACCTCAAAACATATGGTGTTCCATATGTTGAAGTCCTAATTCCCAGTACCTCATAATGTGACCACAAGTGGGGATGGAGTCTTTAAAAAGGTTATAAGTTAGAATGGGCCCTAATCCAATATGACTGGTGTCCTTTTAAGAAGAGGAAATTTGAACACAGACACCACAGAAGAAAGACCGCATGAAGACACAGGGAGAAGAAGGCCATCTACAAATCAAGGCGAGAGGCCTCAGGAGAAACCAACCTGCCAATGCCTAGACCTTGGACTCCCCAGCCTCCAGGACTGTGAGGAAATAGATTTGCATTGTTTAACCCATCCAGCCTGTGGTATTTTGTATGACATCTCTAGAAAACAAACACAACTATTTCCACTTGTATTATGTCCTTAAGATAACTCTGTAAGGAAAATTGGTATCATTATTATTTTACTGATACAGAAATCTTACCCTGGAAAGAAAAAGCAAAAGTATTTGGTAATCCCGAAAACATTCAGGTTAGTTCTTATACACAAGAGGGTTATGTGATGTCAGAGAACAGAGATTCATTCTAAATGTGATCTTTCTGAGGCTAAGCTGAGCCAAATTCTGTTTGGGTAGAATCAAAGAATATTAAAGAATGCCTTTTTTTAATTAATAAATCTTTATTGTTCAGATTATTACAGAAGTTCCTCTTTTTTCCCCCCATAGCTCCCCTCCACCTGGTTCCCACCCCACCCCATGCCTTTACCCCCTGCCACTGTCCTCATCCATAGGTATAAGATTTTGTTCAGTCTCTTCCCGCACCCCCCACACTTCCTTCCCCCCAAGAATTGTCAGTCCACTCCCTTTCTATGCCCCTGCTTCTATTATATTCACCAGTTTATTCTGACTTAATTTTTAGGTTCACTTGTTGATAGATATTTATTTATTGTCACTTTGTTGTTCATAATGTTTATCTTTACCTTTTTCTTCTTCTTCCTCTTCTTAAAGAATATCCTTCAGCATTTCATATAATCCTGGTTTGGTGGTGATGAACTCCTTTAGCTTTTTGTCTGTGAAGCTCTTTATCTGACCTTCAATTCTACATGATAGCTTTGCCGGGTAGAGTAATCTTGGTTGTAGGTTCTTGCTATTCATCACTTTGAATATTTCTTGCCACTCCCTTCTGGCCTGTATGGTTTCTGTTGAGAAATCAGCTGACAGTCGTATGGGTACACCCTTGTAGGTAACTAACTGTTTTTCTCTTGCTGCTTTTAAGATTCTCTCTTTGTCTTTAGGCCTTGGCATTTAATTATGATGTGTCTTGGTGTGGTCCTCTTTGGATTCCTCTTATTTGGGGTTCTCTTCGCTTCCTGGACTTGTAAGTCTATTTCTTTCATCAGGTAGGGAAAGTTTTCTGTCATGATTTCTTCTAAAAGGCTTTCAGTCTCTTGCTCTCTCTCTTCTTCTGGCACCCTGATAATTCAGATGTTGGTACATTTGAAGTTGTCCCAGAGGCTCCTTACACTATCTTCATATTTTTGGATTCTTTTTTCGTTTTGCTTTTCCGGATGGGTGTTTTTTGCTTCTTCGTATTTCAAATCTTTGACTTGATTCTTAGGATCCTCTAGTCTGCTGTTGGATCTCTTGTATATTATTTTTAATTTTCAGTCATATATGTATTAATTTCTGACCTGGTCCTTTTCCTTTTTTTTGGCATTCTCATTTCAGATCCTTGAAGGCCTCACTTAGTTCCTCAGAGGTTTGTTATTAAATTCTTGAATAACCTATAACTGGGGTTTTGAAACTCTATGTCCTCCATTAGTTTACTTTCCTCCATTTATTTCATTTGTGACATGTTTCTTTGTCTCCGCATTTTTGGCTGACTGTGAGGACCCACTGTGTCTACAGTGGAAGAACTGCTGTGCTGGAAACACCCTAATGGGGTAGGACTTGCTTCAGTGAGGCTTTGGTGCTCACTGAGTCTGCTTCTTGAGTGTGTGAGGAGTTGAAATCTGGTATCTGACCAGCGGTATTGAAATTGAGGAGTTGAAATCTGGTATCTGGCTCCTGGATCTCCAAGTCAACCACTGTGTGAGTCCACCCAGCAGGAGCTACAGCGATATCAGCAGATTTCTCCTCTTTGTTTGGGGTTTGGAAGTTTTGGAGCTCTCTGACCCAGCTGCAGTTTGTTAGGTTAGGTTGCAAAAGTGCAGGTGATTCCTTTGCGCCGCTGCGCAAAGCTTGGTTGGGGATGTAAATTGAGTGGGGCGGGGTCTCAGAGAATCACCAGGGCGGAGCAAACAGCAATGGCTGTCATCAGCCTCTCTGCGATTCCACGTCCAGAGTCCTTCTGTGTCCCTGAGTCCCGCGCCCCCACAGCAACAATGATCCCTGCGAGCAGCTCTGCAAGAAAGCCACCCTCGCTTTCTGACCTGCTGCAAGACAGTCCAGTTTC
This sequence comes from Myotis lucifugus, assembly GCF_000147115.1. Classification (NCBI taxonomy): domain Eukaryota; kingdom Metazoa; phylum Chordata; class Mammalia; order Chiroptera; family Vespertilionidae; genus Myotis; species Myotis lucifugus. The sequence goes on along the minus strand of NW_005871062.1, from coordinate 15,059,538 downwards.
TCCCTGTAGGAGTCTGGGACCCCAGAGTCTCGCTGGAAATGAGTTTAGTGCATTTGAGAGCTTGTATCCCCTTCCGATTGAAAAAAACCACGCACCCAGGTGCAGCTGCCTGGCATGCACCTTTGTACCTCTGTTCTTGGTGCCTCTGCACCTCCTACCCAGTCTCAATGTGCTTTCTTTTTCTTTCCTTCTAGTTGTGGAACTTCCACTCGGCCAGCTTTCCTGTGGTTCTGGATGATAGCTGCTTTGTCTTATAGTTGTAGTTTTAATGTTGTTGTGGGGGGCAGCACATACAAGTTTATATCTTATGCCGCCATCTTGGTTCTCTCTAAAGAATGCTTTTTGAGATTATTCTCTCATTTCATAAATGAATACATAGAGGCCCGAAGGTAAAGTCTTCAGTATGCCTATTGTGCCATGATATATTCCTTCCTGCCATGAAATTGAGGGAACTAGAAACTAACCAGTAACTGGCAGCAGTACAGCTAATTAGTGGTAATACAGCTCCTATGCGTTTAACTGTAAACGGAAAGTCTTAGTTTTATTTACTTAAAATTCTTACTATTAGTCTGTGTCACAATAAAAATGTTTTGCCTGTTCCTAATTCATAAAAAGCACAAAGCTTTATAAGATCTTGACAGGACCCTCAGAATCATTTTTTTAAATGCTTCATTTAAGCTTCTATTCCGAATAGAAGCGTCTGTTTCTATTATGTCCAGTAGTTGGCACCATGTTAACTACAGGAGGCAAGAACAAGAAAAAGCTAGAATCCTTGTAACATGTATCAGTGGTTCTCAAATCTTGGTTTCTAGACCAACAGCAGTAACATCACCTAGAAACCTGTCAGAAATGCAGATTCTTGGGCTCCACACAAGACCAATTGAATCAAAATATCTAGGAATGGGGCCCAGCAATCTGTGTTTTAACATCATCCAGGTGATTCTGTTGCATACTAATCATTCATAGAAAACCAGGTTTGCATCAAAATCTGGCAATAGTTTTCTATGTTGTGGCAACATAAAAATGTAACATTACAAATGTTTTCACCTAATAAAGTCAATGCTCTTTTTTTCCCCCAGAATTAATAGTGTGTGCAAATCTCATAATATCATTGCTATTGGCCTTATTAATAATCACCTGATATAAGCCTAGCACTTCCCATGTATCAACTCATTTAACCTCACAACAACTCCATAGGGCAAGTGCTCTTATCTCTCCTTTTACAGATGAGGAAGCAGAGGCTTGCTCATAAGACCAGCTCATTTACACAGCTAGTAAAGGACACAGCTAAAGCCAGGACTTGAAGTCAGCTCAATCTTGATGCCAAAGCCCATGCTTTTTTCCTTTATGCCCATTTCGAGTAGTCAGATTTAGCAAGTAAAAATACAAGATGCCCAGTTAAATTTTAATTTCTGTTGAACGATATCAATCAAAAGCTTTTAGTGTCAATTCAATATCAGCAGGGATCCCCAATTTGTAGTATGGTGAAGAAGAGAACTTTATTCAGTTCAAACAGCTCAATTGTGATGCAGCAAGGCTATGAAAACAGCTGTTACAAGGCCCTGGGTGAGGCGGCCGTCTGCTCTATTTTTCTCTTGTCTGCACTGCTCTGCTCAGACTTCAGTCTCCTGTGGAAAGGGAAATGCTCTTTCTAAGCCAGAGAGGAGCTGTCTTATATTAGTATAGACCAGTGATGGCGAACCTTTTGAGCTCAGCGTGTTAGCATTTTGAAAAACCCTAACTTAACTCTGGTGCCGTGTCACAAATAGAAATTTTTTGATATTTGCAACCATAGTAAAACAAAGACATATTTTTGACATTTATTTTATATATTTAAATGCCATTTAACAAAGAAAAATCAACCAAAAAAATGAGTTCGAGTGTCACCTCTGACACGCATGTCATAGGTTCGCCATCACTGGTATAGACAGATGTCCTCACCCCTGGTCCCTGATTGGTCCATCCTCATGCAGATGAGAACTCCAAATCCTCACAGCTTGATTGGTCCAAAAGGCACTGTCCTGATTTGTCAGAATGGAGCCATTATGATTGGTCAGTAAAGATAAGGATGTAGCTGTGCAGCTTCAATTGGACAGGGAAAGTCTCAGTCCTGTTGGTTGAAATAGTACTCCAGGAACTCCTCTCTAGGGGCTGGTTCAGATGGCAGGAACACATTGCAGGCAGGCCATTTAGTGCAGAGGCAGGTAGTTCAGTACAGGCTTCTCCCTGAAGTGCAGTTTGCATGAGAGGCCCCCGTGTAGCAATGGCTGCTAGGCTCTGTTTTATAAATTTGAGCCCAGTTAGCCACCAGGAGCCCTTCTTAATAGGTATCTTCTTTCTCAAGGTTCAGAGCAACATTTTTTTTAGTGAAAATGTGTCCCATGCAATATTTGAGACATACTTATGCCGGAAGCCAATTCCAGCATGTCATAATTGCAAGAGCTTCATCAAAAGGTTGATGGAAGTTGGGGACTCAACAAGGGCTGAGTCACATATGTTGTCATCTGTTGGGAATGGCTGAGGGCATTTCCCCAAACCTGAAAAGGATGCATTAAATTGATTGCTTGCTGCCAGACAGCTCAGGGCATCTTAATCTACATGTTATTGCCTCCTACCGGCCAAACACCTGAACAGTCATAAGCAAATTCTTCCAATTCGACAATGGATTCTGTACCTAACCCTAGCCTTTGAAGTGTATATCTCCACCTTGCCTTAGGACCATTTGTGTTAATAAAAAGCAAGGGTTCCTGAGACAAGGAGAACTTAGTTCCTTTAGCTAAGTCTTCTCTGACTCCCCATAATGCCTTTCAAAATTATGTTTCATCTCTGGACTCATTTAATTTACGCATAGCCCTTCTCCAGATTTCTGAACCCTTCTTGATGCCGGATCAAGACCACCAGAGTTAACTTATATTGACAAATGATTTGTTGTGTGGGGGTTCAGAACAAACTACCCAAGATGTGCATCAGTAGAATACAGATTACTTTGAGCTAGAGGCAATTTTAGCTTCAGGCTCAAGATAAACTTCTCCTCCTTTTAACTACCTAGAAGAACTTGAATTAGGGACCTTGACTATAAAAAGAGATTATCACCAATAATTTCTTTTTGAACCACCTATAGGGCATGGGAAACTTTTATTTATTAAACATCTGCTCTTCTTCTCATCCTACATTGAACCCTTGAAGCTCGCAAGGTGCCTTTCTTCATCCCTACTTCAGGATGACTTATATACCTCAATCCCCCTTTCTGTCTCTGAACCTCTTGTGCATGTGAGGTCTCTCATTCTCTCATGTCTACGGGTTCCCATGCATATGTATGTATTAAATTTGGTTACTTTCTCTTGTTAACCTGTCTCATGTTTAATTGATTATTAGACCAGCAAGAAGAACCCTGAGGGTAGAGGAAAGTTTGCAGTGTCCTGTATTTAATCTGGCAGTCCTATCACATTGTCTCCTTCCTTTTGCTTTCCAGTCAGTTGAAGAAATGTGGAAAAGGGTCTTCCTTGAGGGTCACTAAGAGTAAACTTGACTTTGGGTCTCACTGCAGAAGCTGCATTTTAACACCATTCCCAAGTGGTTTATGTGAACATTACTGTTCAAGAAGCAACATTCAAGAAAGGGCGCATTTCAAAAGTGTGTTAGAATAGTTAGGTCCAGAATGACTTCAGTCTAGCTAGGGTCCATATTCAGAGATCCCTCCAGACCTGAGATTCTATGATTCTGTCAGGGAAGATAATGTGAAGTAGCTTATCAATTTACTTTTCTCTTGAAATACTGATATAAATCTGTATAAGGCAATGAGAAAAATTGAGAAATCAATAATTATTTCATTTACAGAATTATAATTATTGATTAGGTTTTTGAGTGTAGGAGTAACGTTGAACAGAATTTTATATTAGCAAAGAATCATAAACAATGCCTTTAATATTGAATTTTAAATCTCTTATTCAAGTCACTAACAGAATATTCACAACAGAAGTGATACTACTCATTTACAAGTAAGAATATGTATTTTTTTAGCCATAACACCAAATATGAGACATAGAGGGAGGAAAGTAATTTCCCAAATGATACATTTACTCATTCATTCAGTGTTTATTAAACACCAGGAAGAAGCGAAAGCACTTCTTTTATTATAGCAGACACATAACATCCCTTTATGCAACATGTTTAATGATCGTTTTGGGGAACAAGCCTCAAGCTTTCTAAGACAAGAATTCTTCTTACTGTGCCTATAAAAACCATTATAGCTCAAATAAACATGTTGTTGGTGTAGGAACATTCAACCCTGTAGAGAATTTTTATAAAAATTTATTTAAGCCAAAAAGAGGGTGCACCTGAAATCAAGATCTCAACAGACTAAGATAAATGCTTTGGTGAATAAGAGTTTGCAGTTTTATTTTATGCATTTGAAATTAAAGAGGGAATGTAGGGGAAATTACATGGGGATGGGAGGAAGCAATTCAGGAATCAAATTACAAAATAGTTAAGATTATATGCTCTCTTAGAGTGGTCATGTGGCGGTGGGATTACAAGGTGGTTAAGATTCTGTGTTCTCCTGAGAGACTTGAAAAGGTGGTCAGGTATTAGAAGGAGGGGTTAGAAAGGGGCCATTTCAAGGGTGTGTTAATTTAGATGCACAGAAACAATGGACAGGACTTGCTTAAGGCAAAGATAAACCTTTTAATAAAGAAGTTGTATCCCTGGGGCATGACTACCCTCCATGACCTGCCACAGATCACCCTGTGAGGTTAGTTTTCATAGTATCCCTTTTTCGTCCACAATATGAATCTACTCATTCAGCAAACATGTATTAATTTCCTACTGTGTTCCAGGCATTGAGGATGGGCTTACATGTAAGAAAAGGGGACAGGGGAATCCAGGCCTGTGCAATAATTCAGAAGAATATGAACCATCACACTCTCTAGGCCAGGTCCTTGAATTGGAGAAGGCAACGCACCTGTGTGTGCATAGGGTGTGGTGAAAAGTGGATATAAGGCCAGGAAGGCAGGCTGGGGGATCTTATCAGAAAATCTGCAGTCTCCAATCTTGAGTTTACTATCACTGACCTGCATCCATCCACAATTAAGCAAAAGTAATACATTTCCATTTGTCTGATTTTATGTAAAAGTCTTTCCACTTTAGTATGTGGATGAAAAGGGGTCACATATTAAACCTGACAAGCTCAGGAAAGGCCTGCATGGCAGCCTTGCAAACTCAGAGACTTAAAATAACCAAAAAGGATGGTCTGAAATTAAAATGTTTAAACTAAAAAGCAATTTATGAAGGTTAGTCATGTCCTAGGCTAGAATCTTCTCTGACAAAGGTCAACCTTTACCTTAACTAAGCCTGTTTTATTGACTTTTGCATCTACAATAACATTCCTTTGAAATGTCAGGGTAACTCCCCTTTTTCCAGACCCCTCAGGGTACAACCAATGCACCAGGGTGAGACCATAAATCCTCTAGTTAGTTTATCATGTTAATTGTTGACTGTTAACTATCCTGTACCCCCCTATGTGAAAGATGTATGTGTCTATCATTTTATTTTTCATCCATCTCAGAGATTTCCCGACTTTGCTTTCTCCCATCTCCCTAGTCTACCACCAATGGATTTCATGTAACCCACTTGCATCAACTCTTTTGATTATAATGTATAAAATAAGGTACAAACTGCAAGTCTCTGGAGCATTTTCTCAATCCTTTGACATTTTGCTTCCCGGCAATTGTCAACAGTGTGGCTCAAATAAACTCACACAAAAAATTATTCACAGGTTTAAATGTTGCTTATGTTGACAAGTAAATATTTATCTGCAATACTATTTTGCTCTCTGACATTAATTTACACCTGGTTTAGGACAAAGTACTTCATTAAATATCAACTGTGACACTTAAGAAGTTTGGTATTTCCAAATTATTAATAATATTGATCAAATATATACCAATCTCCCTTTATATTGGGCCCCCAGAGGTTTGCATTATGAAGAGTTTCAGCTGTTTATTTAGTCTCATGTCCCCAGGTGGACTATTTTTCATAAATTACAATAAACAGTGTACATTTTAGATACTAAACAAATGTATGTTGCATTATGTCACTGAGTCCATGGGGTTATAAAAATGCATAATTATTCTCCAAACACGCATACAAGCAATGTGCAATGGGAAGCACCTACCAGCGGGGGAGTCAGCATGCGTGCCTACTGGAAGGTAGCTCTAGCTCAGTGATGGCAAACCTTTTGAGCTCGGCGTGTCTGCATTTTGAAAAACCCTAACTTAACTCTGGTGCCGTGTCACATATAGAAATTTTTTGATCTTTGCAACCATAGTAAAACAAAGATTTATATTTTTGATATTTATTTTATATATTTAAATGCCATTTAACAAAGAAAAATCAACCAAAAAAATGAGTTCGCATGTCACCTCTGACACACGTGTCATAGGTTCGCCATCACTGCCTAGCTTATGCGAAGTCATTAGGGCGGGAGAGGGTTCAGTGCTTTTATGCTGTGCTGCCAAGACTTCAATATCAGTGGATCCTTCTGTGTCTTAACCATTATCTGGAAAAATTCAAGACCATCCAAGAAACATAGGGAGAGGGGAAGGCTAAGAGTGAATCATACCATCTAACTCTCCTTCCTCCACCAGATCATTAACCATACAATACCCCACTCTGGGCTGAGGCCTGGATTAAATACTTAACGATTTGTCATTTTATCCTTACAAATTCACATTAAAATACATGTGATGCCCAGCCTGGCCAGTGTGGCTCATTGGGTTGAGCATCTTCCCTTGCACCAAGTGGTTGTGGTTCAATTCCCAGTCAGGGCACATGATCCAGTTGCAGACTCAATACCCAGTAGGGGATGTGCAGGAGGCAATTATTTTCTCTCATAATTGATGTTTCTATCTCTTCCTCTCCTTTCCTCTCTCTGAAATCAATTGAAAAATATATATATGTATGTGAGAGATGATCTCCATTAGGCAGAGGAAAACAAAACTCCAGGTCAATCAGCTAATGAATGGTGAAGGGTATGTAACCTAGATTCCTATGCCAGGTCTGTGTTCACTATCATGCACTACTTCCCAACTCCATGTTAAATGTGGTAAAATAAATAAATACATAAATAAATAAATAGCAAATCACAGTTGGAAGAGGAGAGGACTGTGGCATGTGGGTAACTTTTAGGCAGGAGTGTGGAGCAGGGTGGAGCTCAGAGCAGTCAGACAGCCAGGCCCAAGTACAGATTATGAAAATGCTATAAGTGTTCATAGTGGTGCTGGTTAATCTCCACTTGTATTTGATGGAAGGAAATTCTCCAGGGCATTTCTACAGTCTTCTGACAGCTTCTGTTCAGGATAATCTTTTCAAGGATGTTTGTGTAGCAAATAGAACTAGTGTCCACCTCCTGGGCAGAGAGCAGATTTGTTTCCTGACCAGGATAATGTCAATAATATCCTTCCCAGGGACAAAGGTCAGGCATGTTTGCTGGCATCCCTCTGCAGGAGTTTCCTAAGCTCAGTGTTCCTTGGTGGAGGACAACTCACTGCATGTACAGTATCCACCTGGTCTCACCGCCACATGGCCTCCATGGAACTTGGGGAGCAAGGGGGGTTGATACATACAGGAAGCTCATGCTGCCTGTTGTACCCTGAGTAATTGACTATCTAAATCCATCTGGGCTCCTTGTCTCCTTACCAACTGAATCCATGTGATTGTTGAGAGCTGACCTGACAGCTGTCAGCTGCTGCTTTGGGGTTTCCTGGCAGTACCACCTGCTCCTGCACCCCATCATTCTCCTCACTTCTCTGCCCTATGCTGAGCCTGACTTCTAGAAACCACCCCCCCCCCCACCTTCCTTGCCTCTGGCTGCAACTTCCATTGGAAGTTCTTCTTTCATAGCCAGTCTGGCTCACCACATTCCTCTGCAACGCAAAAAGGAAGAGAGTGTGTCACTCTTGCTAGACCTTGATCGTAACACTATCCATTATTGGATCCTTCGAGCCTGCCCAAATCTCTGTATCCAGACTTCAGGAAGCTATCTGCAGCTCATCTCTTCTGAATGTGCTGACTTGCTTTAAAAATAATTTAAAGCAGACTTTTATGTATATGAAACAAAGTTTATACATCTATATATATATAAGACTGCTTTGAAAACCTTCAATTACCTGTTTTTCCTCATCTTACCAAAAGTCACTGTAGTAACCTTGGACTTATAGCAGCACAAGGACCTCCATAAGGCAAGGATTTCAAGTACCCTGGGGATGGCTTCAACTGAACTGTGTTACAAATGCATTATTATTGTGATGGTTATAGAAGTGCTATGGATGGGCACCATAAAGATGCCCTCTGTGCCAGTTTGCAGTTCCCTGTACCTCTTCTGGCAGGTAGTTATGATCCCCAGTATGAAAATAATGCACTCTAAGCCTTGGTTTAAATAATTGTACAGAAAATTAAACAAACCACAACATAAAACCATCCTATATAATAAAAGGCTAATATGCAAATTGTCCCCTCGACCGAGAGTTCAACCTGGAGTTCAACTGGGAGTTCGATCAGGAGGTGGAGCTGGCTGGCCAACTGCCCACCCGAGCTGGCCCCATCCCCGATTGTCCCTCCACACCCCAATCAGGGGCGGGGCCAGCCGGCCAGCCACCCTTAGCCCCTCCTCCCAGTGGCCTGGCCTGATCACCCTGATCAGGGCGGGCCAGCCGGACCCCACCGATGCACAAATTCGTACACTGGGCCTTTAGTTCTATATAAATGAGATCATTTGGGGACCTTAAAATTACAGTTTCCAGTTCAGATTTATAGGAGCATAAAGGGTAAGCTGGAGTTAAGGGAAACAGAGGAGAAAAAGGTGAAATGCCTCTAGTGTTCACCATTTGAAATTATCTTCTCGCCACCCAGCGCAGCTCTTCCCTCTACAAATGCCTGCCAGCTCTGGGCTGGAGAACAGCCATAATCAATAACATCCAGGTTTTCAATTGACCGAACAGTCACGATCAACCATTTGGGGATCCCTATCTCCACTGAGTCAACAGCTATTTAGCATTTGCTATGCTCTTAGCACAGTGATAAGTGAACCAATCAAAATTCCCAAGTCATTTTAATGGGGATTAAATGGTCATTATAAACCAAGGTCAATGTGTTCATTGAACAGTCTCCATCACTGCTGTCCCTTCCAAGAATGGTTTTTGATTCTCTTTCAAGAAATTAGAATCCACAAAGCATCTAGACCAATATGGTTCAAGATAAAAACCAGACTCCACACTGATGAACATGAATCTAAACAAGGAGTAGTTTGTAGATAATTTAGCCACTCCATAGTCTACATCAGCAACCTCTCAAGCCTCTCCCCGAAAACGCTCATTATGCCGTAAGTTTATTCTGCTAATGCAACTGCAAGACCAGTTGCCTATGACTTATCACCTCCCCCAGAGTCAGATTGTCTTCTCTAAGCCTCATCGGTACAGAACTGTTACTGAGGTAGAATATCTACCTAAAGTGTTGTTGTTTATTTCTAATGTGGTGGTTTTGAGAAAGAGAAAATTATCTCACAACTATAATAAAAATAAGAAACAAACAAATAGTTTCTTTCTTTTGTTTCTCCTAGCAAGAAAAGCTCTCATTTTGAAATTCTTGATGATTTTTTAACAAGGGTCCAATTTATTTTTTAATATGTTTTTATTGATTTTTAAACACTTTTTAAAAATATATTTTACTGATTTTTTTATAGAGAGGAAGGGAGAGGGATAGAGAGATAGAAACATGAGTGATGAGAGAGAAACATCGATCAGCTGCCTCCTGCACACCACCCAATGGGGATGTGCCCTCAGCCAAGGTACATGCCCTTGACTGGAATTGAACCTGGGACCTTTCAGTCCACAGGCTGACGCTCTATCCACTGAGCCAAACCAGTTAGGGCATGATTTTTAGAGAGAGAGAGAAAGGAAGGGAGAGGGAGAGAGAGAAACATTGATCAGCTGCCTCCTGCATACCCCTACTGGGGATCTAGCCCACAACCCTGGCCTGCATCTTGACTGGAAATTGGACCTGCAACCTCGCTGTATATGGGATGATGCCCAACCAACTGAACCACACGGTCCAGGGCCAATTCTTTTTATACCGGATCCTGCAATACTGGTCAAGTACACAACTGGTCAGTGAAAGCAAATGGTGAAGAAAGATTTATGCCAAACTTTGAATACTTAGGAGCCAGAGAATTTAAGAAAAATGAGGGAAGGTACTTAAATTTTATAAATATTCTTTCTGTGAAAACACTAAATAAATAAATAAATAAATAAATAAATCCAATAAATTAAATTCTGAAATAATTTCCTAAAATGGTTCCAAAAATTAAATTAGTCTACTTTTGCTCTGCCATTCTTCTTTGGCTTAAGAAGGTAGTATTTATTCCTCACTCTGCATCACTACTTCAGCCTCCAGAAAGGATTTAGTATCATATACAAACCAGATAATAAGCTTTTAATTGTCACAGAATTCCACAAGATGTCAGCCTTGGGCTGGAATAATAAATCCAACACTAGGAGTCAGTTTTCATTAAAAAACTAAAGATTCCAGGACTCTCTTTACAACACTATGTGTCTGGATCTGTAGTAATATAGTGCCTACTATGTGCTAGAATCGTAACACACATTATTTCTAATCTTTAAAATAACCATGTATTAATTTAAATTCCCATTTTACACTTGAATAAGCCAAGATTCATAGAAGTTTAATCAATTTCCTAAGGCATGCAGCTAATAAGAGCCAGAGTCAATGTTTAAAAAAAAGACTATCTGAGTCCAAATTCTGTGCATTTTATACTTCATCATACATTGGCAAGGCACCAAACAAAGAAAATAGGCAAAGGTGTTCAGAGAGTAGACACAAAACAAACTCTGGGATCTCTCTCCTGTCCAGGTTCTCTCTGTGCCAGCTAAGGGTGGCCAGGGTGCCACACTAGGTCCCAAAGCATCAACCTAGCAACTGCCCTCTCCTGAGTTTGTGAAAACAGCAGGGACACCCACCAGGGCCACTCCCAGAGATATCTAAGCCCTGCAGAAGGACATTCAGTAAGACTTTATTGTTTTTAATCATCTATTATTAATATTATTGTTACTATATAGCATTAGGTTAATATCAGAGGTAATGTTCAGAGTAAATCATGGACTTTAATACTACTGCTGCTTCCAGACGTTTCTGGTTAAAAAAGCATCTGCCAGGTGCCTCTCTATACCTGTTCTTTTTTTTTTTTACCAGACCTACAAACTCAGCCCCCTCCCCTCTAAGGCTCTGGAGCCATTCTTCCTTTATTTAGAAGGCAATTCAACATTCAGTTTACCTATCGGTATGTTCTGATCAACGCTGTAGGTGAGCCTTATTCCCAAGACAAAACCCTTCTTTGCACCATTTCTGACATTTGGATCCATTTCCTTATTGTCTTGAACCTGAATCCCTTCCCATGGGAAGGCAGTAAAAAGCATAAGAATTAATATCTCAGACTCTGAGTTTTAGTCCTGGTACCATTTCTTCAGGGTGACCAACCATCTTGGTTTTCCTGGCACTGTCCTGGTTTTAGCATTAGAAGTCCATTGTCCCAGGAAATCCATCAGTTGAGGATAAACTCAGATGGCTAGTTACTCTAAATTCACTTCCTAACTCTGTAACCTTGAACAAGTTACCTAAGCTCTCAATACATGACATACAAAATGGGCAAAATACTGCCGAAACCGGTTTGGCTCAGTGGATAGAGCGTCGGCCTGCGGACTGAAAGGTCCCGGGTTCGATTCCGGTCAAGGGCATGTACATTGGTTGCGGGCACATCTCCAGTAGGAGATGTGCAGGAGGCAGCTGGTCGATGTTTATCTCTCATCGATGTTTCTAACTCTCTATCCCTCTCCCTTCCTCTCTGTAAAAAATCAATAAAAAATATATTAAAAAAAAAAAAAAAATGGGCAAAATACTAATATTTATTCCATCAGGTTATTGTGAAGATAAATGAGGTATGTGCACAGGGCTTAGCATAGGATAAGCATGCAATACACTTTAGTTAATATTATTCATGACCCAACCTGTCCATAATTCTTCCAGAACATCCAAGACTGTAGGACTGCTTTGTTCTTGTCAATCCCTTCCCAAAGAGAGAAGTGCTACCTGGAACACTCCCAGACCTCTGCCTTCCCTTGCCCTTGCGTTTTCCATATTTCCTGTTCGTATATCAACTCTCCTCTGTAAGAGGTCTCTGGATCTCTTTGTTTTTAAGCATCAGTGACAGCTCACACTTCCAAAAGCCTCTGGAGCCACAGTCAGTGATCATGGGGGACAGTAAGTCCTATCCTAGTGGTGCCCAAATCTGAGTGTGGTTGAAAACATACAACTTGATTCCATTCACTGGCGCAACATGGAGCTAGCTAGCCTCAGGAATAATTTTGTTGACTTGGCCAATAATCCTTCTCAATCCAACTGTATCGAATGTCCTGTGTAATTAAAGATCTTCCTCCAACCAAGCATTTAATGGCTGTCATGTTTGACTACACTTTGACACATATATCTTCATCATCATTGCAAATATTGTTTTTTTACTACTTTATAGAAACATTATGCATAATTAGATTCAGTTTCACCTTATAAAATATATTTTTTTGCAACAAGAAAATAACACACGGTTAGAAGTGGTGCCTACTCTATTTTCTTTTTCTATCTTGTGTACACTTGTATTTATGTTCAAACACATAAAAATATATGTATATATTGCCTCACTTAGGAAAGCTTGCCAAGACATTCTGGCTATCTGTTATCTACCACTCATAAAATCATAACCAAGAGCATACAACTAAAAATGGTATGCTTTATTTCTATCTTCTAAAGAGATACTCAAGGTTTATATTTACTGTTTATAGGATACCATCTTTCACTAGATTTTTAGACTTTTTTCATTTTAAGTGAAATCAATACCTCAGAACAGTAGTATCTATATTTTTGTTTGTTTTTATCTCCTCATCCAAATGCCTTAGTCATCAGCCAAATACCTGATTTGCACAGGAGAGGTGGTTTGAATGATTCTCAATGCAGATTTCTATGTAGTTCAAGTCCACCTTCTTCATGAGACTTGACTGAAGTTCTCACACACAGGAGACTTCATTCTCCCCACTCCACCCTTCTGGACAACTCCTCTGAGAGCTAAAGTCCCCACCGACCCTGGGGCAGAGACTCACCTATCTGGACAACTAGGCCTGTTCTCGTAGCTGGCCGCACAGACTCAATTCAAAGGAACATGTGGGGCTGGGGTCTTTGTTAGTTCAGTTGGTGAGGCTCTAACTGAAGGACCATGTGCTTCTGGTGAGGCTTCTGAATTTGGAGCCCCAATCCAAAGGTGACATGATTTCACAGAAACTTTCAGAGAGTTAAGGTATTGCAATAGATGATCTCTCTATTAACTTCCAAACTTCAGATTTTATGACTCAGCAATTTAAATGGAATGCACCTAAGCTATGTAAATCACAATATTTACATGGTGAAGAATGAAGATGTAATACTGGGAATCTTCTGACAACCAGGCTCTGGCTTCTGAAAGAGTCAATCAGGATACCGCATGGTGGGAGAAAATGATGGCAGGAGCTTGAGAGTGGGACGAGAAAGAAGAACTTTAAGGTACTTTTCTTTCACATGTTCCAAGTGACTGTGTCAGCGTTACTCAGTCATCAAGATTGCCAATATACTGTCAGGAGAACCAGAGGCAAGAGAAAGCAACCACCTAATGGAAGAACAGTCTTACAATCCTATTCTAAATCAATGAGTTAAAGACTACCTTGGTGATTTAAAGGTGAATGTATTACATCATCTCAATGAATGTTTTTCTCGTTGTGAACATGTGTCCTTGAGATATCCCTGGAAATGAAGCTTCATGGGGCATATAATCCCAGACCCTTAGAATGTCAGAGCTAAGAACCTAAGGTAATTATCTGTCCAGCACACTCATTTTACAGATGAGAACACAGCCCAAATTGTGAAGCACAGATTTATCTGGACAGTCCTTATCCTCTCCAGCAAGGTTTCAGGAATATGAATTTTCATTATCAGAAAGAAGAAAGGTGGCAAATTACAAGTTTTAAATGTGATCATCATCAGTAAAAATAAAAAAATAAATCCCTTGTTCTTGATCTCTTAATTATTGAACCAGTTCCAAATTAGTAAGGTGGTCATTAAGCGTGAACTTAAATCAAAAAGGGACAAAGAAAGATATGTTATCTCAAAAAGAGAAATACATGGAAGATCTTCCAGCTTATCATCCACAACTTTTTGTACCATTATGTGTTCATGAATCCTAATTTTACTTCTGTGATCTGTATCAGCACGCTCCATTTCAAGTGGCTCTCATTATCATCTTAGACCTAGTGCAGCGCTCCTCAAGTACCTCTATTTCCAGGGGACATGCAAACTTTCTGAGAGTCAGAAAGTCCTGTGCAATCTCACACTGCTCCATTAACATAATTATTTCAACATTCAGGAGAAAGAGTCCAGCAATTTAAGATGTTTATGTCTACAAGTAGCTCCTTCACTGCCCCTTAACCATATAGCATGGAAGACCCACTGATTCATTGCTCATCACCATCTTATCAATATTCAAAGTATCTTCAACCTCTTTAAACTGTTTCTCACAAGTGTTAGCTTCCTGCCTGTAATTTCTGTCCTGAAGCAATTTTATTCTATTCATTTAGAAATCTAGACACTTTCATATAATCAATCTTAATTACTCCCCCGTGCATGGAATAATTATTTCCTAAGAAAATTAGTTGGTGACTCTAAAGAATGATGTAAGCATCTGGCAGCACCAACTGTAATGGGTGTCCCAATCTTTAAGTCTGTAACTTAATCACCACCAGAATGAAACACAATTCCCATACCGGATGATGTGTATGATGATGCTCCAGATTTTGTATAATCTTATTTTATTTTCACATTTGTTATATGACTTATTTCCAAATCAGAAGATTATCTCTTCCCACAAAATCGAAGTTGACAATTTCCTAAGAAAATAAGAACGTCAAAGAAAGCCTTACTTATATTTGGATCCCTCAAAGGTAGTCGTGGAATGATAACTTTACCAAGAGTAAAACAAAACTTGCCACCCTGAAACCCCAACCTGACTTATAGAAAATCCTTCCTCTAAGGGCCCCACTTATTCATTATTTCATTCATTTAACAAACTTTTAGTGAGCACCTACTGTATGCCAGGCACTGGGTCAACATTGGGGATTCAAAAACAAAAAGTTATGTTCTTTCTCTCAAGGAGTTCATCAATCAGATGGGTTAACAAATAATTACACAGCTTTACTCACATGTATGCCTAGAATAAAATGCTTATATAATTGATCATCAGACTGCTCAGATCAACCTTCAATCCTTTTTATGCTTGGGGAATTGATATTTTAATCTCTGTCTATCTTTTCAAAGCCTAACAATTTCACACTTTATGTGGCCCTTTCAATAGCACCTAGCCTTTTACAAAATAATCAATCCCTCACTACAAAGGTGCCTCAAGTTATTAACCATCCAATTTCACATCTCACAGGAATTTATAACTGACCCCCCCACACACACACACACATATACGCACACAGCCTTTGCTACAAAGCCAGTCTAGAGAGTGAATCTCTTGATTGTTTCAGGTTCCTCCAGCCTGTAGACACTGCACCACTAAGAGTGACAGAAAATGATTCCAGTTGCCACCCAATAGTCCCAATGAATTTTGGAAACATCAGGTTGGCCTAATGACATTATGAAGACTGATAGTAATTAGTAATTAAACCGAACCCAAGCCATAGAACTGGGGTTTAGAAGCATGAATATTCTACTTGTAGAGATGTAAGACCTAGAAAATATTGTTATTGAGTCCTTGTCACATACCAAGAACTGTGTTTCAAAGTATTTATCAGTTCTTATTTAATCCTTACCAAAAAAAACGCTTTTATCCCCATTTTAACATAAGGCAACTGAGGGCAAATAACTTACCCAAGGCAACGCATAGTAAGTGGTGAAATCCTGATTGAAAGCCTACTGTGGAAGAGGGCATAGAGAAACTGGAACCCAAGGTCTCAGGGTGGAACTGTGTCAAGACACCTGAATATTGAACTTTACTTGTGTTTCCTTTGAAGACAACATTGTGTTTAGATTTTGGTCAATGCCAAGTGTCATGGGAAATATGTCAGCCACACAAATTTGTCTCTAAGTTATTAGAGCCTGATTTACACAGGCAGCTTCCAAATTCTGCCATCTCTGTTGTAACACAATGCCTATTTATAAAGCTTATCCATGATGTGGATATAGGATAGAGTGAAGAGTTCTGGAAGGATCAATTGAACTATAAAAAATAGATGCTCAGTTTGCACCATCATTGGCTAACTAAAGCTGGCCCATTATTTTCAGGTAGGTGTGGAGTGGCTGGCTGAATTGGGAGAACATTTTTATTCTGCTTAGGAACTTGTAATTCCTTGTTTATTCTTGAGGAACTGTCCTGATCGCCTCATGTCCAGATTAGTAGAGACCCCCATTCATTGCCTCGAGTTTCCACTAAAGTGGAGCACAAAGCCAACCATCTTTAACATCCAGAAATGAACCTCTTGGTCACACAGAAGTGTGTGTAGTTGAGAACTAGAGCAGACAGCCCCAGGGCCCCACCATGATAAATGGCACCAATATGAAGTACCATGTCTGTCATCTGGGGGCAATGTTTGTGATAATGGCATATCCCTCCTTTCAATTCTCACTTTCCTGTTAGGAAAAACTGCTCATTTATATCGTCTGAGGATGCTCCTAACAAGATGGATATACCATCCTACGTTTAAGGAGGAAGAAAAAAAAAAGCAATCGCAGGAGTTCAAGAAAAAAATAAAAGCTGAATCATTCTCAGTAATCTCCCAAATTTATATCCCTCAATATCACAAACTGAATTATCTCTATAAACATTAGTTTAGAAAATCAACTTTTCACTTACAGCTGTTTGGTGAAGAACCACATCACATCCATACAGTAAAGATTTTATTTTCACTCTAATGTGCCAATGGCAGTTTCCAATAAGAAAAAGCAATTTGCTAGTCTAACCAATTACAATTTGTCCTTGGATGCAGATGACAGCAAAGTCTGTGCCTCTGGTTCGTTGAAAACATCAGAAAGATGTCCCTAATACTCCGTCTGTTTCTCTGTGAAGTTAAGCATTAAGGAGGTGATTAAAATTCAGCTTAACTTTGGTACCGAATCAAAGGAAAGGCATTGCTATCTAATGGTAGGAGCAGGTTTTTGAACTGTCCAAGCCCTGTGGACAATACTGAAGCTCCATGCCACCAGTTGTACCCTCGCCAGGAAGCCTTTCTTCTGTACCCTGAGGATATAGGGCTACTTGAAGTGTCTGCACTATATAGATTTATTTAAACATGCAGGCCTTGCTTCATTTGGTCCTCTTTTACTGGAAGATGACCCATAGCTGTAAATGAGAGGTATGGGAAGAAATGGCTCCTGACTATGCCATTGATTTCTTGTGTCATGATCAGAAAATCATTTTGCCTATTGTATCCAATCTATAATGTTAGAACCCATCAGAAAGCTGATTCGTGAAGTTGCAATAATGATAGGATTAGATAACAAAGCAGGTCAGGGACATTTGCTGTGATGATAGATACTTAAAGATGAGTACCTTGATGGCTCCTGAATAATTATCCAAAACAAAACTTTTGAAGTTAATCTGCTGCTATTATATCAATACAACACTGCATGACTAATGTGAGGATATAGGAAACCTTGCTTGATAATTAAAGGCATTTTCTATATCCAGCCCTGAATCAATGAGCAGGAAATTAAGCCCAAGTTTAACTTATTTTCTCCAACTCAAGCATCAGACAAAAGTGAATGATCTTGTCATTCACTTATTATTTACTCTGTACCTGGCTCGATTGCACTAGAGGCACAGAGATGAGTAATACTTGGTTCCTACCTCAAAAACTTTACAGAAGAGGGAAGGAGACTCACCTGCTCTCCATGCCCTAGTCACACGCTCTGACTTGAATGCTCACCCTTGCCATGAGGCTGCCTACCGGGTTTCTGTGCTGGTTCTCTGCATGGACCCATTCTATCCATTTTTTACCGAATTAACTCCTACTCATCATTCAAATATTATCTTTATGCTCACTAAGTATTATTGAACTCAATAACAATAAAAGCTGAATCATTCTCAGTAATCTCCTAAATTTATATCCCTCAATATCACAAACTGAATTATCTCTATAAGCATTAGTTTAGAAAATCAACTTTTCACTTACAGCTGTATGGTGAAGAACCACATCACATCCATACAGTAAAGATTTTATTTTCACTCTAATGTGCCAATGGCAGTTTCCAATAAGAAAAGGCAATTTGCTAGTCTAACCAATTACAATGTGTCCTTGTTCTCAAATAGAGGAGGAAGCAAACATATCTGGGGCCCTGAGACCATGGTAAGGTTGTCAAGAAAAGCTTCACAGGAGGCATTGGACTTGGTGATATTTTGAAATGGATTTTGAAGGATGAATAGGGGTGAAGGATGAATTGGGGCTGTAAAGTGGTAAGAAAGGATTAGGAACAGTTGTACCAAAAAAAGGGACTATCATCTGCAAAGGCATGGAGATATAAATAGGTTGTGATGTTTGCAGTGTTTGCAAGCTCAGAGTGACTCAAACACAGAGGAAAGTATGGACTGAAACATACAAAACTTTACATGCCATGGTTAGGATATTTTCCTATGGCGATAGGAAGTTATTGAGGGTTAATGGGTAGGTGTTTCAGTTGAGATTCAGAGGCAAACTAGACCAATGAAAAAAACAGTAACCACTCTCACTTAAGTGGAGGGTGGAGGGTTAAAGGATAAAAAATAGTTCAGAGACACTCTGGAAAAAACAGAGGCCAGGCTTGGAGGCTCTGGCAAAGACCACATCAATCACCCCCACTGAACAGACTCTAGCAGCCACACAAAGACCCTGGAGACTGGCTGAAAAAACCTCCACCAGTCCTTCCAGGAAAGCCATTTCTGTCACCCTGGGCAGCACTGAATTCCACACAGCACTTCCTCACATCTCTGCCTTTCCAAACAGTCTTACAAGCATTCTTTTGATTGGGAGAGCCCAAGTCACATGCCAGCACCCTAGCTGCAAGGGAGACTGGAAAAGTGAGTTTCTAACATCTACCTGGGCAGGAAGGACCCATAATGTGGAAAATTCCAAACATAAAATAGTGTTTTAAAGGGGCTAAGAGGCCTGGCAGGTGTTGCTCAGTGGTTGAGCATCAACCCATGAGCCAGGAGGTCATGGTTCAATTCCTGGTCAGGGAACATGCCCAGGTTGTGGGCTCAATCCTCAGAAGAGGGTGTGCAGGAGGCAGCCAATCAATGGTTCTCTCTCATCATTGATGTTTCTATCTGCCTCTCCCTCTCCCTTCCTGTCTCTGAAATCAATAAAAATATTTTTTTAAATAAAGTAAAAATAAAGGGGCTAAAAGTCCACAACTCATGTACCTGTGCACTACCACAGGAAAAAGACACCCAAATTTGCATCATAAAAATAATCCTTTGGCAACATTATAGAAAATGGATTGGAGAAGAGGAGAGCTGGAGGATAGGATATGGATCCCTATAGAAGGTTAGAGAAGTCACAAAACAGAGGGAACACAGAACTAGGATGTAAGATCCTAGAGAGAAGTAACTGTTTTCTTTCTTTTTTACAAAGGAATAGTTTGCATACAGTAAAATTCACCTTGTTTGCTAATTTTGACAGTTGTATACTGTAGTATAACCACTACCACAATCAAGATATACCAGTAGAATGGTTTCATCACTCCCAAGATTTCCTAATGTTTCCCTTTTATAGTCAATCTCTCAACTCCAACCCCTGGCAACCACATACACACAGCCTTTTTTTTTAATTGTTTTATTGCTTAAAGTATTACAAAGAGTATTACATATGTCTCCTTTTTTTCCTGCCCTTGACAATCCCCTGGCCTTCCCTACCACCCAGTGTTTTATGTCCATTGGTTATGCTTATATGCATGCATACAAGTCCTTCGGTTGATCTCTTACCCCCCCCTTGCCCCCCAATCCTCCCCGGCCTTCCCTCTGTAGTTTGACAGTCTGTTTGAGGCTGCTCTGCCTCTGTATCTATTTTTGTTCATAAGTTTATAATGGTCTTTATTATCCATAAATGAGTGAGATCATGTGGTATTTTTCCTTCATTGACTGGCTTATTTCACTTAGCATAATGCTCTCCAGTTCCATCCATGCTGTTGCAAATGGCAAGAATTCCTTCTTTTTTATAGCAGCATAGTATTCCATCGTGTAGATGTACCACAGTTTTCTAATCCATTCATCTACTGATGGGCATTTAGGCTGTTTCCAGATCTTAGCTATGGTAAATTGTGCTGCTATGAACATAGGGGTGCATATATCCTTTCTGATTGGTGTTTCTGTTTTTTTGGGATATATTCCTAGAAGTGGGATCACAGGGTCAAATGAGAGTTCCATCTTTAGTTTTTTGAGGAAACTCCATACTGTCTTCCATAGTGGCTGCACCAGTCTGCATTCCCACCAGCAGTGCATGAGTGCGTGTGTGTGTAGAAAAAGGTACACACAGCCTTTTGAATCTGGCTCTTTCACTGAGTATAATGCATTTGAGATTCATCCATATTATTGTATGTATCAGTATTATTTCATGATATGTAGGTACCAAAGTTTATTCATGGTCCAGGTTAGACATTGGGTTGTTTCGGTTTGAAGGAATACAAATCATTTGTTTTTTGTGTGAACATAAATTTTTTTAAGATTTTTGCTTTTTTAAAAAATATATATTTTATTGATTTTTTACAGAGAGGAAGGGAGAGAGGATAGAGAGTTAGAAACATCGATGAGAGAGAAACATCGATCAGCTGCCTCCTGCACACTCCCTACTGGGGATGTGCCCGAAACCAAGGTACATGCCCTTGACCGGAATTGAACCTGGGACCCTTCATTCTGTAGGCTGATGCTCTATCCACTGAGAAAAACCAGTTAGGGCTGAACATAAATTTTTATTTCATTTGGGTAAATATCTAGGAGTGGGAGTGCTGAGTCATAGATAAGTGTATGCTTAACTTAACAAGAAACCACAAAACTGTGTCAAAAGTCCTGTGCCATTCAACATTCCACCAGCAATGTTGAGAGTTCCAGGTGTGCTACATCCTCACAAAAACATTGTATTGTCATTTTTAAACCATTCTAATAGGCTTCAAGTGGCACCTCACTGTGGTTTTAATTTGAATTTCCTAAAAATTAGTGATGTTGAACATTTTTAAATATCCTTATTTGCCTTTAATATATCTTTTCTGGTAAAATGTTCAAGTATCTTATTATTTTTCAATAAATATTTAATGAATTTATAATTAAATGGATGCTAGAGACATTTAGAAAAATAAAATTACCTCCACCTTGGAGAGAGAAGGGAAATTAGAGAGAAGGGAAAGGGTGGAGGATGACACCAAACTTTTTAGGTGAATGTTGATTAAGAGAGTTTAACTGAATGACTTTTAAGTATGGCCAAAGGTGGCTGTTCCAAAGCCTTCAAATTAATTATTGTTATTTAGTAGACAAATCTAAAATCCATGAAACTGTGGAGCTTAACAATGTCCTCCTAAAGTTTTCTGCATTTGCAAAAACAGATGAACCTCAATTGGTTTTTAACTCCTGCTCATAAGAGAAATAAATAAATCTCAAAAACCAATCCTATATCATTCTCCAGGAAACCCTAAGGCTCATTTTTTCTCTCTCTCTAAAAGAGCACTAAATCAAACACCAAATCAGGAGAAACAGAGCTGTGGGCCCTGGGAGTTAATTAAATAGCTGATCTTTTATAATCATCTTCCCAATGATGAAGGATGCTGAAAGCGAAGTCAGGAGATTATACTTTTTTTTTCTTCCTGAGTCATTGAAGATCAGAAGTTCTTGGACAGTAGAGGGTAGCTAGTAGCTGATGGAAGAAAATTTTTTTCTTTACACAGAACTGCCAGATCATAAAAATAACACTGTGAGTTGCATTTGAGCCAAGACAAATCAACACTCCACTGGGCCTATTGCTGCAGCTGGGATGAAGCTTGCACAATGGCCAGAGCAGCTGATAGTCAAGGGGAGCTGGAACCAAAGAATGAACATGGGTTTGCCAGGACATGGGGGTTTCATCAAGAATCAATTCACTTTGGTCTCCAGTTCACACAGTTCTGGCAGAATATTAGACACCAGGGAAAACTGAGAAAAGAAAACTAAATATGGAATAAGCACCATAGCATCACTGTGTAGAAAAATCATTGGTTGAAAAATAAACTCTGCCTTGGATCAGCCCAAGGAATTTTATGAAAAGGCTAGTAGGTATGGACTTCCTCCATTATCAATGGATTCTTCCACTGGGGGAAATCAGCAGTGCGGGGACCTCACAGACATTAAATTCAGCCCCTTGATAATGCAAATGATAGAAGGGCCCAGAGAGGTAGTACAGTGGCATCACTAGAGTTAGAACTTGGAACTGATGATTTGCTACTCAGTCACTCTGCCAGCAATGTCATCTCGGAAGAATGCAGCCTCAGCACAGGGTCAGTGACCGGGCACTTCCTGGAGCTCTTGATACCCAAAAAATAAATGTTATCAAAAACTCGTGACAATTTAAAATATAGTATCTACTTAGTGCTAAGGTAAAAGAAAGGAAAGGAAAGAGAAGAAACAATAATAGAAAGAATCGCTCTAGCATTGTCTGGCAGAAATGGCCGCTTGTGTTTGGATCCCAGCTTTGCCAAGTGTCAGTCCATGAACTTGGGCAAAGTATGTAATGCTCCTAAGGTTCAGTTGGTTTGTTTCTCAAATTGGCACAACACTACCTTCCCTTCAGGGCTATTGTTTGATAGCTTCTCCAAATCTCCAGGATTGTGTCTACCCTGGGCCATATGACCTGAGCATAGAATCAGAAGCTGCAAAAGAGAAAAAGAAAAAGAGAAGCTGCAAAACAGATGTTCTCCTTGGAACATCTGTTTTGTTCTATAGTAGATAAGTTTAAATATTTTCTCTACATTATAATAAACAAACAGATAATGAACAAGAATGAAAAATTCAGGAGAATGTTTAATATAAATAATAGGACTTCTAAACATTTGGAGGACACAGCAAGTTCTTTTGCCTATGCTTTCAAACATATTCTCTCTACTAGGAAAGGATATACATCGTGGTCAGTGAAATGGGTTTGGGAAAGGGAACACTCTATTAGCACATGGCGCCAATACTGTTTCTTTTTTTCCTATGGCGAGTTATTTCTAATGTGAGACATTGTTAGATGTTAGATTTTCACTTGCCTGAAAATAATACAATCCAACCAATCAGAATTGCAAAATGATGGGACAAATGGAATCACAGGCCATAGGGAGCCATAGAAAGCGAGTGGATGCAGTGGAGCGATGGCCAGCTGAGGCAGAGGTCTGGTGCGTTTTCAAACTGCTCTCAGAGTAGGACAGGGACAGGAATACAGAGAGAAGCCCATACTTGCTCAGACCTGGTTTACAGCAGAAATGACAGTTTAAAGATCTATAACTGAGAGGGCACAGTTTCATATCCACAGGGCTTGTCCCTTAACTAGATAACTGCCCATGCTATTCTTCTTCGGTAAATCAAAGTCATCAATTACCGCCTCCTACCGCAGCTGCTCCAGGTGCTGTAGGACAGACAGGGCTAAACAGGAAAATTGTTGGCCAAGGATGGCTCCTTCTGGACTTGTTTGCAGCCAGTAATGGTGTCATACAATTGCTGAAGGCACTGTTTCATTCCTGCCCCATGCTGAGCTCAAACCCCAACCCAGTGCTGACAAGGACCTGCAATACATCACTGGATCACATACATCTGAACCCCGGAGACCCTTGCACAGCCTTCATGGAGATGGAGAAACCGATGATTCCCTTTTCCTGACACTGGCTCTGCAGTAATTAAAGCTTTATTCCCTATTGCCCACCTACCAGGTATTAGTCTCTTGCTTTTAATGATAGTGTGACTACAGATAGGTGTGATGACCAAACGTGGAATACAAGTGCTCCTATAAGCCACAAAGAACCCAGATGAAAGAATTTGACAATTTTTATAAGATAATTACACAAGGAAAGGTTATGCAGATAGTTTTTTGAGCAGAGGTTTGAATTATTGACAGTTGATGATAATTACTAGATATCATTAGTCCAGACAATAAGTGTTGATTCCTACTTTGAGCTAAGCACTGGTCTGACCTGTATCTGATAGCTGTGCATGTGAATCAAACTAAATAATAATAATAACAATAATAATAATAATATTGTTTGTGTTTGTTTGTTGCTAATTGCTATTGGGGTTTCTCTCTCCAGATACTTCTGAACAACTTTTCTGGCGTACCATTACTTTCTGAAATGTGTGCTTCTCTCTCCATGGCCTGACACACAGGAACTCGACATAATTTGGCCACAAGGTATTCTGGGGTCATTAAAATGTTTGTGCTGCTGGAAAATGTGGGGGGAATTGCAAGTCAGTGGGCCCAGAGGTAAAGAAATGGACCGCACTGTGGAGCTGCTCCCTGAGGGTCAGTACCCAAAGTTTTTGGCCAATCTGATTGGTCCACTGTTAGAGTCAAAAGGTCTAATTCAATATGTGGAGCACAGCCCACAGGTACAGACAATGTGTGTGCCTTGAAATCAGACAGCGGAGGGTGCCAAGACTGAGTAGACTGAGCAGGGCCACTCCTGCTCCTCGCTGGTGACTAGTGATGAAACAGTCAATCCCTGTGACTATTTTTATAACTGCCAGTTTTTATTTCTTAATCCTTACACGTCTTTCACACATCTGACTCTCCCTCTCCCCATCCAGCAACCATCAATTTGTTCTCTGTGTCTATGGATTTGCTTCTATTTTGTTTGTTATTTTCATTTGTTGTTGTTTTTATTCCATATATAATTGAAATCCTGTGGTATTTGTCTTTTTCTGTCTTATTTCATTTAGTATCATTCCTTTGAGGCCCATTCACCTCACATATGGCAAGATTTTATTCTTTTTTTATGGCTGAGTAATATTTCATTGTATATAGACACAGGGATATAGAGTATAGCATAGGGAATTTAGTCAATATACTCTAATAACTAAGTTATGGTGTCAGATGGGTAGTAGGCGTATTAAGATGATAATTTTGTAAGTTATATAAGTGTCTAATCACTATGTTATATACCTGAAACTAATATATTATGTTAACTGTAATTTATTTTTTTAAATATATTTTATTGATTTTTTTACAGAGAGGAAGGGAGAGGGATAGAGAGTTAGAAACATCAATGAGAAACATCAATCAGCTGCCTCCTGCACACCTCCTACTGGGGATGTGCCCACAACCAAGGTACATGCCCTTGACTGGAATCAAACCTGAGACCTTTCAGTCCACAGGTCGATGCTCTATCCACTGAGCCAAACCAGTTAGGGCTGTTAACTGTAATTTTAAAAAAATGTTTAAAAAATTTATTTCACCAATTTCTTAAAAAAAAAAAAAGTCAATCACTGAAGAGAGCTAGCATGAACAAGGCAGAAGGCTAGGTTCAAGCCACATGGGCTGAGGCTGTGAAGACAGGGTTGTGGTTGTGGCAGAAACTTAGAGGCAGAAGGCCAGCCAGTCACGGTGGGCTCATGTGATTAGGCTAAAAGAAGACCATAGCCCATTACGCTTGCCCGTGTCTAGGGCTCCCACCAGATTCATTTCATAAGGTACATGTAATTAAACCCAAAGCCAGCTTCCTTCTGCTTCCCAGATATTGCCTGTTTTCCCCTGGAATGGTCGGAGAGCTGCACAAGGCTACACCTGCAGGGACCCCAGCCCGGCTGAGCTTGGCCAGGTAAGGGGCAGACAGAACCATTCTGCCCATGTTGACTTTGCTGCTCAGGCAGAGCACAGGCAATAATTAACTTCATTTTACCAAAAAGTGAGGGAGGACCTCAAAAAAGGAGTATGACCCTTGCAACTTAAAATAAGAAAAATTGCTAGGGGAGACTGCTTCATGATTATCCTTTGCCTGGTAATTCTGTTTTCCAAAAGGGGACTGGATGAGAAAAGAAAATAGCTGGCTCGATGTGTTGAATGTGAATATTTTAGAACATGAAATTAGGGGAATTTTTTTGGAAGAGTGTGATCCCGACATGTAAATTCCCTGAGACAGCACAGAGCAGCCGGTCTCTCTGGGACTTTATCAGAGACTCCAAATGTTTGGTTTGGTGAGCATCAGGCTTTCAGCGGGGACAGGAAAGGGCATTTTAAAAAATTTCTTTTAATGTTGGTAATCAAGTTTATTAACATTCTCAAAGTTCATTTAAAAATGAAATTTCAAAGCGCTGCTTCATTTTCAATTACTTGCGCTGACAGGCCCATTTTTGATGTGTCATTTCTGATGGATTAGGTCAGTCAAATTGCATTAGATTCTAAGTGCCACACAGCCTAGCATTAGTCATGTAATTGAACAGGACATACACATCAGTGACGATTTATACAAGAGGCGCCGTTTTCTGGAAGACCTATGCGACTAAATACCTATTTCTCATCTCTGGTTGTTTTTCTCAAACTTAATTTTCTCTGTTTTTTTTCCTCATATTTCTCTTGGTCGCTTGAATTTATTTCCTGTATATTTGACTTACTCTAGTTTGTTCATTTCCCAGAGAGGCTTGGTTAGTGAAAAGCTGCTTCTCCCAGCTCACCTTGCTCAGGCTCAATATGCACCCATCAGAAGAAGGGGACATACATGGGAGCCTTGGCTTACCTTGTTGAAACTCAAAGAGTTAGGACTGGGGTTTCCAGGGCTTTCACTGCTGAACCAAATTCACTTGAGGTTATTTCCCTTTAAATAATAAAAATTGCTTCAGGCTATCTTTAGAAAAACATCTAATGGTATAATAGGAGGAAACTCACAGCACTGAAGGAACCAGAGGATCTGCCTTTGAAGAGGACAAAGGATCTCCTGAGGGCTACACTGTGGGGCTAAGTCACTCTCACTGGGACCCCACCATTTTGGGGTGTTGTGTTTTCTGCCCTACATGCTAATGCCCCAGAAAGAGGTCTGGTGGGCCTATTTGGGACTTTTCCCACTGTTTTGGCTAAGTAAAAACAAAACAAAAAAAGAGCTTCTTGAGTGATTGTCCTTTCCAGGCCCTTATTCAATGGAGGATAGGTGGTTCTCAAAGCAAAAAGGAGGAGCTGCTTGGTCCAAACCCCGATATCCACCACAGCCTAAAAGAATGTTAGCATGAAGCATGAAAGCATGGAACACAGTGTGGAATCTCAGAGGGAAGGTGGGGGAGAGGTAATCAGCCAAAGACCTTGTCTGTGTATATGCATAATCCATGGACACAGACAATAGGGTGGTGAAGGCCTGGGGTAGGGGGTGGGGCGGGTGGGCTGCAGAGGGTCAATGGGGGAGAAAAGGGGACATATGTAATACTTTCAACAAAAAAGATTTATTTTTTAAAAATCAACAATTAAAAATGAATATGTTAGCCATGAAGCTGGAGCTGGGCCACATAGGGATGGCAAATAGGGTGTTCTAGGATCTCAGTAGTGCTGGTTCCCACTTGAAATTAAATGGTGTGCCAGCTGGTTTGGCTCGGCGGTTGAGTGTTGACCTATGAACCAGGAGATCATGGTTTGATTCCTTGTCAGGGCACATACCCCAGCTGTGGGCTCAGTCCTCAGTGGGGGGCATGCAGGAGGCAGCTCAAGATCCTCTCCCATCATTGATGTTTCCATCTCTCTCTTCCTCTCCCTTCCTCTCTGAAATCAATAAAAATATATTTTTAAATAAAAAAATAAATAAATGGTGTGAAGCCAATACTGAAAGTACTAAGTGACAGGAGAAGCTGAGGATAAGTCCCAGATCATAAACACCAAAGTCAAAGGTGAATAGAACCAGCCAGCATGGCAGAGGGCTAAGCACTTAGGCACCAAATCCAGAGAAACACGAGAGATTATAACTTCACAATTCTAATGTTTTCTCATCTTTTTTAAAATATATTTTTATTGATTTTGGAGAGGGAGAGAGAGATAGAAACATCAATGATGAGAGAATCATTGATCGGCTGCCTCCTGCACGCCCTCTACTGAAGATCAAGCCTGCAACCCAGGCATGCACCCCAACCAGGAATTGAACTGTGAACTTCTGGTTCATAGGTCAATGCTCAACCACTGAGCCGCACCGGCTGGGCTGTTTTCTCATCTTTAAGTGAAGATAACAATACCTAGTTTTATAGAGTAAGTGTGAGGAATGCATGAGATAATGCCAGCAAGGTACATATTATAATTCCCAATACTTATTAAGTGGTTGCTGTGAGTTCTCTTTCTTGACACGGTCCTGAGATTGTCAAGTGGACATTACTTCAATATGCCTTAATTTTTCAGATGCTCATAGTCCTCAGTTCTATCATGGAAGTTTTTCTGCATGAGAGAAGCTGTATTCAGAAGCCTCTTACAGGCATGGTTAGGGTTGGGTTACAGAAGAAACAAAATGGTTCACTTTCCCCCCCCTCTATGCTATACCTGACCACAGCCTGGCTTAGTATTCTTCCTTCCTATCTGTTACTCTGGACTTCAGGGTATCATCCAGAATAAATTTTTGAGGTAGGAAGAAAGGAAAAAGAAGAAGAGAAAAAAAATAGATACCAGGAGTGACATGCATGGTAAAAGTCCTTTAAGAGTTTTGAGATTCTTAGAATCCAAGAGGAAAATTAAATCTCAAGAGCTTCTCCTCACCCACAGTCCTTACATAACCCACATACTATGGCCAGGGCCCTTTAATGGGCAATGGTCATTGAAAGTACCAGACTTGTAAAGTTATAGGCAAAGGCTAAAACATATGAAGCTTCCAGGTGCCTGGTTCCAGCCAAAGAACTCCAGAGAAATGCCTAGTTCCAAAGACTCAATTAGTTTCAGTTTGTTAGAATTGCACTTCTGCTGAGTGAAGAATTACTAACAACTTTCTCTCCAAAGGCCATTTAAGCTTTTAGGCGGTTTTACTTCTATCAGGTCAATACCAATTGGAGCTGGTGCTGACATCTGTAGGTATTACAGTGACAGGCATCACACTGACTCCTAGTCTTCCCTCTGATCTCATCCTGAAACATTTCTTTCTCTCTTGGCTAAGTTCTTACCTTCTCTTTCTAAGACTGCTTATAAAATTTAGTTAATTGTGTTATACAGTACTACAAAATATCTGTAAAGTTCATATTAAAGTTATCTAAAACCCAAAGAGTACAAAGCATTATTATTGGCAGAGGAGGTATAATTATAGTGACCTTGAATTCAGGAGATAGTATGTTTTTCATAGTCTAAGAAGGAAGTATAATCTTAGGCTTTATGAAATTTTAATTAAATTAATGCATTGGCTCAATTAATAGGTAGCAGACATAAAACATAGATTTCAAATTGATCCCCAAGTGAATTTTCTGTTGTTCAGGTGCCAAAAAGACTAATACTTGACAGATGGGTCATCTATGAAACACATTATGCTGATCCTCTCAATTTGTTTTACATGCTGCAGGAAGATGAATCCAAATCATCAGTTGTAAATATAAGTTTTAGACCCAAGTTCCTTAAATGTCCAGGATTTAATTTGTAACTTAAATCCATAATAACCTTGCTATTTGGGCACACTGTTGATGACCTATTTTGTAGGCTGTCTTCTATTACCAAATTATAAAAATAAAAATTTGGTAGCCATTATATCTGGGGATATAAGTGGGGATCAGTCCCATTACCAATGATAAAACTGAGTTTTCCCCAATTTTATGTAGTCTACCTGAAATCTTACAAAAGCCTGACTTCAATCATTAACTGGACATCATAAATACAACTAGTCTTCCTAGACAGACACTCAACTCTACTAAAAGGAAAGATGCTGCTACATATCATTAACCTTCCTGTGTCAATCTGAAAGGCACAGCCATGTGTTTTGCTCCCAAATAGGGGTTTATGAGAAAAGCCTCTGGAGAATTGACTAAAATGTCTACCTTTTGGTCCTAATGTTTTGATACCAGGAAGATAGCTCACATGATATACTCTGCAACTCCAGCAACACTGCCTCATTTCATGAAGTTTTTTAGTGACACATGAGGTTCTATGGAAGATGCCAAGCTAAGAACACTTTAGACTTCAGGGATATAAAAGTCTCATATTATGTAGTAAAACCCTATACTCACCAGAAACTGGAAGAAGGTGATGCCATAGGCAAATGATGACTCGGAAAAGAGAAAAGGTGCAGGTGTGTAGATCAATGATGCCCCCAGGAGCTGTAGAGTGCAGCAGCCTTGAGGACAACAAGCCGGGGAGCTAGAGGTAGAGGACTGAGTCTGATTCCCAGACTGGACATGGCTCTAGGTGTGACTTGGGGAAGTCACTCAGCATCTCTGAATCTCCATGTCCTCAGCTCTAAAGTGGAAGTATAATCTTCCTCCGTGGGGCTGCTGCATAATTGAGATAATGAGATAATGTATATCAACCCATTATTAGCTGAAGCTGAAGTAGAGGTCAATGAAATTCTAAAATGGAATTTATTGACCATATAAAACATCATTTAGTACTTATTACTACTCTGCTTTTAAAAGTAGTTTTAAACGGGATTAAAAAGCTGCTAGAAATTTTGGTGCCTCCTAAATAAACGTAAAAATGTAAAAAAAAAGTTTGTTTACAGTAAAATGTAAAGAAAATATATTACTCAGATACTTTTATCGTGAAAATGTAAAATAGCATTGTAATTATTATCAATAATTTAAATTTTATGATCTAGTTTTTATAAGTTCAAATAAAAGCTGTTCAATGACATGTAACATCTAGTATTATTTCATTTTGAATAGTTAATGTGGTAGTAATATTTTTTCTTTAACACATCCACTCAACATGTGTGTCTGCAGGTACCCATTCTGTCCTGGGTATAATTATTATTGATGCAGTGTTTGCTCTTGGAAAAAAATTTTAATTGCTTTGTAAATTCTTTTCAGTTCCAGTGTCACTTTAGATTGGAAGATTAGTTGTTGATTAAATATAGATGAAATTTTAAATGCGAAGGTCTTCTCTAAGATGAAAATTCATCAACTAACTTCATATTGAGCTTCCACAATACTGCAACAAAAGCAAGAATTCAGTTTCCAGATACTTGAAAGAAAAAAAACATGTGAAAATAGAAATTTAAAAGTAACTTATACAAGGTACTATAATAGTCAATGAAAGTAAATTAGTGGTTCCCAGAGGCTTGGCAGGGAGAAGATATGGGAATTATTGTTTAATGGGTACAGGGTTATGGTTTGAACTAATAAAATGTAGCTGCATGGTGGTGATGGTTGAATACGATGTAAATGTACTTAATGCTACAAAAGGGTACACTTAAGATGGTTAAATGGTTAAATGGTAAATTAAAAAAAAATTAGCATTAAAAAATTCAAAGTGGTTTTGAATGACAACCAGTGCTCCTAAATAATCCTGGTTTCTTTGTTGGTCTGTATATTTCAGATCACTGGGAATAAGAGGAGGAATTAAAAATAACAGAGAACGTTAAAATTATAGTGCTATGTGCTAAACCTCTTTCAAATTAAAGAATGTTCTTTAGAGATTGCACTGATGATTGAAAATATCTCTGATGCTATATCCACATATACCTGGCTCCAGAAAATGGACAATTTAAAAAAGGAAGAAGGGAACTAATCATTATTAAGCATCAACTAAGTGCTAGGTACTGTTCTAGGTGCTTCTGTCTCACTCCATTCTCATAGTAACTTTGT
This sequence comes from Myotis lucifugus, assembly GCF_000147115.1. NCBI lineage: Eukaryota > Metazoa > Chordata > Mammalia > Chiroptera > Vespertilionidae > Myotis > Myotis lucifugus. The sequence continues at coordinate 15,027,698 of NW_005871062.1, read as the reverse complement.
AAGGCATCTTATTATTCCCATTTTATAGAAGAGGAAAACTAGACTTCAAAATTATAAGCGCAGATTTGTATTCCTAGAAATGTCTGAACTTGGTGATTTGAATCAGCCTCCTAAAGAGGAAACCAAGTCCCTCCTCAGATTTGTTTTTATTTACTCTTAGAAAAGCAACCATGCATATGTGTTGCTTTTCCCTGTATAAACAGCTGGTAGCTTTACCTGTATATAACCTTTCCTAGGTGGTGTATATTATGTACTTCAGCAGAACGGTCTTTCATCGGGAGATTAGAGCCACACTCCAGTCAGAACTTGAACTTTCACTCCCAGTCCCTTTGAATGGATCTATAAACCCCATCTATGTCCTGCTTCCCTCAGCTGTGAAGAGAGATAATAGCATCTCCTCTGCTTAACTGAGTCATGATCTAAGGGCCAAAAGTGATCATGGATGAAAAAGCACCCGACATTGATTAAGGACTGCAAAACAAGCAAATGTAGTCTTTGCAGCCACAATTCCTAGTTTGCAAAGATCTCCTCACATGACCTGGCCACCCTATCACCCACCATGCAATAACGGAAGGCCTTTCGGTTTGCAAAGCTCTTATACTTCTTCATTCTCTCAAGATAACCTCTCCAGCCTTCTAGGTATGGCTAATAAATGGAATTCTGGCATGATCTGTGTGAAGACAGTGTGCTATGTTTTACGAGGTTGGGAAACTTGTCTCCCCAACAACACTGACTTCTTCCCGTCTTGTTCCCCCGGGCCCTGGCCTTCCTCCCTCTCAAAGAGAACCTCGGGACTCACAGAGAGAGAAAGCTGTCAGTGCCTCCACAACAGCTCCAGCCACAGTCAAATTATGTGTCTACAGGACACGCCCAGACATAAAACTGCCTTTATTGTCTGGGACTGTCTTGGAGATAGTACACTGACTGCCTTCTGGACGGGTGCTAATGAACGAGGTGGTGGCCGCGCAGATAAACTAGGCTGGCAGGGAGAACAATTAAAAGGATGTTACTGCAATGCCAATGTTATTTTAAAATTTAATCATGCTGCCTGGTGGCTTAATGGGAATTTCTTATCCATAATAATAATAAAAAAAAGGCAGAGGCCGGTGCTATGAATGAGGTTGTATCCACACAACACAAAGCAAAATGCTGTTTCCATGATGAATCAGGTTAATTCATAAGTGAAGACAGTAAAGCAGCATAAGTCAGAACCCAAGATTGGGTTTTCCTACTCTGATTTATTCCATTAATAAATTTGTATTTGCACGAAGCCAACCCAGTAATTACATGTCCTTACTTTTACTATATAGATTCAGCCTGCAGAGGGTGAGAACATAATCAAGGGTGGAAGAAATACAAACACCCAGGGAAACTTTAAGAATTCATTTGATCAATGTTTAACTTTCAAACCCAAAGAAAAAAGTTCTACTAAGCAGTATCTTCTGCTCACAGCACTAAACTTGGTCCTACAGAAAATAAGAAGGAGTTGCCTTTACTAAGTGACACCATTAGTATGAGACATGCCTTCGATTTTTCACCTTTTGGTCTGTGTCTGTACAAGTCAGGAGGAGCAGAGGCTAAGATCCTAGTCAACGGGTCAGAATTTGGCAACCTATAGCCCAAGGGCCCAGGGCAGCCCACTGCCTGTTTTTATACAGCCCATGTTCTAGGAATATTTATTACATTTTGTAAAGTTTTCTAAAAATCAAAAGAAAATAGCATTATGTGACAGGTAAAAATTACATAAAATTCAAATGTCAATGTTCATAACAGAAGGTTTATTGCAATACAGCCACACAGAGGGCATATGGCCCTCAAAGCCTAAAACATTTACTATCTGACCCTTTACAGAAAACGTTTCCTAAATAAATGCCCTAAAATTATCCTGCTTGCATTCAAATCCCACTTTGTTAGCTGGGTATTCCTGGGGAAGTTAACCTTCCTATATCTCAATTTCTCATCTGTAAAATGAGCATTACAGCACCAACTACATATGTTATTTGTGAGAACTAAATAAGTTAAAAGTATATAATGTGCTTAAAACAGTCCCTGACACATAGTAAGAACTCTGTAAGGGTTAATTGCCATCATTATTATACTTTGTCTCCTCAAAGTTCAATGGTTACATCTTATGCTGATTTTGAAAAGTGTAAGGAAAGTCTTTATTAAGAAAAAAATTAATGGAAAATATTTTATTATAAACAGCATTTTATGTAAGTTGAGCAAATAAAATTGCATGGGAAAAATAGTATGTGCTTGTTTATTATTCATGCTATCACCCTGTTCTTAGTAAAAAATCTTCATATAATTTTGAAGCCCATTAATCAAGTTGAAAAATAGTTGGGCAAAAACAGTTAGATTGGCACATTTGTCATTTTGCTTAGAGATAGGATTAAAGCCCCTGGAATTATTTCCCTAATAAAATACATAATTAGATATTGATTGCTTGGCTAAAACACCAGCTGCAATTTAAACAGTTATGACCAGTTATGTCAGTTTATTGTGTTACCTGAAATATTATAAAATATGGGACAAGTGCCTAAAACACTAAGGATATTTTAATTTCAAAATTTTGCTTTTGAGGCTTTTAAGCAAACTTTGTCTTTACTTCTATCTTGAAGCAAAGTTAACCTAACAAAGAAAAAGTGATGATAGAAAAAGGGTTTTTTTGAAATTATTAACAGGTAAAAAAAATAAAAATGGGTAGGGGAAATGAATATAAATTTTAAGAAAGAATGCAAATGATAAATAAATCCAGGGAGAACACAAATGGTAAACAATTGAAAAATTACTGTTTTTTATATTAACATAAGATATGTTTCTTTATGAACTGGCAAAGATTTTTCCTAAATGATGATAATGCTGGTAAGGGTAGACTTACCATCAGTCATAGCGAAGACTGATGAAATATTTCCTTGGGCCATGTTCTATTCTAAGTGCTTTATATGCAGTTAACTCAGGTAATCCTCAGAACAATCCCCCACATTCAATATTATTATTAGGGGCATTCTAATAATATTTTACTAAAAAAAGAAAAGGAAAGAAACTAGAACCCAAGGTTATACCCTATTTGGAGATAGAGTGGTATTTGAACCAAGCTGCCTAGTTGTACAACTATTGTATCCAGCCACTATGCTAATACTCCAATGATAGGGACATATTCATACTCTGCTGGTTTCAGAGAAAACAATACACACTGTGATCTCAGGACTGGTAAAGAGGGGGAAAGATGTTCTCCATTGATTGCCTCTCCATCTTATCTTCTAAGAGAATGTGTCCTTCTTCTACGGCTTGTCCTAGACCAGTGGTAAATAGTTTTCAGTGATATTCTTAAAACAAAATAGCTAGTCTTACCAAGGCCCATAATAGCAGTTTCTGTCAAGTCAGAACTATTGCACAAATACCCTGTGGTTTTTCCCAAGTTTAGGGTCAGAAGAGCACTCACAAATTAAAGTTACAGATGGGACTTTGTGTTGATATGCCAAAAAAGAAAGGAAATGAACTTGAGGATCTGCCAAGTTCTAAGAGCTTTATATGCACTGACTCATATTGACCTCTGTGAATTGAGTTATTATCGCCACTTAACAGAATATGTCTCTAGATTAGATTAGCTGAGTTATTTAAACTTAACCAAGCTCACACAAATAGAATAGTGTCGGAGCCTAGCTTTAATTCAAGTTTATCTGATTCCAATATCTCTGCTCTTTCTAGTACCCGGCATTGCCTCCTATGTAAGGGGTTGTTACCTCAGGCTTGCTCTCTCTACCATGAGGAAGTGTAAGTTGGATATCTGTTATTTCAAGCTGGGGTAGAAAAGCAGGAGAGTATGGAAGAAGGAACAAATACAAAAACAGGACAGGACATGCGAGTAAAAAAGTGGGAAGGCAGTCTAAATAAAGACTGGGATCAGGAATTAGAGCTCACAGCAGGTTGTATGTACTCCTTTAGTATGACATATGAGTAGAGTATATTGACTGGTTAAAGACAAAACGTACTTTGCCTAAAATTCATCATTAATATGTTGGGAAGCCTCGTAGAGTGATCCACATTATGTGAGCCACTCAGTTTACACAGCTGAAACCTGATAAAAATATACACAAAAGCACATTTACACTATGGAATACTATGCAGCTACAAAAAAAGAAGGATCACTTACCCTTTGAGACATCATGGAGGTACCTGGAGAGTATTATGTTAAAATACATTGCGGACGGATCACGAGAATTCTCGTGTTTTCATATTACAGTGTTTTACAAAGTATCATACTTTAAAAAGATACTAGGTTGTAAGAACATGTAATAAATAACTTCAAAATGCAATGGGTATTTAATTTTAAGGCGTGCTTTTAACATTTATGTAAAACATTTTTTATACTCATTTAATAGAAACTTATCTGGCCACTGGGTAAAGCTAGCAATAAAACTACTGGTCTGCAATGTGTTAAGTGGGATAAGTTAGTCAGAGAAAGTATCACACAATCTCACTTATATGTGGAATCTAGTGAACAAATTAAACTGACGAACAAAATAGATCCCGAGACATGGAAGCATGTAACAGACTGATGGGGGGAAGAGGGGAGGAAGATATCAACTAAAGAACTTGCATATATGCATAACCCATGGACCCAGACAGTAGTGGGTAAAGCCCTGGAGGAGGGAATGGAGTGGGGAGGAGGGGAGTTAATAGGTAGAAAAATGGTTCAAAGTAGTTTTGAGTTTTTACTAGATGATAGCCAATGTGCCAAATAGCCCACAAGGAATGTACGTTCAAGGAATGCCTGAGACTCTAAGAAGCAAGGATAATACTGAAACCCAGAGCTCTGAGGTTTCAAAGTCCAAGCTTTATTCACTTCAAACTACTTCCCTTACCAATGTGTGTGTGTGTGTGGGGGGGGCATTCCATGAAGTACTTGAATAAAATGCTGCTGGTTATATCAATTAGTGTGGTTAATTCTGGAGGCCCACTGGGGGGTGTGCTGAGGGCTTTAGAGCTACTCTAGGGGAGGAGTGTCTGTGTGTCATCATCACAGCATCTAGGTTCTACCAAGGCTGGAGGAGAGGGAGATGAGGAGGGTATTTACTGTGTACAAGAGAGACTGAGGCATCCAACACCTTACAGGACTCTACATTCAGAGGGGATGTGTTTTATCTAGCACCTTGGAGATCTATAAGGCAGTGTGATCCTGTAGACAGAGTGAGGATGGGTAAAGGGAAGCAGCCTAAGCCAGCAGTCAGTAACCTGGGTTTGTGTCAAGCTCTGTTCTGCTGTCAGCCAGCTGTGAACTGGTTCCCTATCCCTGTGTTGCTACTTAAGGATGTGGTTTCACTGCATTATGCTTCAGGTTACAAGGGTCTAAACTGCATGGGAATGAGCAGATGGCACCTTAAAATAAATATGAACAATGCAAAAAAAAAGCTATACTAATCCTAATGCATTATTTTTCCTTTAATATTTGAAGACTACCCGTGAAAACCAAGGCTTGTTAAGATGCCCTCAAAGAGGGTCACTTCTGCATCTCAGATCTAGGCATATGCTGCTCTCTGTGTTGCAGCCCACCCATCCACCTCCAGATATGCAAAGCTCATAACTAAGAACAAGACTTAGTTATCAGTATTTTTCATCTGACTGCGTAATTATAAGTGTTGATTAAAAAGTCTCTTTTTAGCTCATTCATATCTCCAGGGTAGACACAGAATTAGGTGACTGTAATTACAGAGGCTGGAAAATGGTGAGATTGTGAATTGGTGTATAGAAAATGAATAGGGGGAAAACACCCACAGGCTGTCCAGCTAAATCAGTGTGATTTTTTATTTACTTGGTTCTGATTCTCTATGACAACCCTGGAGGCTCAGAAACAAATGTGCACGTGGTCAACTTGTTCTCTTTCTCTCCCAACATGTGTTAGTATATTCCAATATAAGACTGACCTCTCACAGGCCAATATCAATCTCCTATTATGTATTTATTCCTGAGGCAATAAATGACACAATAATTGGAAGATTATTTCTGAGTCACATGGTGTGATTGGGGTCATATGCAGAGACCTAAATCCTGCAAAAATGAAATCTTGACTTCTAGAAACTTCTCTGGAGATGCAGCTGGAAGAAGGAGATGAGGCCCGAGAAACATAGAGAGTCCTATGAATATGGCAGAATTTGACCCTATTTTAGTCCTGCTCATCCTTTGTAGACTAAAACATTATTTTAACTTGAAATATAAAAATACATGTATCTTTATTTCTCCCCATTCCCCCAAAAGATAAGAGCAAAATAAAGTTATCTTTAGTCTGCAGCTGCAACTGGAACCATCAAGATATAGCACTGGTGAGTAGCGTAGCCACATAAAAAGCTTTGAAGCCACAGTGATGCTCTTCCTCGGTTAGGGGCGGGGCAAGAGCACTAAGTAAACAGGATGAGACACCATAACGCTCATCATTCCTAGTGGCAGTCTTTGCATCTATCCACATCAGAAGATTCTTTGAAATATGAATCCCATTATCTCAGGTCGCCCTGCTCACAAAGAAATCATTAATCTAGCAAAAACATATGAGGGTTTACTGAGAAGTAGGTAAGATGTGTTTCAATAGTAAATTAAAAATGTTAAAAGCGAATGTATCTGTCCGGGTAAGTCAGGGAAAGTTTATTAAAGAAAGTGACATTTTACTTGAGCGGGGACATCAAGTTAACGAGTGCAGATGCATATTCCAAGCAAAGTCTTGAAGGTGTAGAAGTGCATGGTAAGATAAGGATTAAAAGCCACCAGTGGAGCCGGAGCATGGGGTACTTTGTAGGGATGAATAGGAGATGGGGCTGGAGAAATACATGAGAACAGATTGCAAAAGCTCACATGGGAAGTTTAAGGGGCTTGAACTTTAATTTGAAAGCTGCAAAGAACCACTTGAGGTATCGATGCAGGAGGGAGGTTTATTTTATTTTGTTGATACTATAAATTTTGTTGAGCATAACAAAGATGCAGAATAAGTGCATTTTATTTGTTTTGTATCTCTATTGTTGAATTTCACAAAGTGAACACAGCCATGTAACCAACACCCAGGTCAAGAAACACACACATGCGTAGTCAAAAAATATGCTGATAGTGATGGTGTTCAATGTTAGTGGATAATGCTAAACATTTCCCCAGGCCTGTTCCAATTTCCATGCCCATCAGCAGTCTATGAAGTTGTGGTTGCACCACATCCTCACCATCCTTGTTTTTGTTTTTCATTTTAGTCTTTACCCAGGAATAGGGTAGTATTCTGTCGTGCATTTTAAACAGTGTCTTAGTAGAGATAGACTGAAGGTCGAGTGACCAGTTATAGAGCTCTGGAAATATTCTAGGGATGAAGTAATATAGGCATGGATCCCCGATAGCACCTATAGGGAAGCAAGGTTCTTGCATTATCCCTGGTTGTCACCTATCATCGCACCCAGTAAAAGGGTATATGCAATGATACTGAAAGCCTATGAGCATTTCTCATCATCTCACACATACTTGCACTTTCTCCTATCAATAAAATAATTTCCATTTATATGGGATCCATAATCTCAAAGACATTTGCAATGGAAGCTAAAAAAAATGTATCCCAGTCTGTGTCAATTAGCAGAAGAGAGAAAACTAAAGACCCAGATGAGCCTTCCCACCTGCCAGTCAAGGGGAGGGTTTCCAGGCTTGCCCCACCAGCACTCCATCCCCTACTCCAACCTGAGGCAGGTTTGTGCCCCCAGTGCCAGCCCTGCGGGTGGAGACAGGCAGGTTGCTGGCAGTGGGCAGGGGAGACCTAGCACTGGAGCTTCAGATCCCTGCTTCATGAACCTCTCCCCTCTTCCCTTCTGGCCGCCCCACCAGGGCAGCTGACTAGGACCAGGGACTGCAGATCTGTGGGAGTCAGCCAAGGCACCTGCAAGCAAGAGAGATCTCATTGTCTTCTAAATAGCTTGACTAATGATGATCACTTGCTTTGGGAACAAAATGTTTTTGTCTGTGAATTAACCTTCAAACCCAGGTGTTTTAAGACAGTTATCAGCAAGTTGCCAAGCATACAGTTCAGAGGGCTATTCCTGAGAGGGGGTAGGTGAGGTGTCATGGTAGCTGTGTGCCCTTAGATTGCACCAGGGCTTCCTTCTGATCCAGAGAGTGGCAGCAGCCTTTTCCCAGTCATGCAACCCTTCTCCTCCCTCCCCCTGGGAAACAAATCCTGCTGGGGCAGCTCTCTTTGGCAATCTGATATCTAATGACAACTATCCTGCAGGGTGGGCTTCCTGGGAAGGTCTGAAAGCCATGGGGGGGGGAGGGGCTAGAAGTGGAATTGTGAAGAAAGTTTGTAAAGGAGGTCTTTCCCTACTGCAGCATCTATTTTCTTGAGGCAAGTAAAAGTGAGTTTCCCTCTTTGCCTTTTTTCCAAATCCTCTTTCAAATGTCTCTCTCATCCCATCTATGTGTCCTTAGCTTCCCCTGTGATCCCAAAGTAATTTGGACTCTGAAGTCAGCATCTTAAATTCCCTAGGCAAACCATCCCTTTCCCCATCCTGCTGTTTCTCCTCTTAGGTTTCATTTCTCGTCACTGCCATTAGCAACATTTGTACCCGGCCAATGATTCAATGAAGGCTTCTCTGACTTCTGCTTCTACCCCCACCTCCACCAACCACACTCCATCAATGTCCAGTTACATCCATCTCTCACAGTGCTCCACATCTTACTGCCCTGCTCCCACCATCCTGTCTCAGGTCCTCCTACCTGAACCCTTACTGGTCCCCAGCCCTGGCTTCTCACCTCATGTTGCCATTCTGATGTGTCCCACATAGCACTGAAAGTTCAACCTTTCTCTCTCCCTCTCTCTCTCTCTCCTCTCTCTCTCTCTCTCTCTCTCTCTCTCTCTCTCTATATATATATATATATATATATATATATATAGCATTTATTTTCAAATTCTTATATTTTTAAATGTCCAAGGTTCTCCAATGACTCCAGAATAAAATGCAAGCATTTTAGATGGGTATTCAAAGTTTTCTAGTAGATGCCCCTAACTCAGCCTTCCAACACTCTTCTCCTCCTCAAAGCTTCAGTCTGGTCTTAAGTAGAATTTAAGTTGTATTTTTTGGGAATCCCACTGTTTCATGGAAACGCTGTAGAATCCATTTCAGGGACTAAGGGAGGGTGGGAAGGTGCTCAGCAGGTAAGCCTCTACCCCTAATTTCATTATATTTATTATATTTTATATCTAACATTTATATTAATATATAAATTTCTTATATTTAAATCTTATATACAACAGTGTCACTGTTTAAAAAAATAGTAACAAGCCCTGGTCAGTTTTCTCAGTGGTTAGAGCATTGTCCTAAGGACCAAAGGGTCTCTGGTTCAATTCTCGGTCAAGGGCAAATACCTCTGTTGCAGGTTCGATCCTGGGCCCTGGTTGGGGGCCTACAGGAGGCAATCAATCAATGTGTCTCTCTCACATTGATGTTTCTCTCTCTCTCCCCCTTCCCTCCCTTCCACTCTTTCTAAAAACTCAGTAGAAAAAATATCCTCGGGTGAGAATAAAAAAAAAAAAAGTGGTTAAAAATGTAGTAATGAGTTTTAAGCCCACTGTTCTCTTGTGACTGAAAGCCTTTCTGAGCTCTAAACATTTGACCCCACGTCGCTGTGTGCACTACTGTGCTCTCCAACTGGCTAAACTGTCCTTTCGTTCTCCCCAGCCATCTCCACATTTCCAGATCCAGAAGCATCTCTTCCAAACCCATCTTAACTGCACATCTTAAGTGCACTAATGCCAGAGAGCCCTTTTTCATCTCCACCCTGGAGCCAAAGTCCTCTTGTTCACCCTCAGGGGGAGGGCTGCAGGGAAGTTTTGTGCACGTGGGCAGGACCTGTTGACTGGCAGGCTTTCATTGTGATGCACACATGGAGCAGAAGCAGGCAGCCTGAGAACCCACAAGTGAAAATAAATAAATAAATAAATAAGAAAGACTGCTTGAGGCACTCTCAGGTAGAGGTTTCTACTTCTTCTTGGGGAAATTTTATACTTCAACCAAGAGACAAATGTTGTGCTGAGAAGGGTCACTGCTGTGGCCCTTTAGGAGACAGGTTTCCAACCAATCACCATAATTTCTATCCCTCATCCTACTTCAGCTCCTCATGCCCACCATCACCCTTTTGGGTGAACCATCCTTTGAAAAATGAGTTTTAACTCTATTATAAACGGTCCCTGCGTGTGCTCTCAACTCTGACTCCCTCCACTCATTTATCCAGCAGTCTTTTCTACCCACCTTTCACCTTACAGAAATTTACCAAAGAGATTCCTACTCAGTGTTTTGGACCAGAAATTCTCACATTTCACTGAACTCAAGCTTTTGGTGGAATATTTTCAAAGATCCAGGCCTTGGTTGCATTAGGGAAAGATCTATTTGAGGTCCAAACTGGCCAAAAGTTGAGGAACTTCAACAAGATGAAAAGGATTAAGCAGGAAGCTGAATGAAGGGTTGAGAGGAAAAGAATCAAATTTGAAGTGTTGAATAAAACTGAAGACAAAGCAGGCAAAAGTTCTTAAAGCCAGATGTTCTCGTAGGTACGACAGTCTGACCCCAGCCACAGCCTTGTGAAATAAGCAGTTATAGCAACAGATGTTTCAAGGAAAGTCAGAGTTTACCTGTGGTGTGACCCCAAATGTGGTAGCAACAGAAAGTTCTATAATTCTCAAGCTATGTAAGTGAAAAAAAACATATTCCCCATATGGGCAGCATATGACATCATTAACTTACTTTATCCAGGATTGAGATACTTTATACAACCATGCACACAATGAGAAAGGCTAAGATATTTTCAAAATGCAACTAAAGTTTTGTCCATACTCCCAAACCAATGTGATAGCTTTTACTGATAGATTAATTGAAGTCAAGGGGGAGAGGAATGGTCACTTCATTCAGGAAGCACTTACTGATCAATTCAACACCCCTTAAGAAATTGTGTGCATGTGTGTATGTAAGTTCTGTATTCAACCAACATAGGAAACATCCACATAAGAAGGAGCCTTTGCTTATCAAGGCCACCCAGAATTCACTCAGATGTGCTTGCTCTCGGACTTCTGATGGCTCTCGGTATTAAAAACAATTGAGCCAAGCAAAGATTGGTTTTCCTATCTACTCTTGGGAAAGATAATGAAAACAACACAATCTGGAAAAGATAAACTGCTCTGTGTACATACGTTTGTGTGCGGCCACCACCTCTAGAACCAAATGCCTGTAGTCTTTGGGTCTAACTTCATTTCCGTGGAAACGAGGCAGTTCAGCCCTGCACAGAAATTAAAGTGTACGGCAGGAAAAGTGCTAAACAAAATATGAATTGTAATGAAATCTAAATGCCAGTGTCCTATTATTGTGGCCTTATGTGATCATGAGGCAGAACAGCCGGGGTAATGAGAGGTCACGATGGCTAAAAATCGGAGCGCTAATGGCTCTAACCTACTGGTGAGAGGCAGTGATCTCAATAAAATGCAGCACTAATGGAAATAGCCCCACAGGGAAAAGACTGACATCTGCAACACAGGAAAATGGAGAGAAACAGAGGAAACCTTCTCAATCCACCTAAATATCTATTGTTTTAACAAACAATGCCGTTTTAAGTCAGTTGGGAAATTTCTCTTGCAAGGGCCTGCTTCTAATGCTTTCCTATCCAGACGGCAATCTTCTAAAGCCCCCTTGATTGAGTGAATCAGCCAGCTTTGTCTGTACCATTCTTAGGAACATTCTTGGATATGGCAAATGTAATCAACATGGCCGTGATAGGAGGCCTACAGTGAATGTGCAAGGAGGCTGCCAAGGAAGAAAAGATGGCGCGCCAGTGGGGCCCAGTATTATCTGAGGTTTAAAAAATAGTCAGCAACCATAGCCAAAACAAAGTCGGGAGAAAGACACTCCCTGCCTCTATAAAGCTACCACTGGAGAATGATCTTTCCCTCGAATCTGCCTTTGCTGTGTGTGTGTTTTTGTTGTTGTTGTTTGTTTGTTTGTCTGCTTTGGACTGGTTTTTACATGATTTTTATTAAAAAGTAAAGAACCCTAGCTGATTTGCCCTGAATCATGGAAATGATAAAGGGAACACTACTTTTACCACTTTATTTGTTTAGCGTTTTTACAGGTTGCGGGCACATCCCCAGTAGGGGGTGTGCAGGAGGCAGCTGATCAGTGTTTCTTTCATTGATGTTTCTAACTCTCTATCCCTCTCCCTTCCTCTCTGTAAAAAAATCAATAAAATATATTTTTAAAAAAGGTAAAGAGAACAACCTTACAATTTGCCCTGAATCATGGAAATGATAAAGGGGACACTACTTTTACCACTTTATTTGTTTAGAGTTTTTACATGATATAATCTGTGAATGTTAAGCTGCTCAAAGACCAGAATTATTTAAACTTTTTAAAAATTGGCCCTTATAACATATAATGGGGACAATGATGGGGAATTGAACATAAAACCTCATCATATATAAAAATTCATCAAGCCAACTCTGGGGAACAGTGCCTAAGCCGTGGGTATATTTAGGGATGCTATGCAGGATGAGGCTAGAGAAGATTGTATGGGTTTTTCATGGGGACATCTTTTGGATGGAATGGCCTGCAATAGGAAAAGAAAAGGTGAGAACTCTGGCAATCAGTACATATCCCTCTGCTCTCCAGATCAATTTATATGGTAACCTACCTCTTCTGAGCTGGGTACTGGGCTCTAGTTTAGAACTTGGGGGGTCTTAATTTAGATTAGAATTCTATGACAATATTTTGAAATCAGGTGTGTTCAAGAGTGGAGGGGGTGGTTAGGTTTGGAAGGGAGCCCTGACATTTCCTAGCAAGAAGATTTCATACTACATCAGCCATCTGGCTATGCTCCCACCCTCTAAATAGCCTCCAACCTTGAAATTCTGGTCTCCTCTTAGAGGAGTCTGTATCCTTTCTATCCTCAAGGGGGATCCCTGCCACGACTCTCAGCTTGGATGATGGAAGTGCCTTTCACTCAAGTGTGACTAGAGGAGGGAGAATATTGGGAATAAGTCTGCTAGACTATGGGATGATGTTGCACAGTTCCTGTTTTTATAGCCCAGAGAATAATCTATTCCAGGTGGACTATTGTTTCTCTCTCATTCATAAAAGAGCCTTTTAGGTTCTGAGGAAAGGTAGTTGAAGAACTGTTATCATAGGTTAACCAGTGGATACTATTAAGAGAGGCTTTAATCCTCATGGTCTTGCCTTTCAATAGCTCATGAAAACAATAGGGGAGCTATAAGAGTAACTCACAAAACCAATTTGCCTGCTTTGACTAGCATTCCATTTGTAAGCCTATTTAACTCCTGTTTCTGCTCTTCTCCCTCACTGAAAATGAACATTTCTCAATGTTAGTCTTCCTTTTAAGTATTTTTTCATCTTTTTTATCTCATCTTTCTTCACCTCTATTCTTCAAAATTACTTCTCTTTGCCTCTTCATCCAATTTACTAATAACCATTTGAATATTAAAATAAATAAAATTTCTTTGTGTAAAACTCTGTGAAAAAAATCATTCAAACTTAGAGTCTCCAACACTCTGTTTGCCAATTTAGAGATAAACTGAATGTGTTATCATATTCCCATGAGGAATGATGACTGAGTAATAAAAGAGCTTAATGCTTGCCTTCCTTCTTGGCTCCACAGATGGCAGAATCCCAGGGGAGAGAAGGATCCATTCTCCCTTCTTTTTCCTAAATACATTTTCTTCTCTCCTCTCTGTGCACACCTATATGCATACTTTTCCGTCTTTTATGTACATCTTTTATGTATTTTTAGTAATTTATATATATGATGAGGTTTTATTTTTCAATTCACCATCTTTCTCCTGTGTGGAAAGCATTATACAGAAGATAATTTTTAACTTGATTTTTATTTATTTGTTAAATATGTCTTTATTGATTTCAGAGAGGAAGGGAGAGGGAGAGAGAGAGAGATAGAAACATCAATGATGAGAGAAAATAATTTATTGGCTGCTCCTGCATGCCCCTTACTGGGGATTGAGCCTGCAACCTGAGCATGTGCCCTTGACCAAGACTGAACCCAGGACCCCTCAGTTCACAGGCCGACACTCTATCCACTGAGCCAAACTGGCTATAGCTAATTTTTTTTACTTTAGACTCTTGTGAAAGTCCTCTGTGTCCTCTGCTAGATATAGCTTTCCATCTCTCCCACCTCTCCCTGTTCTCTCCATTATTCAAGTGTTGCTCAAATTACACATCCCCTAAGAAATGTCCCTAATTCATGTCAAAATCAATATTGCCTTTCTGTTGTTTTTCATAGCAATATAGACTTATATTTTTATTCCTCCTTTTATCCAATCAGTCATCCATTCACTCACTGTTATAGACTGAATTGTATTCCTCCAAATTTGTATGTTGAGGCTCTAACTTCTAATCTGACTATATTTGAAGATAGAGCCTTGCATGATGCAGTTAGAGTTAAGTGAGGTCATAAGGGTAGGGCCCTAATTCAATAAGATCGGTGTCCTTATAAGAAGAGGAAGAGACACTAAGGGTACATGCACCATGCACACCAAGAAGGTGGTCATCTGCAAGCCAAGGAGAGAGGTCCCAGGAAAAACCAAACCTTCTGACATCTTGACCTTAGACTTCCAACCTCTAGGCTGTGAGAAAATGAACTTCTATTGTTTAAGCCATCCAGTCTAATACACTTCACCAAATTTGTGGGCTATTATATATTAGGCTGATTCATCATGGCCCCTATAAAACACAGCCTTCTCTGCAGCAGTTACATGGATACCTGAGGCCTCTCTCCCAGGCCAAAACCAAAAAAAAAAAAGAAAAAGAAAACCTCTCTGAAGACAAGTTCTGCTCAAAGCTGAGCACAGGTCTTTGGTAGACCACAGGCTTACTCATCTGCTGAACTGAAATCAAACTTTGCTCCAGCTACACACCGACCCTGGGGAAGAGGAAGGCGTTTTCAGTTTGACGATGACATCCCCTTTCCTCAGAGCACGTTTCAGCTCCTCCTCGGAGCAGTCCTGCTGCACACGTTTATCTCACATTTTCTGCCTGAGCCCTCCTAACACCGGAACTAAGACGCTTCTGAGCTCAGGGAGTACAGTTTATGATGAGGTTTCTAGCCATAGCCAAGGCAACTGGATTCCCCTCACCACCCAGTCCTCCATCTGCTCAAGAAAGACAATTAGGTTTGATACCTGCTGCTTTTCCTCTCATGCACGCCCTGGCCCTGCTTTTCTTTGTGCTAACAACTCACTTTGTTTTCATACTGGAAACAGACAAAAGGAGATGCATAAAACTCCCCTCTCTCTCTCCACCTGCTTTGGCTTTTTATGGTTGACTGCAAAAGACTGTTCAAGTTCAGGAAAATTGATTTCTGTCATTTAAATAATCTAATCTTCACAAACCTTTTAACACCAAAACAAAAACCATTTAAGGCACAGCAAGACAATTAATATTGAAAATAGTCTCCGTGGGAGATTTTCATACCTGCTGTCCACATTTCCCCTTCAGAGGAAGCACCTGGTTTGTAGTTTTAAATTTATAAAAAGGTTTAACTCATCAAACATAAATTCATTTTAATAGGCATTTCCTTCCAAATATTTTATAAACTATTGAACTTAACTGGCCAAACACTAATTAAAAATGCATTAGGAACGGGTTTGTAGTCAACGGCTTCACTAATATTCTTGCTGATATTTTTGAAGCCCATTGAGTCAGAAAAATCAATCACATGGAGTCTATTTCTCTGCCACAGCCTCACCTACTGTACCGACTCACTGGTGCCAATAGGAACTGCACTGGGAAGAGAAAGCTGAGCCAGGGGGAGAAGGAGAAAAGTCATTACCTAAAGGCCAAATGCACCGATTAGCATTGCAAGCAAATTCAAGATGCACACGAGCATAGAAATATCCTTGCCCCCATTATTCACCTTGACTTTTGTGAATCCAGAGCATTCAGTGGAACTGCAACGAGACTGATAAAACCCTGCCTCGTGAGAACCCTTGGTCTCCTGCAATCCTGCAAACACTGCTGATTCCCAACTCTCTCTCTCCTGCCAAAACCTTTTCTCCTTCTGAGAGCCAGTTCCAATGCATCTGTCCCTAAGACAGGATTTCTTACTCTGAAGTTCACAGGCAGGCTTCTGACAATCTCTAATCTTCCTGAATCGAGAATGGATGAGCATGTTTCCAGAGAAAGCATGCATAGCTTTCAATAGATCTTTAAAGATGGCTAGACCCCAGAAATGTCAGCAATAAGAATGGTCTTTTCACTCCATGAGATGCCCTTCTCACCTGCTCAGTGCTCCAGTCACACTGGCTTAGTGCCCTTCTGCAGGCAGACAGTGCCTTCTCCACCTCAAGTCTCTGCACACTCTGTCCTGTACCTAAACACCCCCCTCCTCCACTGCCTGATTCTCCTACTCACCCTTCGAACAGTTGACTAAATACCACTGTCACTGTCTACTTCTCCAGACTAATCCACCCAGTAATTTTCTTTCAAAGCACTTATGCCAATTCATAATTTAATTATGTGACAAACATTTGTCTCACATTAGACTATAAGCTCCATAAAGATAGGAATCACGTATGTCTTGTTCATTTTGTCAGAACCTGGAACATTGTATACAACTTATAATATCTGCTGAGTGAATGAAAAATGCATGAATATTCAATGAAGTAATGAGTATCCCAAGCCCTGCTTTCCATAAAGACTTCTACAGTCTTCTTAAAGTGGCTTATAGGGTTCTCTAATTTTCTGAAATTCTAAATTCTTAAGCACATAGAAACGCCATTAATTGCTATTTCATCTAAGTAAGGCTTGGGTACTTAGCTGACCCAAAAGCTCTTTGGGTAGAGATGGGTCTCTCACTCCTTTCATGGTCTCTCACTCCTTTCATGGTCTCTCACTTGGCCCATTGCTAAGCACATACTGGGAAATAATCAAATGCTATCTGACATCCGACAGTAAGTCGGCCAACTTCAGCTCAGTCTGTTCTGCTTTAATTTACAATGATTGGTAAGGTGTTGAGTATGTGACCTGCCTCCTAGATTGATCGTCACCTCTCTGAGAGTCTGGATCTTTCCTTCCCCCTTAAAACACACTGGGTGGTGCTAGATGCTCAGAAGATTCAGTCAGCTTCATGGCTTATCATAACATGTAGCACACACAAGCTTACATAGTCAGTAGCTGTGTTTTCTATGAGACCTGAAGAAAAATGTGTGAATGGGGGGAAAAAAATCAAGACTTTTTCTGATCTCCTTTGTTTTCCACAAGTGGTAATATCCCCACTGCAGAGGGCTGCAGAATATCACACTAACCCCCATTGGGCAATCTGATCTGACATTTGTTAGGGCTGCCCCCACTTCTTACAGCTGTATTTCCACTGAGTCACTTTATATCACTCCATCCTGATCTCCCAACAGTGTTTTCTTCTCAGTTAGACACCTATGTTATTAACTACAGGGATAGTCCATATCTTTTTCATTTACTACCCAACTGCTGTTCAACTTCAGGACAAGCCCATACACTTAATCAGGCATTAGCCTGACTGATGGGTAAATGTTGGACAGGTTAGAAAGAGGAGGATCAAGATGGATTACTGTGTCTGAATGCCCAGAAGCTCAGGCAAGAGGCATATTTCATAACTCAATCAACAAAGACCTGAAGGTGGCATTGGTCCTATATCATTATTTATAATGAAGAAGGCTGAAACAAAATTTATGAAGTTTGTGAACCAGAAGAGATTCTGTTTAATATCCTGTAAAAGGAAAGCAGTTTTACAGCAACTATAAAATTGGTATTGTTCTTGTGCCTTAGGATGCACCATGCTTTCAAGTTAGAATGTGGCACTGGTGCACCTCCTTTTGGAGGTCATTACACCTTATATGTTTATGTTAATGTTGGCCACAATTAAATCTAGGAGAGCAAATAATAGTACACATCAGAAAATCTCCACGTAGAATGGTGTGCTTTGTCTCAAAACTGCCCTGGTGTAAACCCCTTGCATCAGTTTGCTAGGATTGCCATAACAAAATACCATAGACTAGAAATTTCTATTCTCATAGGACTGGAGAAACTATGGCCAGAAGCCGAAAATCAAGGTGCAGCAGGTTCAGTTTTTGAGGCCTTTCTCCTTGGGTTGCTGATGGCCACCTTATCGTTGTATGTTCTCACAGTCACCCCTTGGCCTGTGTGTTGTCTGTGTCCTAACTTCCTCTCTTTATAAGGACACCAATCATATTGAATTAGGGCCAGCCCGTATGACCTCATTTTACTATAATTACCTCTTTAAAGAGCCTATCTTCAAATAGCTACTTTCTGAGGCATTGGAGATTAAAACTTCATCATGGATTTGGGGGAGCATCTAATGATCCACTTTTTTGGACTAATATAATTTCCTCCTAACCAGTCTCTCCACACCCCCAGCACTTTTTTCTAAATCATACCTTGGCCAGAAATCCTTCTTGAACATCATCCTGACCCCAGCATCCTCCTTCTTAAAACCTAATTCCAAATTGCTTATAGATTATAGAATGAAGTCCATGGACACACAAAACTCTGGTTCCCATCTTCCCTTCCCAAACTAACTCCTCCCTCTTTATACAGTTCTCTCACTTTAGAGCCTGGGGGCTTCAATGCTTTAATCCCGAGCTTTCTTCTGCCTAGAATACACTGTCCACCTCCACCCCACACACATCTATGCTAATCGTCCCCATGCACCACCACCCTCTAGCACACTGTAATCAGCCCTATCTTTCTAAATCAACCCTATTCATTTTTAAGAGGATTCTCAAACACTTCTTCCTCTAGTAAATATGTCATGTTACCGCCAATGAAAAGCAATCTCTTCTTCTTTAAATTCCTATTTTAGTCAATCTTAAAGCGACAATATAATGTAGAAATAAACATGCTATCTTCCCTGAAGACAGGATCCATATTCGTTTCCTGAGGCTACCATAACAAAGTACTTCATATTTGGTAGCGTAAGCAACATAAATTTATTCTGTCACAGTTATGGAGGCCAGAAGTTTAAAGCCAAGATGTTAGCAAAGCTGTACCCCTCCTTGAGGCTCTAGGGTAGAATTAATTTCCTTCCTCTTTCAAGATCAGATGGATGGTGATATTCTTTGATTTGTGGCCACATCACTTTAAGCTCTGCCTCCATGGGCCCATTGCCTCCTATTCTGTCTGTGTCGAGTCTCCTTCTGCTTTCCTCTCATAAAGACACTTATCAATGGATTTAGGGTCCACTTGGATAACCTGTGATTCTCCTCAACTCAAGATTCTTAATTATACATGCAAAGACTCTTTTTCCAAATAAAGTAATATCACCAATATTGGGAGTTAGAACCTGGGCATTTCTTTTGGGGGACTACCATTCAACTTACTACAGAATTTATGTCTGATCCATCTTTATATCCTTACCCTGTTTAACACAGTATCTTACATAGTATGTGTGCAACAAATATTTGTGCAATGAATGAGCCCCCAGTAATATGTTTGCTCAATCCTAACCATTGGAAAATTGTTCAGTGAAAGAACCAACTAATAGTCTGAAGAAACACAATCAATGGATTACTTTGGTGTTGCCAAGATCAAGATTTTAAGCATTGCTGATGCAAAAAAGAAAAGGAGAGGGAAACAATTAATGGATTTCTGGTATAAACTTCTAAGCCAATGAATTACTTATTAATAATTTTTACATCCTTCTAAATTCTTTAATCAAAGAGAATTTTTTCTATGTTTTTTATGAAGATGTTTCTTTCTGTTTCAGTGTATTCTAAATATTTCAGTGCCAGGAATGCTGAAATGTCTGATATCATTATGTTTGCATAAAAGAAAGTAAAATGAACTCATATTAAGTTTTAATTCCATATGTTTCCTAACATTTCTTGCAAAGCACTGATTTGTATATTCCTGATAATAAAGTATAGATCATTCATTATTTAAAATATGGCATCATTTTGCATGGAATCATCGTTTATTTCATAGGCAGCTATTTGTAAGCAGCATATATTAAAGCTTATAGTAGATGTTTAAAAATAAATAAACCTACTTATTTTAACATAATGATATTTTTGCAACATAGAAAAGACCTGTTTAAAACAATATCTTAAAAGGGGGTGACACTTGAAACTGTATTTCTGTGCTGCATTGTCACAATAAAACCATGTAATAGCCCTGAAAGGAAGGTAAAATCTGCTTTATTCAAATATCTAATCACTGGTAAGGTTCTTTTCAGAATATGCTCTTGTAATGACCAACAAAGTCCCTTTCAGAGAACAAATATAAAAATATATATTCTTTTTTTTTAACAGAGCTTGTTAAAATTCATGGTCTCTCCAGTCTGTCTCAAGTTAAAAAGACTAGAATAAAGTAATATATCTTCGGAATAATTGAGTAACAACTTTTAGTGTAAGAAAAAGTCTTAGAAACTCTGTAGCGGTCAGACTTAGTTGAAATGCAAAGAACTTTTCTAAGGTCAGAGGTGCCTGGAGAGTCAGGACTAGAATCCAAGTCTCCTCGTTCCCAGTCCTGTGAGTATAGGATACAGTCAGAATTCCCAGTCATGACTTGGGGGTACTTAGTTGGTATATTCCATGGGACAACCCAGGTGATGCAATTTTATAGCTCTCGTGTATTGTTTGGGTTCAGGAAGAGGGAAAACCCAGATGGAGGCAGCTCCTACCTACTGCAATAGTTGCTTATGGCCTCTCAGCTCTGTGTTCATTGAGGTCACATTGGCAGTTTGAGTGGCAGGGGTGAGAGAATTTACACCATAGAAATCAGCAAATGCTACAGATTAGGCTTGCATTTGTGCTGGGGGTATGGGATGAGGATAACCAGTTCATCAGTGATAAAACCCTCTCCCCGCCTCCTCAGATTTTCACCTTTGATTACTTTGATATATTGGAGAGGAACAGGCTTAAATATTATTTTTCATTCTTTAAGATTTTGACATGAAATGAAATAATAATAACAATAATGGCAACTACTTCTTATATGTTTACTATGTGCCAGACAGTATACTCAGGATTTACTGTTTACATGCTTTGTTCTTTAAATCCATGTAACAGACTTTTAAAGTTGGAATTCTTATTACCCCATTTACAAATGAGGAAGTTGAAGCCCAAAGATCATACATAATTTACTAACTTTTGCTGATAATAAGTGAAGGGACAAGAATTGAGAAGCAGATCTTGCTCCAAAGCCTTTGTTCTGTCCCCAATATCACGCTGCCTCTGAAACTAGCCTCTGTTCTGTCCCCATTATTATGCTGCTTCTGAAATATTCTTGAAATAATAACTGCTAACGACTGCATCTACTAGTGCCAGATGTTGTGCTAGACCTTACATAAACATAAATTATTTTGTAGAGTGAGTGTAATTATCATCTTGTATTGTACAGATAAACTGACGTTCAAAAAGATTAAGTGATTTGTTCTCAGTCCCAAGGCTAAAAAGTGGTGGGTGGATTCATATCAGGCCTGCCCATCCAGACCTCTTGCCTTCCCAAGCTGCCTTATGCAGCTTTGTAAATTAACGAATGTGGTAACATTTAGGGAATGTGACCATAGTTGTCACCTCTCCCAAAGTGTCACATTTTGATTTTTGTTTCTAGTGTCTCAGGCAATTTTGATGGATTTTTAGACTCCTACAAAATCAGGTAGTAACAAATTATGTCTCCAGAACTGTTTAAATGAAAAGAGCTGGACAGAGTGACCATGAACATCCAACTTTCATGACCCAAGCCTCTTAAAAACCAGCATTGTCATTGGTAGACTTTTATTTTCACGTGGAATCATTATAAAAGCCAAGTATTTCTCTTACTTATTTAGAGGAAGCTTCAAGTTCTCAGACCAAGAATGAGAATGATTTTAAAACTCTCAGGCTCCCAAATGGCTTGAGGTCCAAATTGCATAACCTACTAGAGCAAATGCTTTGAACTAGAATGGGAAAATAAACTTTATGCTTGTAACCTGTCATTGTTTTCTGCCTTATTCTACTCCAAGCTTTCGGTTGTTGACATTTTTAAAGTGAAATGAAAGCCCCAAACTCACACAAAATATAATAGAAAATGTCAAAAATGATTGTGATTGGTAAAAAAAAAGAAAGAAAGAAAATCATGATAAACTGTGAAACTGATATAACTAGTTAGAACTTCAAGAAGGCCCTAACAATTTTTAAGCCCAATATAAGGCATTCCATGTCCAATGGAACTCAAATCTACCTCTTTAAACTATTTCAAGCACCTGGAAAATTTGCATGCCTGTATTTTAGCCCCATGTGGTTTCCCAGTACTGTGCTAGGTATACTAGGGAATGGATGATAATATCGGGGGGAAAGGAAACACGCCATAGAAACTTATCATATGTCCAAAATAATGCCAAAATCATTGTGAAATAATTACACATGAAATGGTATGATTCTATCTCTAAGCACTTTTACTATAACAAAAGATATTAGTGTGTGCAATTGGTGTCAGCTGGAAATGCTTTAAGGAAAATAAACAGAGGTAAGAGTTGGTGAGGATAGGCCTTGACTGGGTCTTTCATGAGGAATGCATTACATAAAAAGTGTGGAAGCCATTCCAGCCATTCCAATTAAAAGAGAAGGCAACGTCACCTCAGAGGGAAGGTAGGGGAGGGTGGGGGAAAGGGGAGAGATCAACCAAAGGACTTGTATGCATGCATATAAGCATAAGCAATGGACACAGCCCACGGGGGGGGGGGTGAATGGGGGATAAGGACACATAAGTAATACCTTAATCAATAAAGAAATTAAAAGTAAAAGAGAGAGAGAGAGAGAGAGAGAGAGAGAGAGAGAGAGAGAGAGAGAGAGAGAAGGCAAAACCAAAGCCCTGGAGATGGGAATGAGCCTGGGAGTGGTCTGAGAACCTTTCTCAGAAGTTCCTTTCAAAGTGATAGTAGGGAACATGGATCCAATTTGAAAGTCCCAGCTGGCCACACAATGAGTTTGAGCTTACAGCTGTTGGGAAAGAAAATTTTTATCTACCCTCCTAGGTTCTTTTGGCTGGTCTAATAATTAAATTAACAGGAAAAACGTTAAATTTAGTTTTGTGCATGCAGGAACACCACATACATGAGATGTTTAGAGACAAAATGGTAAAATGAGGCATATATGATATCCTGAGCTAAGGAATGAGGTAAGAGGTCTCTGGCTTCAGAGCGGAGGAAGGTAATTTGCAAAATGATAAAAAGAGGAAATGTTCAGTAATTCAATATTTGCCCTTCCATATAGATAGATCATAAAATGTTATTTCTAGTAATCATCCTTATTATGGGTAGGATACCCAATTTAGATTCTTCTAAGTATTTAAGGGAGGGCAGAAGTTTCTTCTGAGTCCCCAGGTGTCAATCACATTCAGTTGAAAATAATCCACATGCCAAGGTAGCACATCTTGAGGAGACCTATTCTAACATGTTCAAGTAGACAGAATCTGGGACTCATTCTATTTCTCTGAGAAGCAACAACATGCCAGAAGTGGTGATTTAAGGAAACGTCATCTTTTGCCTCTGCCACCCATGCCTCCAGATGTGGGTCTCTCATTTCTTCCCTGCAGCTCCTGAGCCAATCCTAGCTGAACCAGTTCTTGGGAACTTTAGCAGCTTGAGTAATTGTACCCTTGGCCCAATCTATGGATCTCAGCATAATTTTCCTTCACATTCTCAGTAACACTAATTTTTAAAAAATTTCCCTAACTTGCCAAAAGATGTGGCTTTCTGCTGATGACTGCTGAGTTCCTCTGTGGCCTTCCTCCTTGGGGTGCCCTCTGGCGGTGACTCCTAAAGATCTTATTTTGCCTTGTCATCCCCTGTGCAGAGTAAGGATAATGTTTACCTTATAAAACTCTTTCGGTGTCCAACACCCTGCAGCTTCATGTGCTTCTTGGGTGAAGACTGCCTGATTCACTATCTCAATATTCGCCCACCCATTGGACTCCAAGCCTTTTGATTGCTAATGCCTGTCATATACCCATATAATGGCTACAAATTTTGATCCTAACCCACCATAAATCACCTGATAAGGTCTGGAATTTCAGATTCATGCCACCTGAAATGCCAATTTGTCATATTGTTAGACTGCTAAACATCTATTAATCTCCCAATTCTGCTCAATAAAACCTTCTCCACCCCCCTTGAATGTAGATTTCTTTAATGTGCCCTTCTATATAGACTTCTCCTTGTCCTCACTATTCCCCATAAATATTTCCATCAGGTCACGAAAGGTTGCACTACAAACATGTTACATGTCTATCTCCTCCAACTGACTGTGAGCTCCTGGAGGACAAGGACATGGGAGTCTCTTCCCTGTGACCTTGGCAACTCACAGAGGAAGAGGGCAAATGCCTGAGTGGGTATGTCGAGTCCAGTTATAATTCTTTCCTCCTATCCAGCTGCCCTGGATTGCTAACTCTAGCCAGTCATAAAATAAAGCAGTTGGCCCCAGCCCTGTGAATGATAAATAAAAATAGATATTCCAGGGTAGCAAGGGATCACATTTTACACAGTGCACTTCACTCCACTTAAGTGTCAAGGAGACAAGAAACAGCATGAAATGGTATGTGTTTGCCCCTATATCAACAGTTATGACACTGCATTATAAGTTAACTATCTGTCTCCTTATTAGATTGTAGGCTTCATGGGGTACAGAATCTCAGAACTGTGTCCTATTCATTCCTGTGTTCTAGGCCCATCTCAATAACTACCCTGAATCATCAGTGGTTCTGTATTGAAGGTCATTCTCCACCCCTCTCCCCATCATGCACTTGTCCCCCCACCCCAAGAATTAGAGGGAGAAGTATCAGGAGTTTTTGAGAGTAGGAGAGGTAGTATGGATTGACTGAAGTGTGCTCCCAAAATTGAGACTTGTGCACCCCCCTGAGGCATAAACTCCAAGGATGGCTGACCTTGGAAAAGAGATCTGCTAACTTCAGAAATCCAAGGTTTCCACTGAGCACTAGAACAGGGGGATGGCACAAGAGGAGGGAGCAAGCTAAGATATCGCTTAAAAGAAAAGAATATTTGTTTCATCTCCCGACTTTAAAAAACGCAAAACCCCATCAACCTAAAGAAACATTAGAAGTTTATGGTGCAGAAATAAGTAGCTTGTGCGTGATGCATTTCCAACTCATGGCAAGGCAGCTATTAGGACGGAATACTCTCCGATGAATGGGACCAGATTAAACTCGATCACTACCAGCCAAACATGGCTCAGGAAAATTGGCAATCGCATGCAAATGGCAAGTGATTAGTATTACCTCTGCTGTTAGACTCTTCCCAATGGGAAGGTGACAGAGCTCTCATTTGCAATAGACCATTAGAAAAAGTAGGCATGTGTTTGGGTTGTCTTTTAAAGATGTTGCTTTGTCTCTGCATCTTTCCCTGAATAGTGTATATTTATTTATTTATTTAGTTAGTCAGTTAGTTATTCAGAAACATTGAGTACCTCCTAGTGGCAAGCAAAGTGCTCATCTTTGCAACTCAAAGATAAATACGAGGACTCGTACCCTTGAGGAGTTCATAGACTATCGGGTGAAAAAGGTGAGTAAACAATTAAAAATTACAATAATGGAGATAGGTTCAGATCATAGATAGCAAAAGAGTTAGGGCTGACTGAATAAGATTTTTGGGGGGAATAAGGTGTCTGGAACGTCATATTTTCAGGTGGCATCTGTGATCATGGTGATTCCTGAAGCATGTGCAAGAATTAGCCAGGAGGCAGAAGGAGGCTGGTGCACAAAGGCATGAAGATGAGAGTCATGCTCCAGGAGAACCACAGCCCTTCAGATAGAATAGGAAAGCAGAAGAGACATAGCACAGGGGAGGCAGGGATGAGCTAGCTCCATAATCAAGTCCAGGGCAAATTTTAAGGGATCCCACCCTGTTGAGAGTTATTTTTTAACCTATAGAAAAAGGGAGTGTTTGAAGTATTTTTTAATAACCTATTATCAGTATAATTATGTGAGTGTGGAATTTCTGTCTGGGATATAGCCTATTTTTATTTGTTTGCTTTGTTTTTGTTGGGGAGAAGGGAAATGGATGGATAACATTTCTAATTCCTGTATCAGTGCTTCTGATCTCATAGATACCAGAGCTGCAAGGGATCTTAAAGATTGTTTAATTCAATCTCCTTATTTCACAGATGAGAAAACTCACCTCTACAAAGGTTAAAGAACTTGCTCAAGGTCGTATAAATAATGAAAGCAATAGAATCTACTTCTGTTTAGTTTCCAGTCCTTTGAGTATGTGAGAGAAATTTATAAACCAGCTGGGCTTTCTCAGTGTGCATCACTCCTCAGAAAACTAACTTCTTCCATTAAATCTCAATTCACAAGCTTTCACTTTACATGCTGCCCTCTGCCTAACCTCTTCTCCACATTCCAGGGTCATGGCCCCTTTGTAGGCCATGAAACATCTGCTTTCTGCCCCCACCCTGCAGGACTTCCTTGGCAAATGAAGAACATAGAAATGAATTCTTCCACACCCATGCATGGCTCAGACATGTAGTCTGCCAAGATGCTGGGGTAGGGTGGCTATATGTGTTTCGGCCCTCATTACTTCATTTTGCTGTGTTTTCTAAAATGATGATTAAGTAATTCTTTCTGATTTAAACATTCCCTAGAAATATGAGACTAAAAGACCCCAGAATCTCTCTGAACCATTTCTACACCAACCGGAGAGCTTAACTTTCTGTTTGGCCCTCACTTTCCCCAAACTAGGAATTCAGTCTAGCAGTAATGCAAGTATTTCCTGACCTTGTTTTCTGCATTTCATCCTTACCCGTCTTTGTAAAGTTTTGTACCATACTATTAGCATTAGTAAAAGTGAGCCAGATATATATATATATATTTAATTTTATAAATTATATTTTGAGGAAGTGACTCAGATAATGGCTAATTTCAGCCATGCTGGATTCCTTTGACAAATCTCACATTGGAACCAATAATAATAATAGAGTCTAAAAGAAACCCATCTGGAACAGTGTAAAAGTGTCCTTGTTTCCCTTAAAAAAAACAGCCAGAACTTTAGTATGTATATCACTTTAAGCCAGCAGCTGTGTACTTGACCACCAAAACCTGGGCACTGCTTTCACCACATCATACCAGTGAGGGAGAGCTGAAGGGTGGTTAATAGTTATCCATGTTTATGCAGAAACTTGGGCTATTTCTTCAAGCATTACCTAACACATACTAAGCAATCAAAAATTGTTTGTAGAATAAATGAAGAGTAAAGAGAAGATTTGTCAGGCTTGAATTCCCCTGACACAGAGGTGTACTTACAAGCCTAGCATTACAAATGTAGTGTTCCTCTGAGACTATGTATCTGCAAAACATGTCTCTCGAGATCAGGGTACAGAGTTGTTTATCGGCCTATTCCATCAGGTGCGAGAGTCAAAAATCTGTGGCGGGAACAGCATAGATGTCATTTTCAGGCCTATTGCCCACAGTTGCCCCACAGGAGAAAATGTTATGCTGAGAGTTAGTATGCTCATGCTCCTCACCCCTGAGATTTTGATCCCTTCTCTCTCTCTCTCTCTATCTCTCTCTCTCTCTCTCTCTCTCTCTCTCTCTCTCTCTCTCTATATATATATATATATATATATATATATATATATATATGATTTCAGAGAGGAAAGGAGAGGGAGAGATAGAAACATCAATGATGAGAATCATCAATCAGCTGCCTCCTGCATGCCCCCTACTGGGGATCAAGCCCACAACCCAGGCATATGCCCTTGACCTGGAATAGAACTGTGACCTTCTGGTTCATGGGTCGACAATCAACCACTGAGCCAAACTGGCCAGGCCCAGCTTTTTGTTTTGTTTTTAATCCTCACCCAATAACATGCTTATTGATTTTTAGACTGAGAGGAAGGTAGAAAGAGAAAGAGAACCATCAATGTGAGAGAGAAATAATCATCAGTTTCCTCTCATACAGACCCCAACCATGGATCAAACCTGAAACCTAGGTATGTACCCTGAGTGGAAATCAACCCCACAACCCCACAGTGCTTATGATAATGCTCTAACCAACTTAGCCACACAGGCCAAGGCAGCAGTTAATTTCTTAAGAAGCAATATCTTGTCTGGAAGATTTTTTTTTCTACTGATGCCTAGATTTAAACTTCAGCCAAGATCTAGGCTTTCTAGTAAGTTAGAGACACTCTGAGATCATCCTAAAATTAAAGTTTTGAAACTGTTCATAGGCATATAGAAAAATATAATTTACTATAGGGTGGCAATTAATACAGTTTAATACCTATGGGGTACCTATGTGTATTTGTGGAGTGTAGGGTTGGGCAGGAAAAATGGTGAGGGATAGGCTGAAATATAAGGCTGGTGCAAGATCACAAAGGGCCTTGAATTTCATGTAAGGAATTGGAGATAAACTATTCCTTCATACTCTCCCTGTTCTTTACTCAGAATATCTAACAATTCATTGCTCTCGTTTATTTATGTTCATATTTTCCTAGTAGACATTAAGCAACATGAAGGCAGAGCCTATATCCAAGTTGTCTTTTTTCCTCTAGGGTTAGCAAAATGAGCAAAGTAACCATTTCACAAATATTAGCTGATATCATTATTGCTGTAGTGACTCAAAACAATGATTGTTTTTGAATAAAATCAAGAATGAATGAATAAATGATTCTGATTCTAAATATCTGATAGGGTGAGAATCACTTAAACCTGTAAAGGTAAACCAGAAAAGGAGATCTCCCTGACCTCAGTGTACTTCTGTCACCATAGGTAGTTCTCTTCAGTCATGCAGGACATACAGAAAATTCCATACAGTGAACACCAATTGTTCATTGACTTTTACATTAAAATTAAATTAAAATAGGAGTTAGTGGATTTTCCTTTGTTCCTTGCACTAACTAGTTCCCAGGGAGTACAATTTGACAGATTAATACTATGGGTCAGTATAAGTTTGATCCATATAATAAATCCAATTTCACTCAATATACTAGTACAGGATTAGATCTTATAGAGTCTATCCCTTACAGGAAATGTTTAATCCCCAACTTAGTAAAAACAGAAATAGTCCAGGTCAATGACTTTTTCATATTTGGGATTTTTGCTATTGATAAATAATAATAACAATAATATAATAACAATCACAACCACTTTTGAGCATCTGTTGTGCATCAGGAACTTTGTTAACTGCTATTGAGTAAGAATATTATTCCTATTTTCCAGATGAGAAAGCTGAATCTCAAAAAATTAAAGTAAATGGTAAGAATTCCTTCTTTTTATAGCAGCATAGTATTCCATTGTGTAGATGTATCACATTTTCTAATCCACTCATCTGCGGTGGGCACTTAGGCTGTTTCCAAATCTTAGCTACTGTAAATTGTGCTGCTGTGAACATAGGGGTGCATATATCCTTTCTGATTGGTGTTTCTGGTTTCTTGGGATATATTCCTAAAAGTGGTATTACTGGGTCAAATGGCAGTTCCATTTTTAAGTTTTTGAGGAAACTCCATACTGTTCTCCACAGTGACTGTACCATTCTGCATTCCCACCAGCAGTGCAAGAGGGTTCCTTTTTCTCCGCATCCTCGCCAGCACTTGTCATTTGTGGATTTGTTGATGATAACCATTCTGACAGGTGTGAGATGGTACCTCATTGTTATTTTGATTTGCATCTCTTGGATGGTTAGTGACTTTGAGCATGTTTTCATATGTCTCTTGGATTTCTGAATGTCCACTTTTGAAAAGTGTCTATTTATGTCCTTTTCCCATTTTTTGATTGGATTGCTTATCTTCCTTTTGTTACGTTGTATGAGTTTCCTGTAAATGTTGGAGATTAAACCCTTATCGGAGATAACATTGGCAAATATGTTCTCCCATGTATTGGGCTTTCTTGTTGTTTTGTTGATGGTTCTTTTGCTGTGCAGAAGCTTTTTATTTGATGTAGTCCCATTTGTTTGTTTTCTCCTTAGTTTCCATTGCCCTAGGAGCTGTATCGGTGAAGATATTGCTACGCGACAAATGTCTGCTATTTTGGTGCCTATGACTTCTTCTAAGATTTTTATGGTTTCCCATCTTATGTTTTCCATCCTTTATCCATTTTGAGTTTATTTCTGTGTATGGTGTAAGTTGGTGGTCTAGTTTCATTTTTTTGCAAGTATCTGTCCAATTTTCCCAACACCATTTATTGAGGAGACTGTCTTGACTCTATTTTATGCTCTTGCCTCCTTTGTCAAATATTAATTCAGCATAATGGCTTGGCTCAATTTCTGGGTTCTCTTTTCTATTCCATTGGTCTATATGTCTGTTCTTGTGCCAGTACCAGGCAGTTTTGATAACAATGGCTTTGTAGTATAGCTTGATATCTGGTATTATGATCCCTCCAACATTGTTCTTCTTTCTCAAGATTGCTGCAGCTATCCGAG
>NW_005871062.1:14887456-14997169 GCF_000147115.1 Myotis lucifugus | reverse complement strand
TCCAGATGGATTTTTGGCGAGTCTGTTCTGAGTTCTCCAAGTATGACATTGGTATTTAATGGGGATGCATTGAATTTATAGAGCATTATGCTAAGTGAAATAAGCCAGTCAATAAAAGAAAAATGTTACATGATCTCACTCATTTGTGGAATATAAAGACCATTATAAACTGATGAATAAAAATATATACAGAGGCAAAGGCCATCAAACAGACTGTCAAACTACAGCAGGAAGGTTGAGGAGGGTTGGGGGAGGAAGACAAGAGATCAACCGAAGGACTTATATGAGGAGGGGGGGCGGGTTGAGGGTATGTGCCGGGGGTTAGGGGAGGCTGGGAGAAGGTCAATGGGGGAAAAAGAAGACATATGTACTACTATTTGTAATACTTTAAACAATAAAATAAAATTTTAAAAAATGTTAAAGTATTTTAATAAGACAAACTCATAAATTATGACACCAGAAGTAAACCCCTCGCTCTGTCCACTTCCAACACTTGGACTCCTTTCATTATGGTGCTTCCTTTTTCACACACATTTATGCCTTAATAGCAAGGGGTTCTCCATTCAAGTCAACAAATATGGTCAGTATTTAGTATGGGTCAAATCCCAATGGAGTGACAGGAAAATTCACAGGCCCCTGGTGGCAAGGATTTTGGTATGACCATGAGGAGTGAGCTTGTTTGGGGTGATGTTATTATAATGTTACATGAGCCATTTGGCAAAATTGAGTTTAAAGGGGACCTGGAGTTTGAGAGAAACAAAGAGGCATGTGGGGGAAAAAAAACACAGCTGCTTTCTTTGATGCTGCCATAATGTACAAAAGGCTGCAATCTCATCAAAAGGAAAAATAAACAAATCTTTCAGTATATACAAGATAAATGGCAACCTGAGAATATGCGTTTCTTGTGATCAGCTCTAATACACTTCCCCTGACAGAGAGAAGACAGAGAATAGGAATTTGGATTGGAGAAGAGAGGCGCGCGTGTGCGTGCATGTGCCTGTGTGTGTGTGTGTGTGTGTGTGTGTGTGTGTGTGAATAATGTGGGGGTTTTCTTATGTGTATTTACATAGTTAACAGCAAATACAAAGAGGATGTGTGTGTTTGTGTGTGTGTGTGTGTGTGTGTGTGTGTGTGTGTGTGAATAGGGTGGGGGACTTCTTGTATGTGTTTACATGATTAACCGCAAATACAAAGAGCATGCCACCTATGCAAATGATGAAGTAGTTTGAGGCCAGTATCAGCTTTTTGTAAATTAAGAAATCCAACCACATTAATAAAAATTCTTTACATTTGTCCAAAATTTTGCAGTTTTTAATATTCCCTCAATTTTGCCTTTATTAGAATCCATTGCTTCTTATGTATATTTAATGTTTTTCAAAGTAATTTAATTGAAAAAATAATTTTTAAAAAGATACAATGTAGGCAAAAGAGCTCAGAAGAGAAGGTCAAGAAACTTAGATTCAAGTTTTTGCTCCAGGACATTCTAGAGATGTGACCTTGAGCATTCAGTGTAGCCACTCTTCCTAAAATGAGGTTATTGTAAAGCATGATACACTCCTGATTGATTACAGAAATGAAAAAGTAATCACATAAAACAAACATATTAGACAACATTTTTCTATCATAAAGTAATAAACAACATTAAGGGACTATTTTATTATTTACTGTTTAATATGAAAGACATTAATCATGCCCAGAGTAGAAATATCTGTTGTCATTCAATAAAAAGATTTAAATGATACTATAAATAATTCAGCAGGATTTTAACTGGGTTTTCCACATCATCAGAACACAAAAAGGGAAATTAAAATATATAAGCATGTCTATTTTACTGGAACTACATATTTTAGAAATTCTTCTCCCACCCACTACCCCAGAAAAATGGGGTGGAATGTAGTTATTTCTGCTGAGATTCTTAAGATGTTTATCAAACAGTGGGCAGAGTTTAGATTTAAATTTTTTAAAAAATTAATTTTTATTCAATCTTTAAATAGGAAAACTTTTTTAGATATATTTTATTGATTTTTTACAAAGAGGAAAGGAGAGGGATAGAGAGTTAGAAACATCAATGAGAGAGAAACATCGATCAGCTGCCTCCTGCACACCCCCCACCAGCGATGTGCCTGCAACCAAGGTAC
This sequence comes from Myotis lucifugus, assembly GCF_000147115.1. Taxonomy (NCBI): domain Eukaryota; kingdom Metazoa; phylum Chordata; class Mammalia; order Chiroptera; family Vespertilionidae; genus Myotis; species Myotis lucifugus. Next base: position 14,995,031 of record NW_005871062.1, on the reverse strand, counting down.
ATGCCCTTGACCGGAACCAAACCTGGGACCCTTGGGTCTGCAGGCCGGTGCTCTATCCACTGAGCCAAACCAGTGAGGGCAATAGGAAAACTTTTAACTGTAAGTTAGCAACTGCAATTCTTTAGTTTTTAAATGCTTAAGTAGGATGAGCTTTGGAAGGAAAGGGAAATAGTATAGGATGATTTTTAAGGTATATAATTTGCAGGACATCAAGGAAACCTCAACCACCCATCTGTTCTCACCCATATTTTCTTTCCTAACCTGCTAAATTTTTATTATCTGGAAGTCCTTCTTTTTCATTAAGTATTGTGCTCCCCAATAGTCTTTTGCATAAATAAAAAAAATCTCTAGGAGAGCCTCACATTACAGCTCATTATGGGGAGCTGGAGAGAGCCCACCAATCATGCCACAAGAATGACAACTTGGTTTTAAACTGCATTTAATTAATCATTTGGAATCACTACCTAGACCCCCATGTTGAAAAGTACAATGAAGCTCGACAGTGGTTCTGTGGGCACTAGAGCCATGGCTGGTTCACACCATCCAGCATGGATGCAGGACAAGGGAGAGTGATGCACCTGTCAAGTGTTTCTGTCCTTGTGCCAACACACTCATCTGGCAGGTGAAAACTCCTTAGCCCAGATTAACTATGGTTTGCCCAATGCCACTCAGCCAACCTAGAGGTCTGCCAAAGAAATTAGAAGCAAAGAAAATTCAGATTTTTAAATTAAAAATTCAGTGTTCTTCTACCTCTACTATGTTCATTCACGTCTCAATTTCATTTTACCAGTCCACTTTTTACTATGACCATATGAAAAGAAGTAGGGGGGCGGAAAATGCAACACCTCTGAAGTTTTGGCCAAAATGGTTTTGTCTAGAGATGGTTGGACCAATCTCACTATATCATAATTTATCTCAAAAAGGGAAATAATGAAACTCCAAAGTTGCATGTACCCTAAGACAGATACATAAACTACAAATTCCTATGGAACTTTATATCCTGATATGATGGAGCAATTTATATAAGCAATTTAAGTAAATATAGAGAAATGTCCTTGTGGCATTTCCCAGCAACTGATCTATGTAATGAGCCAGGAAATAAGTGAGAAACATTGCAGGCCTCTGCTGTGTTGTCAAAGATGAAACATATAGGAGGAAATTTTTATGAGCAAAAAAACAAGAAAACCCTGTATGCGCATTTCATAAAAATGGCTTATTATTGATGTACACATAAAAGTCTCCTATCTAACTTCTGTGTATGATTAGGTATATTAGCTGATTTTGCAAGATAGACTCCTGTATCCCAAAGATAAGAATCAATTGACTTGTCCTATTTATTTAACAATTGCAATACACTTAATCATCTGCAGCCCTGACTCACAGCTTTTATAAGTGGCTCACATTTATTCTGCCTAAGAAAACCAAAAGTCCTCAGCTTTCAACAGAGCTTTATTTGCCTTCCAGAAACATTCTTAAGACCTGCTTAAAGAAAAAATGACCCACCCTTGCCAGGTGGCTCAGTTGGTTAGAGTGTTATGCTGTACACACACACACACACACAAAAGGTGTCTGGTTTGATTTCTGGTCAGGGCACATACCTAGGTTGCAGGTTCAATCCCCAGTGGGAACATGTACAGAAGGCAACCAATTGATGTGTTGTTGTTTTTATCTCCTCTCTCTCTCTCTCTCTCTCTCTCTCTCTCTCTCTCTCTCTCTCTCCTCAAAACCAATAAAACATATCCTTAGGTGAGGATTAAAAGAAAGAGGGGAGGGAGGAAAAAAGGGAGGGAGGGAAGAAGAGTAGGAGGGAGAGAAAGGGGGGTGAGGAAAGGAAGGAAGAAAACTGATCCCTGTGGAGATGTTTGATTTGTGTATTGTACCAACCTGAGTAAAAAGTGACATGGGAAGAGGGCCCCTTTAAATGCCCTTATGAAGGAGATGCCACATGCTTATGATGCCCAGGACAAATGGACAGCACTAATGCTGATGGGTCACCCCAGTGCAAGTGACTCACTTAATTATTCAAAGGGAGCCTTTATAAGGACAAAAAGTGGATTAACCAGAAAAAAATCAAATTCTCATATGCAATGTCACATAAAATCTTTCAGCATTTAAGCATAAGCATAACCAATACAGCAACATTCCTAACACAAATATTTGTACATTTGAAATTTTAGGAAAAAAGCAAATTACAAATAATATCATATCATAGCTTGGTAGGCTTTTATAGTAAAATATGGGGTTGAATCCAGTTTCAGTCACTACCTAGTTGTGTGAGTATAGAAACACTGCTCAATTTCTTTGTGTCTGTTTTTACCTCTCTAATATCTACCATGCTAAATGGTTATGTGTAAAAATAGTGCATATATAATGTGTAGTTCACAATATGGGCTAAATGAATGGATATTATTATTGTTATTACAACTGCAACAGAACATCAATGCCTGTGTCTATTCCTAGAGGATAGGGGAAGGAATGTATTGGTCTTGATAGGGCAGGGCCTCAATATTCTTTTCTTTTCCAGCTCCATGCCCCCTTGACTTGAATGGATCCTTTCTCAGCTCTGATCTGACCACTGTTCAGAGTTCAGCCTTTACAGTTAAGCAATGTTCAATTTCATTTATACAACTACATTTCTATTTTCAAAAACTTTAGCTGTAGGTATCTTCTCAAAAAATAAAATCTCAGTAATGTAAAGTGAATCAAAGTAGAATTGTTCTCTGGAAATCTCCTCAACCCCACCTTATTCTCCTCAGGATTCTCTAAGACACAGCCAGAACATCTACCACTTTTTAAGTATGTTCAGTGGTTCTCACCCAAGGTGGTAATACCTCTAGGGTCATTTGGAAATGTCTGTGGGCCATTATAGCTGAAACAGTGGTGGGTGAAGGCACCTGGAAGCGAGAGGGCAACAGGACAGACAACATCTTGCAAAGAGAGGGACACTCCCTCACCTCAAAGGACTATCATTCCCCAAATGTCATTAATGCCTCAAGTAAAAACGCTCAGAGCTCTATCTGTTCCTCCTTGTTCTTGCATGAGTCTGTGCATGAGAATATAACTCAGGAACCGTCAGATGGAAGAGATGCAAAGGGCAAGGTATCGGGGAAGGGGCACAAAGCTTCCATGTTCTCTGAATGTGTCATTCTCCCCAAATCTCCACATGTTCACCAACTTGGAAGCTATCCAACCCCATCCTTTTGGGTTTTTATGGAGGCTGCAATACATAGATATGATTGAGTAAATCATTGGCTATTGGCAAATGAACTCAATCTCCAGCTCTTCTTCCCTGGATGGTGGTGGTGGTAGAGAGACTTAAAATTCCAATCCTCCAATCACATGATTGGTTCCCCTGGCAACCAGCCTCACCCTTACAAAAAGATACCTTGATTCTTTCATTACTCAGGAAATTCTAAAGAATTCAGGAACTCTTACAGAAATGGACAAACACCAAATATATATATATTGAGTGGGATAAAAGTAGATTTATAGTTGTATGTGAAACAGAGTTTACTCTTGTATTATTATTTATTAATTATTGTATTATTTTACATATGGACAACTGTAAACCTGCTTTTTCCCTAATGTGTGTATATATATATATATATATATATATATATATATATATATATATATATATATATATATAATGCTAATTATACTGGACATCATTCAGGATGTCCTTCCTGACAAAGCCAAGGACAGAGGGAAGCAGCCTGGGTCCCGGGTGCCTGTGGGTGGCCCGAGGGAAGCCAGCCTGGGTCCCGAGTGCCTGCAGGCATCTGGAGGAGGGAAGCCTGGGTCCCGGATGCCAGAGGGAAGCCTGTGCCAGCAGCCGGGGGAAGGAAGACCTACTCTTGCACAAATTTTCATGCATCGGGCCTCTAGTATACTTAATAAATAACAATATCACAGGAACATAGACCTTGGAGGCACAAACTCCAACACAGGAAGACTGCCATGTGTCTTTTGAGTTTAGAGGTTAGAACAATCAGTGAGGGCAGGAACCATCCAGAGAACTTCAGGAGAAAGGTGGTACTTTTCTACTACAAAAAAAGGGTTGGATTAGAGGGTCAACAAACTTTTTCTGTAAAGGGCTAGATAGTAAAATATTTTAGGCTTTGTGGGCTACATGGTCTCTGTAGTAACTACTCAACCCTGCCATTAAGCAGTTTAAGTGTAATAACAGCCATTGACTATATGTAAGAAAAAGGGCATGGCTGTGTGCTGAAAAAACTATTTACAGTACCAGATAGCAGGCTGGATTTGATCTGCAGGCTATCATTTGTCAACTCTTGGATTAGATTGTAGATTTAATTATAAACCTCTTATTCTGGCTTCAAGGTCTTTCCAATTGCACTGAAATCTACCTTTTCAATCTCTCTGTACTTCTCAATAGGTAAAGGATATTAAGGAAGGAGTTACACTTGAATAAACAATGGTGGCAAGAATGAAGGTCATGTCCAACACAAAGAAAAATTAGCTTGGTTAGAACAGAGGGTTCTATTGAAGAGTAGAGAGGGACTGAAACATAGATTTGAGTCCAGTGGCAGAGTGTCTGCAGAGCTAGATTAGGGAATTTATATCCTAACCTATAGGCAATGGGGAACATTTTATGCACTTAAGCAGGAAAGAGGGGTATTTTTAAAAGATCAAGATTTTTCTTTAACTCTCATAGAGATTAAACCTATTCTTTTTATTAAAATATACTTTTACTGATTTCAGAGAGGAAGGAAGAGGGAGAGAGAGAGAAACATCAATGGTGAGAATCATTGATCAGCTGCCTCCTGCACTGGGGACTGAGCCCACAACCTGAGGATGTGCCCTGATTTGTAATAGAACTGTGACCTCCTGGTTCATAGGTTGACACTCAACCACTGAGCCACATTGGGTAGTCTAAACCTACTACTCTTGTGGTAGACATGGAGAGCACCACCCACATAGCCCTTCATGGATGAACTTGCTGTCCAGGTGAGTAGAACAGCTCATCCATCAGCTCCTCCAGCATCTGCCTTTACTAAAAGAGAAGCCTTGCCCTAGACCAGTGATGGTGAACCTATGACACGCGTGTCAGAGGTGACACGCAAACTCATTTTTTTGGTTGATTTTTCTTTGTTAAATGGCATTTAAATATATAAAATAAATATCAAAAATATAAATCTTTGTTTTACTATTGTTGCTAATATCAAAAAATTTATATATGTGACCAGAGTTAAGTTAGGGTTTTTCAAAATGCTGACACACCGAGCTCAAAAGATTCGCCATCACTGCTCTAGACCAAGCCTTTCCCCCGCAGACCACGCCTAATGACCACTGAGAGAGGTGAGATATAAAGGCCTCTCAGAGGGACTCTCTGATGGGGAATATTTGTTCTATAGCTAGCTTTCAGATATTCTGGGCCTTTGTGGGGCTTGCATCCCAGTTTCACCTACCCCTCTGCCCAATACTGCTTCTTGCACTTTTCCCTCATAGGTATACATCTTTCACCTATTGTATGAATTGTGTCCCCTCAAATCCATACATTGAAGCCCTAACCCCTAGTATCTCAGAAGGTAACCTTATTTAGACATAGTCCTTGCTGATGGAACTAGTTAAGAAGGGGGTCATACTGAAGTAAGGTGGGCTTTTAGTCCAATAGTTGGTGGACTTTAAAAGAGGAAACTTGGACATGGACACCCACACAGGAGAATTCTACAGGAGGATGAATGCAGAAATTGGGGTAATGTAACAAGCCAAGGTACAGCAAAAGCTAAGACAGGGGCCTGGACATATCCTTTCCTCACAGGAACTGACCCTGCCAACACTTTGATCTCTGATTTCCATCCTCCAGAACAGTGAAGCGATATATTTCACTTGTTTAAGTCAGCCAGTCTGTGGTACTTCGTTATGGCAGCCTAGGAAACAAATACATACCCAAACTCCATCTGAATGTTTACTGCGAGGGAAGCTAACCTGTGAGAATATTATTTTAATAAAAAATTAATCTGAAAATATTAAACAATAGTGTGGCATGCCCTGATGTAAAGAGTAAAAAACAATGTTTGTTTGGTGTGGTTATTTTTTTAATTCTCACCCGAGGATCTTTTTTTTCCATTGTTTTTAGAGAGATTGTGTGGAAGGGAGGGGGAGAGACAGAGAGAGAAACATAGCAATCTTCATGGGGGCAGGGATTGAGCCTCCAATGGAGATACATGCCCTTGACCACAATTGAACCTGCGACCTTTCAGTCAAGGGGCTGACCCTCTAACCACTGAGCAAAACCAGCGAGGGCAAAAAAGAAATCTTAAAGAAGGTTTCACATAGACTTTTACATTAATACATCAAGTATAAAAACCTTCAAATTATTTTAATTTACATGCAAGATTTTTGTGGGTTGTTTTTGTTTTAAAGAAAAAAAACAGAGGTCAAGGCCAGAGCAAAAGTAGAGAAGCAGATGCAAGAGTTTGTGAGGATAAGCATTGACATAGCAATGAGTTAATTAGGTAATATGAAATTGCTGATCATGCTGTGTACCCATTCTGTAGAGAGAAAATAAATGGTCCAGGTGAGAAATTCTGCTTTGGTCTATCTTTAGATAGAAACCACTGTGTTCCAAACTGTTTAATATATCTAAATAACGAACTGCCTACTAAGCTTATTCTGCTGGAGGCAATAGTGAAAGATGCTTTCTTTGTTCCAAAATATCTAGATGAAACCATGGGACAAACTTTTTTCCCCCTGTAACTAGACAGTTTCTCCAAAGTTTTACTCGTAACACATACTTGCTTATCTATCCCCAGCACTGACAATGTTTGGTATTACCAGGGCTCCAGAAGCCTGAGTTTACCCTCCTGTCACACAAGCAGATCAAGGGTAAAAGTGGATGAAAGAAGTAGGGTAAAGAGTGCAGCAAAGTAAATGGGAGTGGATTCTATCTCAAGTCAACCTAAGATGAGCAGGTGACCTTGAGTAAGTTATTTCCTCTCCCTGAGTGTCCCTTGTCTCATTTATAAAATTTAAGATTGAGCTAGATTACCTCTAAATTTTGTAAGAGTGGACTAACAATGAGCAAAATTATAAAAAAACAAAACAGAAGAAATAAAACAAGCAAACAAACGAAAAGTGTGCAGAATTTAGGAGAGGTGTTTGTAGAACATTGGTGTATAGCTAGAAACCCTGCCCCTCCACAGCCCATCCCAAGTACCCGTGCTCTGGCATAAGAAGTCCCACTGTTGGCACAGCATGAATTAGATTGCTAATATTACCGCAGTCATCCCTTCTTATCTGTCATGATGATCGTGTTCTCTCCTTCCACTGGAACATAATGGAAAACACACCGTCCTTTTAACAAAATACATCAAGTTCAAGCAGTGCTTTTACTATGAAAAAGAGGTTTCTTTGAGCACGTAACAACAATTCTATAATTGATTTTTGTTTTTGCCCTTGCTGATAAAAGGAAGATGAATGTGAATTATATTTCAATAATTCTGACTAAACACACACACACATACACACACACACACACACACACACATGACTGTAATGCCTACCTTAGTGGTCATTGTGAAGAGTGGTCAGGATAGGTGTAAAGAATCTACACGTTGGAGGTAGTCAGTAAATCATCAGCCACTAATAGTCTCCTCATGATACCATATGTTAATGTGGGCATTTTAGAGCTTTCAATTCTTTCACTAGCATTTTTATTTTCAACAGAATTCATGGGTATAGCAAAGCAAGTAATAAAGCTAGGGAGATTTGCAAGAATGTACCCAAAAAGTACATAAAACTCTGAAAGAATTTTGCCTTTTCTCCTCAGGCCTCAGCTGATGGGGAAGTAAATGAATCTTCAGTAAACATTTCTGGCATCAGATGATATTTCCAAGCATTGTATTATGGTTCCAAATGTCTGTGTGAGTTAATTGTATTCATGACTACTGGTAATTATTTGGAAAGTATGCTTCTCAATCTACTCGTGGAATCATTGAGGACTTACAGGAAGGCAGTACTCTATTTACTCTCAAAGTGGATCTGAAATAAGTTCTCTGTTATATGGGCAGCCTAGTCTTTCCACGTGAAAACAGGGCACTTGGTGGAGAGTGCAGGTTCATGTTAGTGAATGGTTTTGAGGTCTTTTCAAAATCACTGAGTATTAGACCTGGAGGGAAATTTAGAGATACACTAACGGAGTCTACTCCTCATTTTTATTTGAAATAACTGGGGTAAAGGAGGGTTAAATGATTTACCCAAAGCCACCGCAACTCAGACTAAAATCTGCGTGGCCTAACTTCCAAATCAGTGTCCTTTCCACATACTGTCCTGCTTCATCATGACAAAATAACATAGGAAAAAACACTGACACATATGAATTTCATATTGTGGGGTCACATTGACATCTAGATATATAATCTTATCATGTAACTGCTTATGAAGCATAGTAACCTCCATCTTGTATAAAACTGCCTTTTGAAATTCTCTGCTATTGTTAGATAGTCCCTAGTCCTGTAAACTCTGTCAATGTAAACTCTGTCACTTTAAGACAGTCTCTTATCCTATAAAATGACTTTGTTTTTAGTTCAAATAATAGAAAAAGATAAACTTAACTGTCTGACCTTGCAAACTAGCCATCCAATGTAATAGACTAATCCTATCTAATAAAAGAATAATATGCAAATTGACCATCACTCCAACACACAAGATGGCCACCCCCGTGTGGACACAAGATGGCTGCCACAAGATGGCCAGCAGGGGAGCGCCAGTTGTGCGCAATCACGCCCACCAGGGAGAGCCAGTCGGAGAGACCAGCCCTGAAAAGGGACAGCAGTTGGCGGTTTCACGCCTGCAGGGGAGCGCAGTTAGGGGTGCCCAGCCCAGCATTGGAGCGCAGTTATGGGTGACCACGCCGCCAGGGGAGGGCAGTTTAGCGGCACTCAGCCTCGCAGGGGAGCAGTTACGCGTCAATCAGTCTGCGCAGTGAATGGTTAGGGGGTGATCAGGCTGGCAGGCAGAAGCAATTAGGGGCAATCAGGCAGGCAGGTAGGCATAGAAGTTGGGAGCCAGGAGTCCTGGATTGTGAGAGGGATGTCCAACTGCTGTGGGATCAGGCCTAAACAGGCAGTCGGACATCCCTTGAGGAGTCCCAGATTGGAGAGGGTGCAGGCTGGGCTGAGGGATACACACACACACACACACACACACACACACACACACACATACACACACACCCGTGCATGAATTTCATGCACCGGGCCTCTAGTACTGATAATAATTCCCAAGTACAAACTCATTATGTATTCAAGGTTACAACTGTCTGCAACAATAACTTACACAGAGTCCTTTGTAATATCTGCAAACAAAGGGGCCCGAAAGGATAAATACGGGAGACTTCCTATATGTGGTGCTCAGAGATTTGGAAGAGACACCTCCCTCTGGGCTGCACACAATAAACGACTCCTAATTAACTGGTTCATTAAGGCGTCTTGTATCTCATTTGCTGATTTACGATACAACACTTATATGTCCTTTCATCATCAACTGATGCTAAGAAAATGAGAACAGGCCAGAAGACATAGGCATGCTCTAGAGAACCATGTGTGTCATGGGAATAACATGAGCTTTGGCTCCAAAAAGATATGAGTTTAAATGACTGTTCAGTGCAACTTTGAGCTGCTTACCGATCCTCACTATGATCCTCAATTTTCTGTGGTTCCAATGAAATGGTGATAATACCTGTCTTTAGGGCTTAACAAGAGAGAAGAAATTCCACATGTAAGGATATTGGTACATAGTAGGTGTTTAATAAATGTGAATTATTATTACCTCTGAGGCCCATTCGTGGTTCAGCCATTTCCTTCCCCAGTGCCCCTACAGGCGATGTGGAGAGTATTTAGAGTATCAAATTGAAGTAAAAAAGCTTGGGCTCAAGTCTAACTGCCATCAGCTGCCATAGTTAAGGAACTTCCTTGATCTTGTTCTTGCTTTGGTCTAGCCTTGGCTCCTGGCTATAATGGGAGCTAAGTTCTATTATTCCTCCAGAATGTGAGCTACTTTGGGGATATTTTTATTTCCATGGTGCCTTTCCCAGGGGCTGCCAAGAGTCTCAAGTCAATCCCTCTGTGATAAAAGTACCCTACAGAGTCTCCAAGGCTCCCCAGAGAGGCATCCCTTCAGCCCCCCTAAGGCCCTGGCTCAGAGATATCAGGAAATTTTAATGTTTTCACATTGTTCTATTTCCAATATGTCTATTCTGCACAGAACTCCACAGCCCTCACATGTCTAATTTCAATGAAAAAGTCACATGTTCTCAAGAAAATAAAGAAGGTCATGAACTTAGGTAATAAAAATACCTTACTCCTCCATTTCCAAAACCCATACTGCATGCCTTGGTGTGATTTGTAAAAGCTGTTCTCAACAACTCCTCCTCCTTCCATCTCTTCATTCAAAACACAACATGACATTCTAACCAAAAAGACATCTGCCATCTGGCAAAGTCCTATTTTTATTGCCAAGGAAATCAAAATATTAATAATCTTAAAATAGTAACACCATTATATTCTGCTGATCCTCTTTTGTCAATTTCTCCAAAATATTATTATTTGTCAAAATCTGTGTCTGCAGGCTATCTGTGATTAAGAGAAGGTCACCCAAATACAAATGTTGGTGGAGACTCCTGTAATTTGATGATCGCCCAAGTGTTTCAACAAAATCAAGACCCAACACATGTACTTAGAGGTTCATAAAATAAAGGACCAATGCAGTGTCTAGAAGACATAGAATGGGTTTTCTATTTTCGGTGCTGCTATTGGAAAGTCTAAACAGTGAGGCTTTCAGCTGTTTTGTGCTTTTCAAGACATTTGAAAATGAACACCGTGAAAGTCTTTAAATTTTTATCACCCTGAAAGGTGAGATTTGTTTTTATAAATAAAGGTTTGCATTCTCCAAAGCAGTCAAGGAACAAACGTACCTGTCAGGCTGAACTCTGATGCTGAAAAATCCACGTCTTCAGCTAAGTCACATGAATTTTTACGCCATTTTCCAAGATTTTTCTTTGTTTCTTAGATTTGCACTGAGGCCTTTCCCATTGGCAACTCTTTTATTTTTAAAAAAACCTCAACAAGGGGAGATAGTGTCTCTCTTTTTTATGAAGGGGGGGGGCCTTTTCCCCCCTCAGAAAGTTGGAACTTTGCAGGGCTTATATTCAAATTCCCCGGGGGTATTCGGGGGGGGGGGGGGGGGCTGGTTCCCAAGCTTATGCTCTCATCGCTCCCGGATCCCTCACTGAGGTCTTGATGTCTGTGACTGATGAATTGTATGTCCTAGACTCATAAGAATTCAGCTATAAATTAAAATACCCATAACTCATTTGTTAAGAAAAGGAGCTAATATAATCGCGAGGCACTGTGAAAATCATGACATTTCTAAGCAGATAATTAAGTCCTGACATTAATAAACTTGTTGCGAGTCTAACGTTCTTTAAAAATTAACTAATAGGTGCTTTTGAAGCTCACCGCTTGGGGGGAAGTCTTCCTGACTGTCAGAGCTGGAGATGTCCCGCTGGCTGATGTTTGCTAACACCCCAGTTAGCCTGCTTAGGAACATGTTGACAACATTAAAGACAGCTGAGTGTATTCATGGAAAGATAAATATTAAAAAGGAGCTGGAGGGAAGGAGGGAGATATTTTTTTAAACACACGCCATTAGGCAAACAAACGATGCTATTTTCTGTTTCTGAAACAAAAATTGTGGTGGATGGAGGAAATCACGTCTCAGGGACCAGCAGCTTCAGAGTCAGGCAGAGATCATTAAAATCCTCAACAGGCATCAAAGGCTTTCCTCAAAGGACAGAACAGAACATCTGGGACCGTGCTATGGTAAAGATTTGTTGTTTCCCTCTGATCAAGCTTAACTTACTGAATCAAGAAGGTCCATTAATGCATGGCAGCCTTGCAAAATAGAGTGCTGGCTTCACACCACTCTTCACTATTAAATGAATATGTAATGCTATGGAAATTTCATCACTCCTTAAACTTGTGGATCATTTTAACAGAGAAAGCCTCTTGCAGGTTGCTGAAGGTGGAATCAGGCCCTTCCGGCTGATTCTGTCTCAATCAGGGACCCTCAAGCAACTGGTCTAAGCCAAAGAATAGTAAGTGCTGGAGCTTAGCATGCGGTCATAAAGGATCTTAAGGTTGAAAGGGACTTTGTCCAGCTAGTCCCCTGTGGGGAAGGAAGGAAAGATTGCCTAGCAGTTACTGGTAAAGATTTCTTCCTTATATAGCTCACTGGACATTCTTAAAATTCTGCTTAAAATATAATTCCCTGTGTCCTTGTGGGGTACACTATGGAATGTACAAAGTTGGAGGCTTCTTCTTCAGGTGAAATGCCAAGCTTTTTAAAAACTTATTCATATAGGCTTATACTTATATTATTAACTTTATTCATGCCTTCATTTAAGCGTTTACTAAATATTTATTGAGCATGCACCTTGTGACAGGGACCCTTCTAGGTAAAGAAGATTCAAAGATGAATAAGATTTTATCTGAACCTTCAAGAAGTTCCCATTCTCATTCCACCCAGTGTGATTAATGAGCCTTTGAGAGAGAGAAGTGTACAAGGTGCAGCAGAGGCAAGCACAGGGATGCAACTCTATGCAGGAAGGTCACAGGAGCGAGGTTTCAGCTGAGACCTGAGGCTGAGGAGTTCAGCAGACAAACAAAAGGAAATGAGCTGTCCGGGGAGGTAGGGAGCTTGGACAAGACAGGCGGTGCAATAGTCTCTGTGCACAGGAACTTTATGGGTGGTAAACTTATGGAATTAGTTGTTCAAGAGATGATAGGAGTTGAAAATGAAGATGTCTTTAAACTATTTTGTAAACAACTCACAAATAAAATTTTAATAAAGGAGGTGAAGGTGCCTGGGGGTATAGCACTCACCTTTCAGATTATTGCACTTTCCTGTATGTAATTCAGTTCATTAGGAAGAGTAAAGCCCTCTTACCCCTCTGTGATAATCAGGGTAGGTTTCTTAAATAAATATTTTCATGTATTTCATCAGAGGCTGAATCCTGAGCCAAGAAGACCACAGGGTTCCCCAAACTCGCCATCCATATGTAGCCTGTCCCTTCCTCCCTCTAAGAGACCTGCACCTGGGTTTTGCTCCATGCACCATCCTGCCTGCCCTGCAGCACTCAGCTGGCTTTCTAGCTGCAGTGCCGCATTGCTGACTCACAGCCATCTGATAACTACCCAGAACCTCGCTGTCTCTCTCTCCTTCCCACACAGCCAGGTCTTCCCCTATACTAGTAAGTACAGGCACATTGGGGTCTTCTCTCCTCCTGTGTGTACCTCTGCTCCGTATTAGATGCAGCTTTCTTGCGTCTATTTCTGATCTCTTTTCTAAATCACCAAGGTCATGTTGAATTCTGAATCTATCTTTCATCAAATTAATAGAACCCAGTGTATACGACTTTGTTATCCGTATACTTAAGTAATAGTCTTCATTCAACTCTTTGCTGTGTCATTGACGTAGCCTGATCCTAAGCTTCTTCCTACTGAACATCACTTGTTATATTCCAAGCTACCATTTGTTTTCAAGGACCATTCTGAGATTGCGTTTCCAACCAGATGTTAGAAATATACCTCAGAACTGTATGTGTTCTCAGCCACATCTCAGTAAGAATTGATATTGTGTTACCAAGATCAGTTTAGAAACGTTACCAGGGTCAAGAGAAATGACAGCTACAGGAAGCAAAACTGTTCTGCCCTGAAATAGATTAGGTTTTTCTAATAGGGCTTGATCTTGATAGCAGTGACCATAAAGCTAACTAGAACTTTAGAGTGTTAAACGGACTTTCAAATAACTGAACCGAATGGCAACTCAGTGAGGTGGGTATTTGAAGTCCTATTGGATAAATGAGAACACTGCAGGCCAGGTGGAATAGGGGTTGAGCATCAACCCATGAACCCAGAGGTCACTGGTTTGATTCCCAGTTAGGGCATATATCTTGGTCATATTTCCCTTTAGGATATTTCCCACCACTGCTTTCCTGCCTGCTTTAATGACTAACCAGGATGGATGTGAGCAGCTCAAACTATGGTAGCTGGTCAGTCAGGCTACATGTCTTTACTGAGCATCTGGTCATTTCTAAGCACTTTCCAATTATGCCAAAAAAACACAAGGTTATAAAGTAAAAAGACACAGCCACTCAACTTCACCCTTCAGTAAAAGAGATACAGACAACTGCAATAAATCATGGCCCATTAAAAATACTGACATAAATAGAAGAAGAAATATTGATTCATTCTGAATGGAGTCAGGCAAGACTTCCCTGAGAACATGGTACTTGAAATGAGTTTTGAAGACAGGGACTATAATGTTGATTTCCCTATGGCACATTTTACAAACACCCAAATAAACTGGACGACTGAGTATAAATCACATAAATTATTAACAATTATGCGAGTTGAATTAGGAGAATGCGATTAAACCTAGGCATCTGGAGCAGATGTTTTGAGGAATGGTCAGTCGAAGCATGAACAATTTGATAACTAATGATGAGACAAATGAAGGGGTGGCAGAGACATGTTTACAGGAGAACAATAAAACCCTGCACACCTGGGCTACGTAAGGATGGCAGATGGCAGAAGCTAGAATGGAAGACCCAAAAAAAGCTACAAGAAGTGGCAAATTCTAGCAGCGGTAGAATCAAACTCACTGACTGAATTCTAAGTCCACTCAGGATCGATTGGGAACTGTAGTCAAGTACTAAGGTGCATCCTCTATAAGCGAGGGTTGTCAGAATCTCCAGTGAGTCATCTGCCCAGGAAAGCACCCCAGCAGGACACAGGAGAATTTGTATGAAACACCATCTGCAAGGGAAAGACCTCTCCTGGGTCACTGAACAGAGCTTCTGAGACATCTCTTCTGCCCCCATCCTCATCCCCCATACTGTCAGCACACAATGGCGAGAACAAAGGAGCAGACAAATCATTTAGCACATGATTAGCGGTTCATGAGGCAGAAGGCAAGTAAAATGTACTCACAGCATCACTTGCCAAGTATGCCTGTCTGTCATAAAGCAAAAGAGAACCCACCTGTATACAGACAGGTTTTGTCATCATTCTGAGAGGGCCTCTCAGCAGGAAGTCATCCCATTACTGTTACTTGGCAGAACAAATCCAAAGGAAGCAAGGCAACAGAGGCCATAGTACTGATGGATTTATTCATCTCTCTACACATTAATTCTGTTAACTTTTCTTACGTGTGTTCGATGTGCCAGGCACAGTGCAAGACACTGGATATACAAGGAAAAACCCCATCTGTGTTCAAACAGCATTTCTTAAGTGCAATTTTGGGGAAATTCATGGGCATATGGGAGGGTGGGAGCTGGGTCTTAAAATGAGGACTTGGTTAGATGAAAATGAGAGAAGAGGGTTGAACAGGCCCAGAAAGCAAAAGAGGTCAGGCTGAGAAAAGGCAAAGAGGTTTGAAACAACATTAAGTGTTGGGGGGAACTAGAAGCAGAACTGGATGACCTATATGTAAATTAAGTGAAAACAATGAAGCTATATAAGGTAGGTGGGGGCCACACAAGTATGGCTTCCTACATAAGATGTTTGAATTTTTTGAATAGGCCAATGGGAAACCAATAGAGAATTTAAAACCAAGGATCCCTAATGAATTCCTTATTTTAACCAAAATGACTTTAGAGTTTAACATTTAGGATATTTGATAAATAGTCTTTATTATATTTAAGTTATTTTCTTTTCCTATATTACCT
Source organism: Myotis lucifugus (assembly GCF_000147115.1). Lineage (NCBI taxonomy): Eukaryota > Metazoa > Chordata > Mammalia > Chiroptera > Vespertilionidae > Myotis > Myotis lucifugus. The sequence goes on along the minus strand of NW_005871062.1, from coordinate 14,979,277 downwards.
GGAATTTTATTAGGACTGGCTGTTGATTTTTATCAAATGTCTTTCAACATCTTTCACTATGATCATATGACTTTTGTCCTTGAATTTGTTCAAGCCTTATGTTGACAGATTGATGGATGTTGCATTTCTTGAGTAAATCCTATTTTGTCACAATATATTATATTGTGATACATTGTTGTCTTTTATTTTCTAATATTTTATTTAGAACTTCTGAATTCATATCCATCAATGATCCTGATCATTCTTTCCATCTTGCATGGTTTTTCTTTCTTTTTTCAGAAATAACTATTCTGCCAGGTCAGGTAGAATAGTGGTTGAGTATCAACCCATGAACCAAGAGGTCACTGGTTTGATTCCCAGTCAGGGCATGTACCCAGGTTTTGGGCTCAATCCCCAACAGGGGGTGTGCAGGTGTGTTTCTCTCTCATTGATGTTTCTATCTCTTTATCCCTCTCCCTTCCTCTCTCTCTAAAAATATTTTAAATAGAAATAACTTTATTCTAGTTTAGTAATAAGTTATATTGACTTTATAAAATCAGATCAAATCATTTACTCATTTTTTTATGATCTGGATTAGAAACAGCTTTAGAATGACCTGTTATTTAAGGTTAAGATAACATTTTATGTGTGAACACCTGTGTTTCTGGGCTTTCTACATATCTAGATATCTAATCACAGGTATGATCTCTTCCATGATGATTGGCTTATCAGTTTCTGTTCGGATTTTTTTTTGTCAGCTTTACCAACTTATATTTTGCTAATAAATCAAACACTTTATCTAAGTTTTCAAATATTTTATTTTCTTACAATTATTTTCATTTTCTGTATTTAGTTATATCTTCCTTCTCATTTATACTTTATATATTTTAATTCACTATGTTTTCCTTAATCATGCTTATAACAGGTAAGTCTAGTCTGTTAGATTTTTAAGGTTTTTAAATTTATCTTTTCTTCCATTTCTCATTTTCTATTTTACTAATTTCTGCTTTTATCTTTGCTAATTTTGCTTCTTGGTTTATAAAATTACTTTTCCTGTCCCTTCAGAAGCATACTATTTGATTTACTTCTTCATTTTTCTTCTTTAATAGCAAAGGAATGTAAGGCTGTATATTTTCAGAGTAGTGCTTCTAAGTTTAAATTATTGACTTCTACCAATATTGCTCCCCTACTTTCTCTTAGCTTATATTTGCTTGATATCTTTTTCTGCCTTTTCACTTTCAACCTTTATAACTTTGACTATTTTTCTGTAACTAGGATAAATATGAGTTGAATTTGTTTTTAACCCAATCAATAGTCTCAGTTATTTAAAGGGAAAAATCCTTATGTCTATGTACAAATAACAAAATAAATAGTGCACTTAATCAGTTTCCTTTCCACTTTATCTGATTTACTTATGTTATTGGCTCCTCTTTTTTTCTGTGTTTTGTTTTTTTTTCTAATGTAGTCATGCTATTATCCAGTGTGGAAGATTTTTCTTTCTTTTGTTAATTTGGGGGTTTTACTGTACTATTCCATTTTATCAATGAATAGCTTTCCTTTTGGTACTTTTAAACAGTAAATATTTTCACACCAGAAGATTGTTCACACAACCAAGATGCTGTATTTCTCGTCTATTTGTTCTCACTCCTGCCCCCTACGGTATTATATTTAAAATGTTTGGCTCTCTGCTCATGTTCCCAGGAAGGAGTCCTTTGGAGCACAAGTGTACTACATTCAGCTTACTATGGTCTTAAATTCTCCTCTTTGTCTAGACAGTCTTGTACTTGCTCTTGTTTTTGTTAAATACATCACTAAATACCAGTATTTCTTTTTTTAAAAAATATATTTTATTGATTTTACAGAGAGGAAGGGAGAGGGATAGAGAGTTAGAAACATCGATGGGAGAGAAACATCTATCAGCTGCCTCCTGCACACCTCCCACTGGGGATGTGCCCGCAACCAAGGTACATGCCCTTGACCGGAATCGAACCTGGGACCTTTCAGTCCGCAGGCCAACGCTCTATCCACTGAGCCAAACCGGTTAGGGCACAATATTTCTTTGATATTTATTTTACCACTGAGTAATTTGCAAATTAATAGAATCACAGACACTATCAATAAAAATAAAGTATCGAGTAAAAATGAACAATTACTAACATTGAAGTTATCATAAAATATAAGGTAAAGAGCAGGGTTACTTTCAATCTTTTTAAAACACAAATTTGGCAGCATAATTTTGCCTGTGCTACCTCTTCTTAGTTGAGACATGCAAGGCCACCCCATGTAGTCAGTAGGTTTTCTACTCTACAATTCTGAGGCTACCATACATTTTGTTAACACCAGAGTTTTTCTACTGATTGGAACACTTTTCTAGCCCATGGTTCATAAATTTCCTAATAAAAGGATAGTTTTTTGGTTTTTATTTTCACAAAGTCACCATCTGGCTCTATCCATAGTTAAGATTTCACCAAATTACCTTCTATTCCATGAGTTTTATCCTCCAAAGGAAATGGAAAAGATAACATTTTGAAATTAAAAATAATGTCAAGCTGTTGTGAATGGATTGTTTGATTTTTATAATGCAACTAGAGGCCCAGTGCATGAAATCTGTGCACGGGGGGGGGGGGAGGGAAGCATCTCTCAGCCTGGCCTGCACCCTCTTGCAATCTGGGACCCCTCAGGGGAAGTCCCACTGCCAGTTAAACCTCTCGCAATCCAGGACTGCTGGCTCCTAACTGCTCACCTGCTGCCTGCCTCATTGCCCCTAACCACTCTGCCTGTCTGTTTGATGGCCCTAACTGCTCGTCTGCATGCTTGATCACCCCTAATCACCTCTGCCTCAGCCCCCACTACTGTGGTTTCATCCAGAAGGATATCCAGAATGACATCCAGAAGGTCATTCGGCTGTCCAGTCTAATTAGCATATTATGCTTTTATTATTGTAGATGTATTATAGTAAATCTACACAAGACTTTTTCTTTTCAGTTGGCAAAATTTTAGGGACTTTTTTCTTAAAAAATAGTATGATTGGTTTTTAAGTTTCCCTGCAGAAGTAATGGCTTCATGAAATACTTATCTACTGTTTTCTTGCACAAGAAAAAGTCATTTTCTATCTCCATAATAATAGATCCGTATTTTAAATAAATACTTGAGTACATTCTAGACTTTTTTGATTGACTGCTGCTTCTCATTACTTATTTACTAAATGAAATTAGGTCATGCTATTAACCTGTTGCTATCAAGAATTTTGTGGCAAGCTTTAGGAATGTTATCTCTGACACATGTCTCAATGATTTCAGGTTATTCTGCATTTCCTTCATTATCTTGAATATTTTCTGATACACTAACCTTACTTTTAAAAAGCATACTGTTTTAAACTGCCAGTCAGTGATCCCAGTTGAACACATAACTTTAGAATTAGTAAACTTGAAAAAGATAAATTAAGAATGGCATTAAATGGAGTCAAGCCAGTCTCTTCAACAAATGGTGTTGGGAAAATTGGACAGATACATGCAAAAAAACTGAAACTAGACCATCAACTTACAACATACACAAAAGTAAAATCAAAATGGATAAAGGACTAAAACACAAGACAGGAAACCTTAAAAATATTAGAGTAATCCACAGGCAGCAAAATCTCAGACATATGCCAAAGCAATATCTTCACTGATACAGCTCCTAGGGCAATGGAAACTAAGGAGAAAATAAACAAATGAGACTACATCAAATAAAAAGCTTCTGTACAGCAAAAGAAACCATCAACAAAACAACAAGAAAGCCCACTGCATGAGAGAACATATTTGCCAATGTTATCTCCAATAAGGGTTTAATCTCCAACATTTACAAGGAACTCATACAACTTAACAAAACGAAGATAAACAATCCAATCAAAAAATGGACAATGGATCTAAATAGATACTTTTTGAAAGAAGACATAAGGAAGGCCAAGAGACATATAAAAACATGCTCCAAGTCACTAATCATCTGAGAGATGCAAATCAAAATAACAATGCAGTACCATCTCACACCTGTCAGAATGGCTATCATCAACAAATCAACAAATGACAAGTGCTGGCGAGGATGTGGGGGAAAAGGAACCCTCCTTCACTGCTGGTGGGAATGCAGACTGGTGCAGCCACTGTGGAAGACAGTATGGAATTTCCTCAAAAAACTAAAAATGGAACCCCCATTTGACCCAGTGATCCCACTACTAGGAATATATCCCAAGAAACTAGAAACACCAATCAAAAAGGATATATGCACCCCTATGTTCATAGCAGCACAATTCACCATAGCTAAGATTTGGAAACAGTCTAAGTGCCCATCAGCAGATGAGTGGATTAGAAAACTGTGGTACATCTACTCAATGGAATACTATGCTGGTAAAAAAAAGAAGGAATTCTTACCATTTGCAACAACATGGATGGAACTGGAGAGCATTATGCTAAGTGAAATAAGCCAGTCAGAGAAAGATAAATATCACATGATCTCACTCACTTGTGGAATATAACAAACAACATAAATTGATGAACAAAAACAGATCCAGAGACAGAGAAGCATCCATCAGACCGTCAAACCTCAGATAGGGGAGGGTGGGGGAAAGGGGAAGAGATCAACCAAAGGATTTGTATGCATGCATATAAGCCTAACCAATGGACACAGACACCAGTAAGGTGAGGCCACGAGGGGGGGGACAATACCTTAATCAATAAAGAGAAAAAAGAATGGCATTAAAATCACACACATGCAATTTGAGTTAATTGTCTGACAGGAATTAAAAATAAAACATGCATGCTTGGGTAAATTAACATTTGATTGAGTGAGTATAAATTTTGGCAGGATACTGATTTGATTCATGTGGGGAAAATTTTTGTGTGCATGACAAGCAAAAATTACTGAATCTTAGAAAAGTAACAAACTCCTTTTTCTTATAACAAGCAACATAAGTGTGTCCTAACTTGCCAAGAAATCATTTGGTCCCACCTTTCTGTATTAGCATTGCTGGTTCTCAGTGAAGACATGGTCTCTTTCATTTTGACAAATGCCAAAAGAGTTCCCAAAAGACAGAAAGTTTCAATGACTTCAGTTTATAAATATATTCTGTTTGCTGAGCTTATCTGAAGTATTCCAGGTTTAATGATGTTGAAAAAGCATTCTACTGAATTATGCTTGTGCTAAAAGCTTTACAGGACACAAAAATTCAAAACTCTCGCTCTCAAAAATTTTAAACAAATTGATTTTACAGAAGTACAGAACAGATTTACTTTGTAGATTGGTGTCTCTCTGACATACAACAGAATTCCCTGGGAGTAAGAATACTCCAGGTTTCAAAGGACACAGTTGGTTAGGGATTCTGTTCTGAGCCGAAGGAATAACATAAGTGGCAGCCTCAGACTACTTAGTAGTTCTTCACTTTCCCTCTCCCTGCCATGAGAATTTTCATTTCAGGAAACAGACATAAAAATTCGAACCTTAGTAACTTTCTTCCTTTGCCTCCTTTCTTTCACTCTTGTCATATGACACCTAACTTCCACTTAGTTCCCAAAGCAAAGAGAATGTAAAATAATGAATGTCTGCGTGTGGAAGAGAGGAACAAAGCATTCTCTTCCCACCACAATGACTGCCTTGCCAGGGCAAGGTCGTACTCCCCTGGTGGAACGATGAAAGTGGCACAGACTTCAAGGGAGCAACTTAGCAATACAAACCAAGAGCCTTTGGAGTGTCCAGGTATTTCAGTAATGATGCACATGTGAACATCTACTCTAAACACATATAATCAGATATATAGACAAAGACTTATTTAAAAGACCTTCAGCACAGTATTATTCTAATGAAAAGGAAAAATAACCTGTGTGTTCAACATTGGGGTTTTAAAAAATAAATTTGAGGAGATCCATATGACAAAATAGTATGCAGCCATTAATAAAAAGTGAAGATTTCAAAATGACATGTTAATGAGAAAATATATAAAACTACATACGCAATATAATCCTAATTTTTTTACATTAATAATAGAAAGTGTATGTGGATTGTGGGGTCACAGGAGACATTTGTTTATATTTTCTGTATACTCTAATTTTTCAATCATGAGCATGTGCCACTTTTATAATGAGAATTAAACAGGGCTTTGTTTTTAAGGAGGGAAACAGGGCATGCCGTGAAGCTACCATCACATTTAACCTACACCCTTGATGAAAAGTAACTTTAGAAATTCATTTCAGTATGCCAATCTGTTTGTTGGCATCCATTTTGCTGATTCTTTTTCTAAGTAAATTGTGAAATGTAGAAATATTTATTAAGACTTTCTTATATGTCTAGCATTGAATAAACAGAAATTATCCAACTAACAAAGGCATAATAGATTTCTTAGGATTTGGCTACAATTTTGTAAAGAAGGAGCTTTTACAATAAATGTCCACACACTTACTGTAATCATTTTGCTTGTCTCCCACCCTAAGAATCTAGCACCATAAAGTGAGTCATTAATATATATATACACATGAATGTAAACACCAACATACATGTAAATCCTTGTTATTTGTACCCAACCTTGGAGCCTTCTGCATACCAGGGATATTTTGTTTTGCTTTTAAGACATATATGTTTTAATTAACTTCTATTGAAAGAAGCAGGTATCATATATAATGCTACATAGTGTACAGGGTACATATTACTGCAGCACCACAAGTCATAATGTTAATTATAAAATTCACCAGCAGTCGTCTTCTCATCGATTGCACATAGATATGCCCAGAGTGTCACATTGCGAGAGCACATGCTTCCGGTACACAGGAGGATCACAGCTAGTCCCCAGGAAGTAGGAGAATTAAAATAAAATAAAATTCAAACAACTGCCAATATTCTATTTTATGTTTTATTTTAAAACTGATTTATGTCCAGTACACTGACAGGCTTCAGAAGAATCAAAACAGCTCAATAAGCTGTCTGCCAAATGCAATAGCTCAGCCGCAGAATGATGGCTTCAGAAAGTTGGTTAAACTAGCTTGTGTCTGCTTTCCATGGGCATCCAGGCGAGGGCTCAGCATCTCAATCGGTTTGGTGGTGGGAGGGGGCACGTTAGGGAGGATAATTCTACTAGTCTGAAAATTCACATAAATTAATTAACGTGTATATTATATTATCATCTACCTCCTTCTCCCATTTAGACACATGCATACAGAACGGTAATTCACAGAAACCTATAAATGGGACTAACTGCTGACAGAAGGAGGGGTTTCCTGCAGGAATTTCTCTCCTAATTTTTATGAAAACAGACAGAAATGCAATAAAAAAATCCAAGAAGATGATTCAAATCACAGCCTCACTGGATGAGTTTGTGCTTACAGCCCATAGATCAGAGAGTCCTTTCAGCTGCCACCATTAGTACAGAATTATAGTCCGTGTTGATTCTGCAGTTAGAAGAATTGTGAAAATCTATAATTTCTCTTTTAAAAATGTTTACCAACTCTACCTTGAAAACATAAAGAACTGTAAAACAAAAGGTCAGCAACCAGGCATGAATATTTGCCAGATGGAAAGAAAAAAATATGTCACTAAGCTCCAATTTATACTCTTAATTCTTCTGGTGCTTATATTTCTGGATATTTCTAGAAGTACTGGGAACCAGGCATAAAGTTTCATGAAGTAAAAATAACACTGATCATGAGTTAGAAGACATACTTATAGGCTGTGCGATCTTGGATAAATCATTTAACCTCTCTCATCCTCAGTGTCTCCAGATGGAAATGAAACTATTAATATTTGCCTTGCCGCTCAATACCTTTGTTCTGAAGATCAAATATGATGTGTGTAAAGTTTTAGAAATGGTCATTTCATTAGTAAACTTTTTAAAAATCTTTAGTCAAAAGGAAAATTTTTATGAAAAGCGATGTAGACAAATAAAAGGCACATCATTCTGACTTGGAAAACAGACATGGGGTTTTAAATGTCAGACTTTCTTCCATTGGTTTCTTTTAATTATTTTTTTGGGCGAAGACTTCCCATGTATCCTAGAGGGTGCCTCTTTTATGAATTAAACTAGGACTTTAGTGTGAGTTGGCTTCAGCCTTCACAAGAATATAACAGGAAGATAGAAGTTTCTAACCTAACTTTCCTGTTTTTCCTAGGTAAATAATCACTACAGAACAAAAACGGTTGCTCTCTGTATTATTCAGAGTATAAATTATATATTCCAAAATATAATTAGCACTTGTATCTGTAACAGATAGCTACACTTCCTGGTTATGTATCTATCAAATTTTCATTTTAATAGTGATGACTCATAATGAAATTATGCATTCATCGTTCCATTCATTAAATCACTTAACTTGCGGGCTGTCCATGAAAACTGAAAATTCTCTGCATGTGTTCACGTCATTCTGGCCGATTCTCAACCCAACATTTGTTAACATACAGAAATTTTTTCCAGAACAAGTTTTTTTGTGTTTTTTTTTTTTTTGTGGGGGTTTTTGTTGTGGTTGTTTTAATGTGCATTCAGAGAGCAGATGTTGAAAATGTTATCAAGTTGCAGATGCACAGAACACTCTTGCTGAATGTGTCTGGTAATATAGCTCTGAAATATTACTTCAGCTCCTGCCTTCTGCTGCCCCAAACTTCATTCTCCAGGGAACCATCCAAAAACACAATGCTAAGAATGACTAAATTCAATCTTCACATCAGCTGTTTTTGAAATGGTAGAGCACGTGTTTTAACAGATTCGGCATAGGTTTCTCTTGTTGAAGAAGAAGGGGTGAGCTCCAAAGATACTTTATTATCTGAAATTTATGATAAGGGGGGAATGAAAGCAATAGTTACTGGGAGATGATCCAGAAAGCAAAACAAAAACAAGAGGCTGTATTTTAGATGATTAACAGAAGAAATGCTTCTCTCTTCCACTCCCTCTCTTTCCTGGTTCTGCCTCCTCTTCTTTCTACTCTTTCTTTTCTCCTCTTCTTCTCTATTGTACCCTTTACCTCCTCTTTAATCACTCCTCTCCCTCTTACTTCCTGCTCAGTAACAACTAGCATTTATTTTAGTATTTCTGTTTACAAAGAGCTTTACTCCTACCTTCCCATGTACCTTGTCTCATTATCACTGCAGTCTTACAACATACATTATTATCATCCCATTTTATGAGAGGCTTACATAGGCTAATGGAAACAAGTTGCAAAATCAGACCTCCTTATTTCAAAGCCTTCTCCGAACAGGATGCTACCTCAATAAATTATTTGCTTCCTTCCTCATAGATCTTTTCCTCTTCTTTCGCTCCCTCAGCTTCCCTCCCTTAACTCCCGCTCCTCCCCCATTACCCAATAAACCATCTTCCACCACAACTGCCCTTTTCAGTAAACTCCTTCATCCTCAGAGAGATCAAGTGACTTTGCTTCTCCAAGGACAGAGCCCCCTCAGCATCACTGACTGTCCTTGCCGAAGTCCCTCTTACTTCCTCCCAGAAATAAATTCTTTTCCTTATCTCTTGTGTCATCAGTATCTGTTTTCTGAATTAATTACATGTAGGATTGGAGGGAAGTATCCAATTGGGGAGCCTCTCTCTCTCTCTCTCTCAAATCATATATCATATATGGTGCTATTCATGGTGTTTAGGTTGTTGGGTTGTCATTTATACACTTTTTACATTTGGAAAAAAAATTGGGATATATAATTTATATTATTATCCCAACAGTTTATAAAGAGAATATCATAGAAATTCTTTTTCCCTGAAATAATCCTTCTCCAATTATAAATTTGTGGATGGTATGCTTGCCTATAAACAAACACACACACACACAGGATTTTCATAAAATCCTGAAGAATGACCTGCCAACAATTTCATCCTAGAATTTGTATGCTCTCACTTCAGTGGTATCACTTACTCCAATAACAAACTGTGAAACTGAGGGACTAAAGACAATAATTTTGTATTCTCCAGACTCCTTACAACTGTGAACATCTAATCATTTGGATACGAAATAGTTTATCTTGCAGGATCATGGGGCTAGTGAAAGGTTTTGGACTCAACACAAAATATTATTATTTTTTCTATTTGAAGAACTGAAAATTTGAAAAAGTTTTCTTCTTTTTTTGTCCCACCAACATAATGGGAACAAGATTTTTTTTTTAAATTCCAATTAAGTATTTTCTGGTTTATATTTTGCCCCAGGGGAACCACTATAAAGATACCCAAACAGAATGAAACATGTTTACGGTTTGCGGAACAAGGAGATTTTTCCATTAAATCACACCTTATTTCTGAGAAGAAATTGTGAGCAGTAAACTAACAACTGAAATTCAGAAACAATCATGGAATATTAAAACCCAAACCAGGAGTTTAGAGAAAAAAAATACCTTTCCTTGATCAGACAGCTGATAAGTCAAATATTCAGTTCTCGCATATAATAAAATAATGGATGTTATGATCATAATAGTATTTCTAGACAACAAAACTACCAGTAATTAACTAGTGGTGATTTATAAGCATTCCCCCTGAGATTTTGTTTTGCAGTAGTTTTTGCTTTGTTTGTTTGCTAATCATACCTCATTTTCAATTATTTAGGCCATTTCCCTTCTTATTCCACCTGCTTCTCTCCCTGAGCCCCTCCCCTGAGGGGGATCACTTAATTTCCTGGGTCAGCAGGATGAGAGAAAAGCCAGCAGAAGAAAAGGACTGAATTTGGGTAGTTGGAGCATAGCACATTCTCTCTGTTAATGTGCGCTATCAAGGCCTTTTCTCTGCGTCTCTATTTGGAAAGTACTCAGAACTTTTCAGAGTAGCATTTCAAGGCAAGTAAGTAATACCCTCCTCATCTATCACCGATGGTAAGACATCCCTCTTGGAACTTCCATGATCATAACGGTCCAAAGGGGATCAAGGTAGTGTACACATCCCCAGCCCTTCCCTTCCACCCACCATTCATTCTTTCCATTTAGACAGAGTGCACAGCGCATGATTGCTTCTAACAGGAACACACGCTTTGTCAGTCAGCCTGAAATAATAAATGTGCTCGTGGATCCATTCTGTCCATTTGATATCATTGGAAGTTTTATCTAAAAATGAATCCTTCCTCAGTCATGATGAGAACATTTCCCATTGGGATTGATTCCCTTACCTGACTCTAGAGGATGCTTATGTCTGTTACTGGGCAGAGCAGGAGTCCCTTGCTGCGAGTGAGAGAATTGTTTGGGGAACCCTAGAGTGTTTATTCCCAACTTCACTCTGCGTGTAAAAACACCGCTTTTCAAAAGGAATGCTCTCTCCTGTAGTAAAAGAGGATGGGGAAACCTGATCCAGTTGGCAGGGTGGCATCTGTCTGTGCCGAAGGACAGGATGTCTGAGCCCTCTCTCCCTTTTTAATATGAGAATTCGAAAGCAGTGGGGAAGTGATGGTAGACCTATCACAGCATTGCTAACAGACAGCCTATTACAGTATTTAATAAAAACAGAAACAGCATGCCTACCATAGGCTAATAGTCCTACCTCCTGCACGCTTTCAAAACAGTAGAAAGCAGCTTTAACGGAGCTTCAGATAACTAATTTCAAGCATGGCTGTCTAGCGTGCCTGTCACTCCTATTGTCCTTCCAAACTCTTTCAGACATTTTGAGCCGGGAGTACTAAAGCTATGAGTTAGCAAGGGTTGTGACATTAATGGTCCAGAAAGGCTTTAGGCAGGAGAGGTAATGATGATTACCCGTGGCTCTTCAGAGGACTGCACCGGATCGCTGTCATTAAAAATTAAGCGTGGCTTTTGAGGAAGATGTGACAACTACCGGAGGTAAGATTTGCATGTAAAACAAAGGGATCTGTTGCTGTGCTTTTCGTTTGCCGAGTGCCCAGTGGGTCGTGAATTGCAGCCAGGTGCGGGGTGAGAAGCAGGAAGGGGAGAGAGGGGAGTGGGAGACGGCTCTGCTTAGAGCAAAACACAGCGGATAGTATTCCGTTTTCTGGCAGAAATGCCTCGCGGACAAACTGGCTCCAGTCTGGGAGCCTGCTCAGAGTGCCTTCCACGTTGCTTCTCCCTTGGAGCGGAATGCTTAGAGGTCACGGAGAAAGCAGTGTGCTTATCTGTGGTGCTAGCTGGACCGTTAGTAGGGTTATGTGCAGACTTGGGTGGGTGGGAAAAAGGGTCCAAAGAGAAATAAAGAGGAAGCTGTCCTGAGGCCTTGAAACCTTGTTAGATAAATATTTTTATTCCCCTGGTCCAGGTGCTGGGATAGGCAGCTTCTGATTTTTTAAAAGGGGAAATGGGAAGATTACAAAGGATTTCCCTCATAAAGAACTCCTCCGGATTGAATCTATTATGAAAGAAAAGTGGGTCCCTTCGTCCATTTTGCATGTTGACAGCCTGATCCACACTGTTTGTGTTCATGGTGTTGCTAAAGCAGAGAAAGAGTTTTAGGCTAACGGGGGGGGGGGGCTTTCTCTCTATTCCCGCTTTTGCTTTTCAACAACTGCCAGGGCTGCAGATGGAAATGGTGATTCGTTAGAGATGATGAACTAGACGGCTTGTTCTTGCCTCTTCTCCTTTTTTTCATGCACAGCATAAAAGCACAATTCTCCTGGCAAGATGCGAGGGGCAGGTGGGTTCCCAAGTCGGGTGGATCAGGAGCAGATTTGCAGAGGAACTTGCGCTGCTTTGTACTTTATTATGGGGTTGGTGTAGCCCAGTGGGGAAAGGAAATGTCAGGAAATCATCTGCTGAGATTTTTTTAAAGCCAAAAAATGCAATGATCAAAAACGAATGTTTCCGCAACTTGATCCAGGGTGCGAGTGTCAGTGTTTGTCATTGCACGTGACCCTCAGTGTGAAGTGGCAGAAACATCGTGAGTGGATTTCTCAGTCCCGCCGTGTCGCTTCCCCGATAGACTTCACAAATTCCTCGATGCAAAGATGTGGCTTGAGATTTTGAAAGACACTATGTTCTGATGCATTGATTTAGTTATAGCAAATGGCAAGGATACACAAAATAATTGTGTATTTAAAAAATAATATAATATGCTTCCAAAAGTTCTATAGTCATGCAGTACTGACTAGAAATAAAAGTGAAATATAATTATAGTATGTTTGCTTCGGCTAAATACTGAAATTAAAGAGTGGTGGGCTTTTTCTCTGATGCAGTTAAGTCTGTCCATTTGCCAGTTTCTGTGTGAACACTGCCATTCACATACAAAGTTGAAATCATTGTCCTGTAGTGTGCTTAAAGTTGTGTGTCTATTTTCCTAATAGTGTGATGAAAATTACTGAAACTCTCTTTGCTAATCTTTATGTGACCAAGAGCATGTGAAATAATTGTATAGAATTTCTGATGCAATTGATGGCTATGACATAGTTTTCTGCTTCTGTGTGGCCAGTGGAATGTGCAACCTTGACCTTGTAAAGTTCCATTCTCTAGCCAATTGTGCTCACCCGTCAAGAACCCATATACAGAGTTCGCAATGCACAAACGGAAACACACACATTTTACTTACAGCTGCCAGAAGTTTACAACTGAATGTTATTGTTTTCATTAATTTCATTTATTTGAGAAGGCCTTTCACTGGCTCTGGTCTTACCAATATCTTCTGACTCTAATCACATCATGCATTGATTATAGAAGCAATTTATGCCATAAAAGTTGTCAACAGAATTCTTTTGCTGTGATCATGCTCATAACACTTTCCTGCTAAACTAAAATGACTTTTCACAATTTTTACGGATTTATGGGAAAAGTTCTTATGGTAAATCTTGATGGTGTATGTGTCTAGACTGGACCCCTACAACATGAAATATATAGGAGAGATACGGCAATTTGTTGTTGTTGTTGTTGTTGTTGTTGTTGTTGTTTTGTTGTTTCTAGGCAGTGGGGAAAACCAAGCCAAGCAATTTAGTCAAAATGACCTACTTGGTGTTACTAATTAACTTCATTTCCTATTTACCTTGTCAATCAGAGCATTTCTAGATAGCCTTCCCTTTCAGTCTTTGCCACATCTAGTAATGAAAAACCAGCAATTCTCCAGTAACACATAAAGCAACTCTGGATTCCACCCTGACATAAAAAATAAGCCAAGCTCTAGTCTATCTTGTTTTCTCAGTCCCTAAGGGTAGCACAGTCATCATTTAGTCACCAAGACACAAGTCAGCAAGTCCAGAGTTGTCCTTGTTCTCTGCCTCTCTCAAATACACACGCAGTCGTCATTCTACTTTATTAGTAGATATCGGACATAACATTCCTCAAATTAACCCAATCCTCTCTTTGACTATTTATTTTCTCCCATAAAAATATAATGAAAAAAGAACCTTCCCAAAATATTTGTGCTATTAGAGGAAATAAAAAGCTGACTATAACAATGTATATACAATATGATCCTAATTATAATATATACCTGTGTATGAAAAAGCACACAATTTTATCCTCATTATTAATCTGTAGGGTTGCTAAATTTTTAACGCAGACATTATATTAATAGTCACAAAAACACTAACATCATTAAAGTTTACATCTCCTATTCCAATCATGTTGCCATCTTTCTCATTATCATACTTCAGATTATCCACTAAGTCTTCAATGCAAATTCCCAAGTCATCTGTTGGTCCAAGAAAGGCTGAGCAGGCGTGCCATTGCCCTATCAAAGCCTCCTCCTCCTTGGGTTTTTGGCACATCGTGAAAAACTCAGCATCATCCTTTCTGAGAGACTGACTCCTACACCTTAATTCAGGTTTACTAGAAAAGGTGTGTGTGTGTGTGTGTGTGTGTGTGTGTGTGTGTGTGTGTCTAATTCTCCTTACTTTATAGATAGAGCATATCTTCTTTTCTGGCTGCTCATTATCTCCTAAATATTTAAATTTTGGAGTGATCTGTGGCTCAACTATAAATCTCTTCTTTACTTATACTTACTCCCTAAATGAGTTTAATCTAATCTCAAGATCATAGAAACCATCCATATACAAACAGCTCACAAATTCCAATCCCTCACTTGGGCTTTTCCCCTTTTTCCCTTACCTCCATACTTACATATTCAACTACTTATCCTGCCACTGCTACCACTCTGAGCAAATTACTACCAATTATCAGACTATTGCATATATTTCCACCATTGATCTCTTACTTCTGCCTCCTCCCCCCTGCTCTCATAAACACATTTTAGTCTGTATCCAACACCAGTGGTCATTTCAAAATTAAAATTAAATCTTAATATCCCTGCTCAAAAGTCTCCAACACCTTCCCATCTGAATACATATGAAAGCCAGATCCTTACAGCGGCTCATAAGCCATGTGTGATCAGCCCAGGTTCCTCCCTTTAGCACTTCTGCTACCCTCTCCCTTTAGCACACTACTACAGCCACGCTGGCTTCCTGGCTTTTCCTGAAACCTGCCACGTACTTTCAAACCTCAGGGCCTTTGACTGTGCTGTGCCTGCTGCCTGGAAAATTCTTCCCCTACATAACCACATGATTCAGTTTCTCACTTTCTTCATGGCCCTACCAAATGTCACTTCATCAGAGAAGAATTCCCTGAAAACCATATTTCAAATTATACCTCCTTACACAAATCCTGTTCCTAGTCCCTGCTTCCTTTTTCTCCATAGCATATCAAATCATCCCCCAATACAGCATAGGTTGAGCTTTTATTGTCTCTCTCCTGCTAGAATGCAAATTCTTTGAGAGTAAGGATTTCTAGAATGTTCTATAATCCAGGGAGGTAGTGTGATATGAATTGGATATAGCATCTGAGATACATACAGTCTTTAGGAACAGAGAGACTTGGTCTGAATCTCACCTTTATACTTCATAGCTATGTGACCATGGTCAAGTTTTTAAAATCATTCTGTTGTATCTCAGTTTCCTCACTGGTAATTGGCAATAGTAATACCTCCCTCTTTGGGTTGAAGATTAAAGTGATTATGTGTGCCAGTGCCCCTTTAGAATAAATACCTGGCACAGAGGAAATGCTTAAAACATAATAGTGTTCTCACTGCTACTGTCATTTGATCTTCACAGCATGCCTGAGTAGTAGATAGAACACTTTCCATTGAACAGATAAGAAAACGAAGATGTAGAAAAGTTAATCAAATTGCTCAAAGTCAAAGAACTAGTAAGCTATTGAAATTCACTCTCCCTTCAGTCATAAAGATTTCTGATAAATAGAATGTCAGGTTAACCATCTTTAATGTATTTAGTGACTACAGGCTGCCAGTGATTAGAGGAATTTTTTAAAAGGACGGATCTGAAGAAAAGAATTTTCTTTCCTTAGTGAACAAACAATGTGGGAGCCTTAAGGATTCCTTCCCTGAAGAAAAAGTGGACTGAAGCGCCTGTGAAACAACTTAAATGACAGCCAATTTACTTATTAAGGAAACCTCAGTCTCTAGAAGTGCAATATAATGTAGCATCCGAACACCAGCCTCACGGTCCTGAAGACCTGCCCATTGCAGGCTCTTTCAACCTTGCTGAGCCTCTGTAGATGGTAACAGTACATCGCTCATGGGTTTTCGAGGATTAAATGAGGTAATCTGTGCATAGCTGTTAGCACCATGCTTGGCACAAGTTAAATGCATAATACATAGTACCTATCAACACCTTAACTATTATTATCTAGAATGAAAATTTAAATGCTATATATACTACAACACTGAGAGATTTGGTTTAAATATCTCATTTAGTTCTGATTTCTTGGTATTGCATGTCTCTTAGTTCATTCAATAGGTAACATTTAAGAGTGATTTAATCATCAATGAATCACATTAGAGTTCAAGGTGTTAGAGCATATAGCCAGCCACAGAAACAGAATTTCTTGAAATGTATGGCATTTGGTTGTTTCTTATTAGGCCCAAAATGAAAGAGGCAATTCTGAAAAAAATCAAGAAAATGTCTGCTTTTCTGAGGTAACCCCATTTTGTGGATTCATAATAAAAGAACTTTAACTGAGTGCCTTCCCTCAATCTTGTCAGGTTCTAGTTTCAACATTCCTGTCTTCACTCTGCCTGTGACTACACAGGCTGAATTCCTGGTAAAGCGACTAGATGAATGCATCATCATAGGATATGACTTCAGTGCAAGGTGTGCATGAAATTGGCAATTTAGATTTAACATTATGAAATTCTTAATGCCAAGATATTTACTTTCATTTAATTGCTTGATAAAAATTAGCACCTCCAGACAAACTATTAGAAAAGTCTCAAATACAATCTACTACATAGGCTAAACTTTCCTTTAGTCATTTCTGAACTTCATCCTGCACCACCAACTCCCCACGTTTCTAATTATTGAAGATTGGTTTGTGTTACTAATGGCTGTATTTGTGTGTTTCTTTTAATATTTTGTCATATCTCAAATCCACCTCTGTAAGTGAAACTAGTTCTAACAGTAGTGTGTGTGTGTGTGTGTGTGTGTGTGTGTGTGTGTGTTATGGGCCAACTCCTGACAACCCTACAACCCTATGAATGAGTAATGTCTACAATGTTCTGTCCTCAACAGCCCTGCGAAGCTCCTACAGACTCATGCCTATGGAGTCACTCCTTTTCATATTTGGACTTTCTCATTTCCTGCTACCTTCTACATTTCCCAGTATTATTGTCTTTTCCATAGGATAGGACTCTATCTTTTCATAATGTGCCTGAAGTAGGATAGTTTCAGTTTTGCCTCCATCAATGTCTAACATAATTTGCTCTAGGACTCACTTTTTCATCTTCTGGCGGTTCAAGGTATCTGGAGAGCTCTCCTCTAACACTATATTTCAAATGAATCAATTATTTTTCTATCATTTGGGTAGTAGATAGTATATTTTCCATTATTCACTGTCCAACTTTCACATATGTGCATAGTATTTGGGATACAAGGGTGTGGGTAACCTTAGCCTTGGTCTTTAATGACATATTTGCTCTTGGTGATCTTTCCTAATTCTTCTGTTGCTGTAGTATCCCTCTCCAAAGGTGTGGGTATTTCATTGTCATAAAAATGTCATGATTTTCAAGGTTTGATTTTTTTTAAATTTTCACAAAATATTGTTCCTTTTTATTGCAAGAATACTCTGTGCATAGTCCTACCATGGCCCTTAGCACACTGTGCTGATCTTTGGTTTACTAATCTGCTCCCCTCCTCCCCAATTGAATTGTAAGTGCCTGGAGGTTAAGGACTAGGTCACAGTCGTCGCAGTATTTTCAGTGCCTGGCAGAGTTCTTGGCAGTAGTTAAAGCTCAAAAGTATTTCTTGAATGAGTTGAATCAGTGAATATATATATATTAGACATCTTAGTGTCCAGTTTGACCCAGGGAGGGTAAATGACCAAGTGGATAAATAAATCATGCACCTCAGAAATAGTGCTACATGGGACTATCTTATAATAATAAAGCCCTGGAGCTGCCATGTGCTTACTAACACCTCATCCACCTCTCCTCTGTATGTTCTCAGGCCCGTATCATATGCTTCTTTTGACACTTTCCCCATCCCTTCCTCTTACTGTCTGCCCACAGCTGCTACCTTATCTTTCTAAATAGCATGGTGGAGCCTTTCATTTAAAGCCAACTTTAAGTCTGACAGCCTCCAAGAGCAAATGCCTAAGCCCCCTCATCATCAAAGCCAGGGTGACAGATGAGCCCGGGTGAGAATTCCAGCTCAGGGGGAGGGGAGGGGATAAATCAGCTGTCAAAATGTCAAGGCTGCTGACTTCTTAGGAAAGGAAGAGATGATGCTTATATTGCTAGACAGGAGGGCTTTGGTTTACATTTGCTAGCATTTGTACTAAATAGGGAAAATGTCAGATGAATCCCACATGCAGGCTCCTTGTCGTCTTGGTGCTTTCCTGAATTAAGACTCCAGAATATTCTGGACATGGGAGCTCATTTTCCGTTTTCAACAAATCCAGTTGATTTGTAAAAAGAATAGCCAGACAAGTAAAATACACCACTAAACTTTAAAGTATAAAATTTAGCCCAGATAATTAGTTTGCAAACTCCTTGAGAGCAGACACTATGATTTTATAAATCTTAGGTGAATCAAACTGTGTTAAATATATACAATTTTAAAAAATAACTTTTTTTTGGCTGATACACTCTTCTATTCACCCTGTTCCCTGAGGTAAAGACATATTGGATAGGTCAGGAAAATGTCTTATTGTTGCCCAGCCGATGTGGCCCAGTGGTTGAGTGGTGACCTATGAACCAGGAGCTCATGGTTCAATTTCCCATCAAGCATATGCCTGGGTTGCAGGCTCGATCCCCAATAGGGGGCGTGCAGGAGGCAGCTGATCAATGATTCTTTCTCATCTTTGATGCTTCTATTTCTCCCTCCCTCTCTCTTCCTCTCTGAAATCAATAAAAACATATTTTTTTTAATTTCTTATTGTTATTTACAAGGCTGTGTAGCAATGAAGGGGTCTAGAAACCACACAAATCTTAATTTCACTGAATCCCCTTTTGCACTGGGTGCAAATAGGGTTCTTAGGGAAGAGGAAAGAAAGAAGGGAATGGGATATCTGATCTTGCCTGTTTACTTATAGAATCATATTACTCACAGACTTTCTTTGGTTGGAAATGATTTATAAAACCAATCCATGTAGGCTTCTATCAAAGGAAGATTCATTTTGGAACTTTGTCAAAATTCAGCCCTTACTACACTGCAAGTGTCTGGGGAATTCCACTGTACATAGTTCAGGACTTTATAAATAATGATTTTGGTTTTGTCAGACTTTTTAAGTCTCTTTATTTTATTATTACTAAAATTTTCACTCAGAATCTGGTAAAGGTCAAGCGCCTGACTCTATAACTCTTATCCACAAAGGGTAAAGTATCTTTCAAAGTGAAAAGCTAAGAATGTTAAAAAATAGACAGCAATTTAAATGCAAATCTGGATTCTTTCTTGCTTTGCATAGATGCAGAGGATCATTCTGTACCACTGCATAAGGCACGTAATGAGAAGGAGAAAGAAGCAGTTGGTAAATCTTGCCCGTGAGATAATTCTTAAATGTCTTGAGTTTGGTTTTGCCTATGCATCTGGAAATTTCTGACCATGGGAAGAATATGTAGCTCCATCAAGCTGAAGTATAGTTTCCTTCCTTAGGGGATTGTATTTCTATATTAAATCTGGGACCATTGAATGTCTTTGAATTTTTTCGTTTCCTAGTATATTACAAATGAAGAAATTAAGGGGGTGGGGAAGCAATAGCCTGACAGCCAGAAGAAAATAATACCTAATTTCAGGGGAAAATTATAAAAGGATGGATTAGGTTTCTTCCTGTCAGTGGAGATGATCAATGACTGGTGTAACTTTGCTTCCTAGTGGTTTTATTTGACCCTTCGTGGTGCTTGGGAACAGTCACATGGGCTCTGTGTATAGACAACTCAAGGTAATTATTTTCTTGAAAAACATAAAAAAAGAACAGCACAGGACTCAGTTCTCAGTTGGGATGAATCAAAAGAAAAGTTGAGAGAGAAATAAAGTTTATATCTAAAGGAGAAGGAAGGCTTAGATAATATGTTGCCAAACTTGAGAAATATTTTTTGGACATATAAAAAGATAACAATAGCCTGGGTACAGAGAACACTGCCTAGAGAATGTCTATCATAACCAATCTCAATTGTCAAGGCCTATTTCTCCATTGACAGGTAGGTTTAGTGCCTGTAGGACTGAAACTGAAAATAAAAATGGTATAAAGAAAATAGAAGTTGTACTCTAGTTCATATGCCCATATGAAAATCTGCCTTATGTGCAATTTGATTTCAGATGGTGTTTAGTTTCTTAAAAGAAGGTTCCTCCTCTAGATCTATGAATGTGCTCCTATGTCCATATTATTTTTGAAAAAAATCTATTCTCTATCCTGCTACCCTTTAATTGATCAGTCCTGTTTCAGGTCTGCATTCAATTATTCATTCATTTATTCATCAAATATTTATTCAACATCTATGGACGAGGTGTGGAGCCAAAGCAGAAGAAAGCTGCTCCCCACCAACCGTGAGGTGACAATCCTGGATGAACTAGACATTATTCTAATAGTCACACAAATAAATGTAAAGTTAGAAATGTAATAAGTGCTAAGTGATTATTTAATTGAAGACATTAATGTAGTCAAGGATGTAAGGGAAAGTTCCTCTGAGGAAGATATGACTGAGATGCTAAATGAAGAAGCATAAAAGTGGGGGGAGCAAGTGTGAAGCCAGAAAGAATTAGAGGAGAAGCTTTCTAGGCAGAGAAAAAAGCATGGCACCTGTACTCACTCAACGTTTATCAAGTTCTCTGTGTGTGTGTGTGTGTGTGTATGTGTGTGTGTGTGTGCACGCGCGCGCATACAGACACGCTCTTACAGAGAGGGAGACAGAGAGAGACAGAGAAAGGATTTTCTGCCCTTGGTGGAGCTTGCATTCTAGTGTAAAGCAATTAATAAAAACTTAATAAATGAGACTTTTTTAAAAAGCCTGTCACAGAGTGTAGATGAGGACAGTGCCTCTGTAGAGGGTCAGTGTTGGCTAGAGGTCAGGGAAGAACAGCATATGGTTTGAGACAAGGCTGGAGAGGCAGAAAAGAGCCCGGCTAGCTAAGACCTTACAGGTCAGGTTCAGTTGTTCTTTATTCTAAGAGCAATGGAGAACCATCCAAACAATTAAGTAGGGTACTGAAAAGATATTGGTGCAAAGGTGTCTTCACTGCAGTGTGGTGATCAAAATGGAGAAGAGCAAGAGTGGATGCAAAGAAGACAGTTGCAAAGCTGTGGTAGTGATCCAGGCAGCAGTGGGGGAACAGAAAAGTGGCCAGAAGGGAAGGGGTTCAAAAGTCATATGAGAGAGTTGGCAGTGGGATAAATCTGAGAGGACATGGGTAAAGAAGAAGGAAGTGTCAGGGATAATTTTAGATTTCTGACTTGTATACCTGGATAGATGATGAGGTTAAGGAACACAGGAACATGACTAGAGTTCCCTTTCATCATTTTGAAGTTGTAGTCTGTGCTTACTGCCTTCACTTCCTTGCCCCCATTCATTTATAAGGCACTTGTGTTGAATTCTGGACATACATTTCCTGTGATGGCCCTCTTCACTCTCTCTTTACCACCCAGTTTGGCTTTTTCACAATCTTCATGACCCTTGATTATTCTACATCATTCAACACTATGGACCTTCTCTCTCTCTATTCTCTCTGTCTCTGTCTTCCTGCCTCTCTCTTGCTCTCTCTCTCTCTCTCTCTCTCTCTCTCTCTCTATATATATATATATATATGTATATGTATATATATAATACATATAAAATACATATATAATATGTCTATATATAATACATATATAAAATATGATTTCATATATTATTTTATATATAAATACTTTTATATATAAATTATTCATACATATTTTATATAGATAATTTTTCCCCTAAAATCCTCTCTTCCCATGACATTAATTCTTTCCCTTTCCAGGTCCCCTCTTACCTTACAGTTCTGTTCTATCTTTTCTCTTTGCAGGGTCCTTTCTTTTCTTTCCTTCCATTTTTTTTTACACTTTTTCAATAATTGAAAATATTATCTGTCTAACCACATCCAAAATCATCTCTCAAGCTGTGACCTTACTCCCCAACCCAAGCCCTATTGCCTGCTACCTAGTAGACATTTCCCTGTGGCTGCATCATTACATGTCAAAATTCAACTAGCAAAACTAAACTCATGTTAAGACCAAATAAATCCACTCTGCCTGTTCTTGCAACTAGTCTGATTTTTTAAAAGTGTTGTCCTTAAATCACATGCACAAGGAAGCCCTGGTCAGGTGCTCAGTTGGTTAGAGTATCATCCTGATACACCAAGGTTGTGGGTTCTAATCCTGGTCAGGGCATATAGAAGAATCAACCAATGAATGCATAAATAAGTGGGACAACAAATTCCTCTCTCTCTCTCTCTCTCTCTCTCTCTCTCTCTCTCTTTCTCTTCTCACAAGTCAATAAATTAAAATTAAAAATTAAAAAAAATCCTGCACAAGAATTACCTAGGAAGTTTTTTTTTTAATATCCACTTATGTGACTTATATTTAACAAGGTCTGGAAATTTAACAAATGCCCTAGGTAGATCTATTATACATAAATTTTTGAAAAACTGCTCTAATCCCTCCCACCCCTGTTTTCTTCTGCATGGACCTTCCTAATGAATAGTTCCAAACATGACCTTGATCATGGGACTTCCCTAATCACAGCCTCTCAGTGGCTTTCCTTAACCAACCAAATAAAGTTTCCCAGGACTGGACATCACCATCCTCCAATACGTGCTGACCAGATAAATTTTCAGCCCAAACTTTATTTCCCTTCTTTCACCCTGTGTTACAACTGAGCTATACTTCTTGCCACCCCGAAAACATATCTATGATCCTCATGTCTCTGTCTCTTGGCCTAACCCTTTCAAACATACAAGAAAGGTCTCTCTCCTCTTTCATGTTCACCTGTCAAACCCCCACAAACTCTTCAATAGCCCCTCCTGGGTAAAACCTTCTCTCATCCCTTTTCCATTTTTCCTTTCTCTTTCCATTCCTTGCTCTCCAGGCTAGAAAGGACCTCTCCAGTCTCTGAAGTCTTTCAGCAGGTTTTACCTTTTGCTACTTTCTTATCACATAGTTATACACATACATCATTTTTTAAAAATATTTTTATTGATTTCGGAAAGGAACGAAGAGGGAGAGAGAGACAGAAATATCAATGATGAGAGAGAATCATTGATTGACTGCCTCCTGCACACCTCACAATGGGATCGAGCCCACAACCCAGGCATGTGCCCTGACCAGGAATCGAACCATGATCTCCTGGTTCACAGGTCGACACTCACTGAGCCATGCCAGCCAGGTCATTTTCTTTTTTTCTTCTACTTTTAGATATCATGAAGAGAGGCAGTGCACTTTATGAAAAGACAGATTTATGGAATTGAAATAGAGATGGTTCAAAATCCACTTAGTGTGTGTCCTTTAACAAATTATTTCACTTTTCTGAGCTATATCTCTATTTGTTAAGTGGGATAATGTCACTTACATTATAGGATTTTGTATATTGCATAAGTTGTATAAGTTGAGTGTCTTGTCAAAAGTCAACCCATGTGAAATTGCCTATATTCAATTATTTTCACCTACAAAAATGGGAATTTTATTATAGCTAGTAGTCCTCTGTATTTTAGTAGGTTTTCCTTTAAAATATCGTTTCATGCTGTGCTTTGCATCCACTTCACACATCAACTTTTTGCCTATTAAATATGTATATAATGTGAATATAATAATGTTATCACTCTTATCCTGAAGAAATAATTAAAGAGAACTCCACTAGCACC
This sequence comes from Myotis lucifugus, assembly GCF_000147115.1. Classification (NCBI taxonomy): domain Eukaryota; kingdom Metazoa; phylum Chordata; class Mammalia; order Chiroptera; family Vespertilionidae; genus Myotis; species Myotis lucifugus. The sequence continues at coordinate 14,955,053 of NW_005871062.1, read as the reverse complement.
AAGAAGGCATACTATTAATCTATGTCAGTGCTTACCCTTGCCTGTTCCTTTTTCAAAAGCAGGTGAACAAACAGCTATTTTAACAGTAAGATAAAGCAAGCTCTTTTCTAATGAGAGAGTTCTGTTAAATAAAGGTCAGCAAGAAAAGTAACAACATTCATTGTCTCTTGTTTATGGTCCATCTGGGCATCATGGGAACTTGCTCAGATTTCTCTCCTGAGCAATACCTTACCCTGAGTTTATCTAAATCAAATTACACCCCACTCTGGCTGGGATTCTTTGTTATTAATCAGAATAGCAATGATATTTTCAACTGCAATTTCTAAGAAAGGTATGCACATTTTGCTTCTTCAGCTATCTTTCTTTACCACTGCAACATTATGAAAAAGCCTCTTGTCTAATTAACCCAAAGGAAACTCTTAGCTTAAGAAGGTCATTATTACAATGGTTATAAAGGTAAATGAGCTAGGAAGGAGTTGATATTGCTTTTATGTTCTTACTAAGTGTTAAGTCTTCAGACTTATCAGCCCAAGGAAAGAGTCTTTGTGGAATGTTCCCTTGTTAAAAATAAAATAATTGTGCCATCAAGGTATTATGCTAAAGGAGGTTCTCAAGGAGATTACAAATTACTCAGGAATTATGTCAAGATCCAGGAGTTAGGAGTCAGATAAATGCCATAAGAAAGGTACACAGTGCTTTGGGTATTTTCGTGGATAGAAAAAGATTACAGATAGAAGCTAAGAAAAGAACAAACCTCCAAGAAGAAACATAAGTATTAACGAGTTATAATTTTTCCCTCCCCTCCCCTTCTCTCTCCTCTCTCTCTCTCTCTCTCTCTCTCTCTCTCTCTCTCTCTCTCTCTCTCTCTCTCTCTTCTTATGTAGTAGTTATGTTACAATGAACAAGTTAATTAAGATCTTTGTGCCTCACTTTCATCCTCAATAAAATGGGGCCACGATACTTGCCATCAAGAGGTTTTGTGTAAGTTCAATACAATCATGTATGCAAGATGGCTAGCATAGTGCAGCATGTAGTAGCTTCTCAAAGAATGCCACCTGTTGTTATCAATGTGGATAATCCTGTCAAATATTATAGAGTTCAAAGAGAATGGACTTCAGATTTTGTGCTTTTATATTTTACCAAGTCAATGGCAAAATGGGAGATCATTTTTCAAAACAATTTTAAATATCAAAATTAGGTTCAATGGCACTAAAAGACTGAGCAGATGGTGAGGAAGCAGGTCATTCTTTCAAGGAATTTTTTTCCTCCAAAGGAAGGCAAGAGTGAGGGCAGTTGACAAAGAGCCAGTAAGGAAGCAGGGGTATTATAGATATTCTTTCTTCCCATAGGCTGGCTATGAGGGCCTTTTGGTAGTCGATGAAATGTCTTACCTTATGTTGTACATTACACATGGAATTCATCTCCTATGAGTCACAATTCTGGGTGTGGGCATCATCACCCTCATTTTTAGACAGGAAAGCTGAAGTTCAAAGACATCGAAAGTACCTGCCCCAAGTCCTCACAAGTAATGGCAGACCCAGCCTTCCCATTAGTTCCTCTGACTTTAAACCTTAGGCAACACTGCCTTGTGTAACCATGAACCTATCATCTATGCCTCTGGAGTCTGCTTCACCAAGACATGGACATTCCCAGAGAGAATAGCTGTTCAGTTTTTTAAAAAGTATCTTTATTATTGAAAATATTACAGATGTCCCCCCTTTATCCACATTGATCCCTTCTAGCCTACCCCACCCCCCCACCCCAGGCCTTTGCAACACTATTTTCATATCCATGGGTTACACATATATGCATGCATGTTCTTTTGTTAATCTCTTCCAACCCACCACTACCTTCCCTCTGAGATTTGACAGTCTGTTCCATGCTTCTGTGTTTCTGGGTCTGTTTTGTTCATCAGTTTATTTTGTTCTTTAGATTCCATATATGAGTGAGATCATGTGATACTTGTCTCTCTCTGATTGGCTTAGCATAATGTGCTCCAGGTCCCTCCATGCTGTCTCAAAGGGTAAGAGATCCCTCTTTTTCACTGCTGCATAGTTTTCAATAATGTAAATGTACCACAGCTTATTTATACACTCATTTACTGATGGGCACTTGGGCTGTTTTAAGACCTTGGCTATTGTAAATTGCACTGCTATGAACATAGGAGTGATTATATTCTTTCTGATTGGTGTTTTGGGTTCTTCAATAAATGGTATTGGGAAAATTGGACAGATACATGCAAAAAATGAAACTAGACCACCATACACAAGAATAAACTCAAAATGGATAAAAGGCTTAAATGTAAGTCGTGAAACCATAACTCCTAGAAGAAACCATAGGCAGCAAAATCTCATACATCTCTCATAGCAATATGTTTGCCGACGCATTTCTTAGGGCGGAGAAAATAAGCAAATGGGTGTACATCAAAATAAAAAGCTTCTCACAGCAAAGGAAACCATCAACAAAATGAAAAGGGAGTCCACTGTATGGAAGAACATGTTTGTCAATGATACATCTGATAAGGGTTTAAAATCCAAAATATATAAGGAACTCATACAGCTTAACAAAAGACAAACAATCCAGTTTTAAAATAGGCAAAGGACCTAAACAGACACCTCTCCAAACTAGACATAAAGATTGCCAAGAGACATATGAAAAAATGCTCAGTCACTACTCATCTGAGAGATGCAAATCAAAATGACAATGAGATATCACTCACACCTGTCAGAATGGCTATCATCAACAAATCAACAAATGACAAATACTGGAGAGAATGTAGAGAAAAGAGAACCCTAGTACACTGCTGGTGGGAATGTAGATTGGTGCAGGCATTATGGAAAATTGTATGGAGTTTCCTCAAAAAATTAAATGTGGAATTGCATTTTGACTCAGTGATCTCACTTCTAGGACTATATCCCTAGCTGTTCATTTTTTACATGCTCACGGTTAACAAGACTTTTACAAAATCTACAAGGATACACATCATTTACTGAGTACTTTGTAGATGATAGGAACTTTGCACAATAATATAAGCTGTAGTTTGTGAGCCCCGAGTAAGTGCAAGGCATTGTGCTAAGCATTTGATATGCATTCTTTCATTTACAGCTCAGAGCAGCCCCAGGAGATTAGTGCTTATATGATTCCCATTTTATACATGAGAAAACTGAGGCTCAGAAAGAGTGACCAGCTTGCCCAAAGGAAATAATATATTTTGTAGGTAGGATTCAAGCTGGAGTCAGTCTAACTCCAAAATTTTCAAGCCTTGCTTTGGACAGCTTTTCTGCCCAAGTGACACCTTTTCTGTCCAGGTGCCAATATGCACAGGCCCAAGTGTGCAGACCTGGATTGTGGGGCCTGCCCAGAGTTCCAGGAAGCAAAGAGAAGCACGTGACTCACACACAAGTCTTATGAGGCAGCTGACCCAGGCAATCTGCTTCCCTATGGATTGACATCTATCTCTGCTCTCTCCTTCCCCACTAAATAAACCCCTAATGCACGGTGCTGGCCCTCTTCCAGATGCTGACCAAGGTTTACAGATACAATTCTCAATGGTAGCGATGAAAGAATGATTTAAAAGCACTCATACCACAAGCTACCACACTGAGAAGTTGTGAAAGAGGAAGGAGAGTTAGGCAAATAAGCAAAATGTTTTGTTAACAACTTTCACGTATTTTTCCTTAACATAGCATCAAATTGTTTTTCTATTATTCTGCACTTTTATCTTTTGAATAAGAAAACAAAAAAAGACTCTATTCTTCTGCCACCAATTTCTAAGATAATTCAGGTTGATATCCCCTTTCAGATAAAATATAAATTATGTTCCAATTCTCTTCACCTAATACTTTCCATAACTCAATATGACCTATCGGTGGTATCATAAGCTTTATTTCCTTCCCATCTCATTTTCCCAAAGTCAGTGTGGCATATGAGCTACTTTCTTATGAAATCACCTTACCCATCTAGGTGGAACTTGGACCATAAGTCCTTCCATTCCCATAACTTTTGTAATGTTTTTAGTAACTGCTTTAACTCAAGCAAATATAATAATTATTTTTGCTTTTGCTTAGATTATAAATATTCAAACATTCGATTACCCTGAAATCTTATAATTTGTATTCAAAAGCAAATGACCTAACCCATTACACATTTTAGGCCTCAATAGTATGCTAGATTTGTGAATAAATACCACAGTGAATTCTGACAGTACCCTTAATGGTGCTTAGCTTTCTTTCTCCTTTGATAGGTAGTGCAGAGTTTGATGTTATCCATATTTCAAAGGAATAATAAGAGCTAAGGGTTTCTTACCGGTAGTTCTTTAATAAAGAGAAGCAGAAAAAAACTACCCTGTGCCACAGTGTTACCTTGGCTGATTTTTATCACTGCTTGTCAACAATCTCTTTCTAAAATGTCATTGAATTAATTTATATTCACAAAGCAAATTTTAATAAAACATTAAAATGAATTTCAAACTGAACCTTCACCTAAAACTTGAACTTCCAAATTGCTATTCATCTAAAGTCAGTTAAGATTTATGACAGATATATAAAATGTGAGGACGGAAACAGACTTCCTCTATTATCCAACCTAGGTGCCATCTGGCACCATGCTATGAAAAAAAATCTGGTTTGAAGCTAGTCTTGGTCTGGATGTGTTTTTACAAGATTTGATGAAAAACTATGAAACATAAAATAGATTTTGGCCAACACAGGCTTTTAGGATTGCCTGCTGAAAACAAAATTTAAAAACAGATACATGGATAAGCCATGTGAATGCAAGAATGATGGGGGATGGATGGATAGATAGATAGATGATAGATGATAGATAGATAGATAGATAGATAGATATATATATATATATATATATATATATATATATATATATATATATTATATATATACTATATATAATAAAAGAGTAATATGCTAATTAGACTGGACATCCTTCTGGACGACCTTCCAGATGAAGGTGTGGCAGGCAGGGGCTGAGGCAGCTGCCGTGGCAATGGGGGCCAAGCCTCTTGCACGAATTTCATGCATCGGGCCTCTAGTATATGTATATACTAGAGACCCGATGCATGAAATTCATGCAAGAGTAGGCTTTCCTTCCCCTGGCTGCTGGCACTGGCTTCCCTCTGGCACCTGGGACCCGGCTTTCCTTGCAGCTCCATCTTCATCCAGAAGGTCATCCAGAAGATCATCCGGAAGGAGGACATCAGGTGTAATTAGCATATCATGCTTTTATTATTATAGATGCATCCAATTATTTTATATAAAAACTCTTAAAAGTTCATGACTAAATATTACAAAAATCATTTAAACTATGAATGATTTATAAGGCAGCATCTTGTGTTTCCATGAAAATAGAACTTTCTGTTTCAGAAGACGGGACATCAATAAGGACCAGAATCCTCAAGTTCCACATGCAATGGTTTCCCCTATTCATAACTCACATTTGAATGATCTTTCATTTGACTCTCTTGCTCTTTCAACTCCAAAGATTTATGTGGGTCTGGAGCTATGACTTCTTCATCTTCATTTTCATGCGGAAAGCAATCATGGTAGTTCTGAACTACAGAACTATAGGAGAAATCATTATCCAGGATTTGCAGCCATTCCATATCCCCTGTTTTCTTCTCCTTTCTTCTCCATCAGTAGAGTTCTTTTTTTTTTACTGCAAAGAACATGTTATTTTATATACCCCTAGCTATACATTTTTTCTCATTAGTTATTACATAAGTGCTGCCTGGTGCCATTAGCCAAGTGGTATGACAATTTTATGTTCACAATTCATGTCTATGTTTACAGAATTTCCATGATTTACTAAGTACATCCATGAAAATTCTGCCCAAAGAGCTCTTGTCCTACTGAACTTCTTTGTCATATGGCATTTACGTGTTAACACTGTTTTATTATCACCTCTGCATCCACATGTTCGATATTTTCTTCAAATATAACACAGGTGTCAAGCATGTCTCATGCTCTCCAACAAAGACATAGCTCTCCATTTGCAGAATGGGCCTCTCAGTGTAAGTCCCAAAATCTTGCATTTATTTTCACATTTTGAGAGAAAGTCTGAATCAATAATAATTCCTGATAATTCCACCAAAACCAAAAGCTCTATCTCCTCTGTCTCCTTCTCCCCATCTCTCCTGACTCTGCCCTTTGACTGCTGCCATGATCCCATGGCTCCAGAGATTCTTAATAGTATTAGGTGACTGTTCTAATTGTTTTCCCAAAAAATGAATCTTGAGAGAGAATAAAGGTAGATAGGGAAGAGAGAGTATATAATTGGAATAAATCATTGAAAAGAAACATACCAGAGCCAAACTGTTTTATCAAAAACTATTAAAATTAATCACTAACATTTTTTGATTACTCATTTTTGAGCCAGGCACTATACTGTCATCTTATCCTTATGACAAATGTATGAGTAGGTTTTCTTATCATCTCTGCTCTTCAGATAAGGAAACCAAGGCACAGAGAGGTCCAGAAACATGTTTAAAATTATATAGTTAACAAGTCTTAAAAACTTGGGTCAATCTCAGGTGATCCAATCCTGATTCCAGAGATTGTACTGAATTACCATGGCCAAGAAATTCCAAAGCACTATGCCTTTAAAATAATAACCTTTAGAGCACTTGATAGTAGGTAAATTTGAATGAACTTATAATAAGAATTCAAATTGAAATATTTATCAAAGTCAAATCCTGAAACTATAACTGTTAACTAAAACACCATGCCTATTCCTCATCAGTTGTTTTAGAGTGGATCTTAAAATTATAGTGATATTTGTAAAGCATATAAACATTTATATTTAAAGAAAAAAACTTTTTTCTTATCTGAATCACCTAGAACCTTATTAGAAAAGGCAATTCCTTTCTTTTTTCTCTGATGCCGAATAAATAACCAACTGCAAATCAACTTAATTTGATTCTTTTAAAACAATCAATTACTGGTTCCCTTTCAAGAGATGGCACCTGTGCTTTTGATTTTTCTTAAAAATAAAGAACTCAAATTTACACTGATTCTATGAAACAATTACACTGCACATTCAGAGTCAGTAGCCTAGTAAGATGCTAAGATTGATAAAAAGGTTAGAAGACATCCTTTGCCCTGAAATTTCTTGCAAACTAGTATTGATTACTATTCAAAAGAAAGTACTAGTGTGTTCCCCAAAGCATATGGGTGTTGTATAAAGAATATAGGTCCCTTCCCTCTGCAATTGGCTTTATCATAGATAGGAGTTGTCTAGAGAGGACCTCATGAGGTTGTGGAACTAATCCTTCTTCAGCAGTTAGCTGATAAGAACATATGACCAAATCCAAGGGTCTTGTCAATTTAATTGGGATTTTTTTAAAAGAACTCAGTGTCTTCAGGATGAAAAGAGAAATTATGTAAATGATGGACTGGCAGACCAGAGGAGCTGGCATATTAAAAAAGTGTCCTCACACACTTTACCTGAAAGCCACCACACTACCTGCTGCTCAGGTTGACTCTACAACTGGAAAATTACAAGGACAATGAGAGTGCAAAGAAAGAATAAACAGAACATTATACTACTTTTTAGGAATAAAATAGCTCTTCACTATCCACAAAACTTCCCTTAGCAAAGAGTCTTCTTCCCTGGTCCACCAACTCCCAATGTATGAGCAGAGGATATAATTTAATCTAATGGGCTCCCATGGTATTAAGAGCCTGAGGTTTTATATCTGGATTTGACTCCTTCTCTTCTAATACTAGCTATGTCATCTAGGATAAGTCATTTAATATTTTCAGTATCAATTTCTGCATCTATCAAATGGATTCTCACAATACTGATCTTGTGGTTGTGTTGGGAGGTTTGAACGAAACGACACATATAACATATGCTAGGTGATCAATTCAAACAATTGGCTATAAATGCTTCACTTATGTCAACAAAGTTCTATGCCATTAACATTGTTTGTTTACTCAGATAGATTGTAAGTCTCTTGCTCTTACTACTAATTGTATCCAAAAGGAAATATATATATATGGTCAAGGGGTTAACAATTAAATAATGAAACCTGTATGTGCTGTGATATATTAAACAGTAGAATGTGACAAATCTCATACTAGACCCATGAAGGCTGATTTTGACTGGGAGTTTGGAATAGCTATGGTATAGAATACCATAGCAAACTGGATAATTCATCTGTGGCTTAAAAAATGTTTAAATAAGAATTAGAAATGAGGAAGAAATAGCTGTCTTAAAAATTACAAAGATGAAATAGATATAACTTAGATATAGAAAGTAAAAAAGAGAGGGGGAAATGACAGAAACCCAGAGTTTTCAAGCCCAGAATACTGGGAAGACGTTGATGGTCAAAAGTCAGTGAAGGATCACGGAGAAGTGAGACTGTTGGAAGAGCATGAGCTCCGTATGGGACGTGTTGAGTTTGAGGTGAAGGAAGGACATCCAGGTGAGGATGTCTCCTATGAGATTTCAGAGCCATTTTTATGGATGTGATCATTTAAACTTAGGCAATCACTCTGGGGGAGAGAACAAATCAAGACTTTAAGGACAACTAGGATAAAAATTGGGAGAGGCATCTACACTTTGGGGATTCAAAGAGATATAATATTAAAGGAACTTTTAGGGACCTGGGAGAGATCCCAAGAGAATGTAGAGTCACAAAAGCCCAGGGAAGGGAGAATTTCACAGTCGAAATGGTAATCAGACATGTCAGAGAGCCTGGGGATGGGGAGGACAGAGGGACTTTGTTGGCCATGCAGTGACTTCAAAGAAAGCCATTTCAGAAATGACGGAAAGCAGAAGGTAAAGTGAGAGGGAGGACAATGCATTAAATCATAGCTTGAGGGACAATGGAAGGTGTTTTATTAAGATAACAGAAAGCTAAGCACATTTGTAGATTGATGAGAAGGAGCCAGTAAAATGGATCAAAACTAAAGAATAAACAAAGGTTAATTAATATTTCAAGACCCTAGAGCAGTGGTCGGCAAACTGCAGCTCAGCAAACTGCGGCTTGCGAGCCACATGCGGCTCTTTGGCCCCTTGAGTGAGGCTCTTCCACAAAATACCGACTTCTACGCATGGGCCACGAAGTTTCAATCGCACTGTATGTGCACGCCCCCATGTGGTATTTTGTGGAAGAGCCACACTCAAGGGGCCAAAGAGCCGCATGTGGCTCACAAGCCGCAGTTTGCTGACTACAGCAGAGCACTGGTTATCGAGCTTTTCTGAACATTAGATTCAGCTAGTACTCTTACAATAATGCTAGTGTCTATTCCTGATCTGCAAAAATCCTGGTTGAATCGTTTGGGGGAGGGAGGGTATCTGTATTATTTATTAGTGCTCCCAGAGATTCTACTATAGATCCAGCTATGAGAACCACTAACTTAGAAGAATTGAATTAAGGTCACAATAGAGGGTTGCTTTTGGATGACAAAGTCTCTCTTCTTCCTCTAAGATAGTAAAGAATGAATTAGGAGCAAAAACATTTTGGGGAAAAAAAGGACATTGAAAGAACTCATGAGAAATGGTTTGTCTGAGAAACTAGAATGTAAGATGCTTAGAGTAAAGTGGCAGGAATAAAGGTGAGTCATAAAAATAAAAATAAAAAACAACTTAAAATATCCCATATGACTACTAGGATTCCACCAGGATAAATAAGGTAGTTGCCCATTCACTGCTTCATTCTCTCTATGCTTATTGGTTGGCCCACTCCCTGGCACAGAAAAGACATTGGTGTCTTTCTTGTTCATCTTAGAAAAAAGAAGAAAAAGAAAGTGTATAAACATGAAAGATCTAGAAGAACAATAAATTTACAGAGCTGTAGGGAAGACTTTAAGCAGTAGTGTCAAGAGAGAAAACCTAAGCTGCAGGTTCAGATCTCTGTGAAATCACTTAGAACTTTTCCATGAAAGAAAGTTGCAGGCCACCTGACCGAACTCCTCCCATTTAAATAATAAATTCAACTGGGGTTCAGAGAGGTTCTGTGATTCAACCATATGAAACAGCCAGTAAACACCACCCACCAAGACACCTTGGAATTCAGTCTTCTGATTCCCATACCAGTGCTTGCCGATCCTGCACACACCCTGCCTCGTGACCTCTGTGGTTGAGATTCCCAGCGAGCAGAATAGCTGCAGCTCCTCTGTGAGGATTAATAAGCAAATCTGTAAATTGTTTTTTGCTTGTTGCAAGAGAGAAAAAATGTTCAATTTCTTCTTTATTGCTATTATTATGTGAACCAGATTGAATTGCTGCATCTCTTTAGAGTTTCTTATGACTACTGTAAAGTTTCCCATTTTAACCCAAGCCAATTTTAAACTGCCCTTAGAATACGCAGATAACTGCAATAATTCAGTTGCTACATTCAGTTCATTGTTTTAAATACAACCAAAGGGAAAGAGAAAAACATGCTAGTCTAGAGAAGCAGCAAGGTAGAACTTGCAAAACTATAAAAATACATATTTCAGGTAATTAAGAAGGGGCAGTATGTCGTGACAAGACCAGTGGGTCACCTGCTCTGTGTGACCACATTACCTATGGGGCCTGAACCCTCTGGGCCTGGGCTTTTCCATCTATAAAGCCAGATTCATGCACTAGATCGCCTCTAGGGTCTGTCAGTTTTTTAAATTTTTGTCATCATCTTCCACAAACATGGTCTGAAGGAGTTTAAAACAAACTACATAGGAATATCTCAAGGATCATAGTTACAGTGGTTTTTTTAAAAAACAGTAAATAAATGTATGTCTCAACTTGTCTGCTTCCTAATCTGAAAAGTAGAGGAGTGCTGGAGTAAATATTCTCCCCTCTGAGCTCCATGCTTCCATTGCTACCTTTGGATAGGTGTACCAGGCACTAGGCTGGTTGCTATTTACCTTGCATGGTTGAATGCTCTGTCCCCACGCCCCACACAGCCAGAGAGAGCACTGACCAGTGAGCACTGTATCTTGATACAAAAGCTCCTAGGCCCCTTTCTCCCCCTTCTTCTTCTTCTTTTTTAAATCCTATCCAAGTGTGCAGTACACTCCTGGGTCATTTCAGGAGCCCTGTGGCATGTTGAAAATAACTGAGAGAGCAACAGCGCAAAGAGTGATGTGACAGGCTGACATGCATTATAGGTAAGTGAGACCTACCACAGAACTGTGTTTGCTTTGCCTTCACCGTCTTGAATTGAAAAAAGTATTGGTGATGGTTGCTATGCAGAAATAAGCTACAATTAAAGAGAACAGACTGGTTTGGATGTTTCAGAAACCAGCCAGAAGATGGAAAACTAAAGAATGCAATGTTCCCTGGCTCTGGACTTTTTGGTATGGCTGCAAACTCTGGAGTAGAGAGAGATGGTAACTGTGGAAATGCTTTTCTTCAAAGGGAAGTGATTTTTCTCCTCTCAGTTGGATTTAGGGTTTTTTTTTATTCTAATGTATATTTTCTCATATTTTAAAAGATGGCGTAGTTCTAATTCACAAGTCTCAGGTTTCAACTCTAATATATTGAAGTTGTGCGGTTTTTCTCAGCCTTTCTAATTCTTTTACTGTAAAAATCTCCTTCTATTTGATCAATTTTCTGAAAGCTCTGTCTAGACAAGCAAATTGACTTGAAGAATAGATACAGATATCTAGAAAAACAATTTCTTAATTGGTTGTTTTAGGGAACAAGTCTTTTATCCTGACCAGTATTAATTATCCAAGGGTGTGTTTAGATCTATAATTCTTCATATTTAGAAACTGAGTCACACAAACATATTTAACAACAGTGTTGTTTTACAGGAGATTCTCTTCCTCTACAAACTAGATCACAGTATTTTTAGTGATGAGAAAATATATACAAATTCAAGCTGGCAGCCATTCATGGATCCCTAATATTCCAATATGCTCTGTTATATGTTAGCACTTTGACAAATGATTATTAATAGCCTGACTGAAAGGGTACTTATGAAGCATTTCATTTCAAATTAGGCTTAAATTTTTTTTTACATTGAATAGATGCATTGTTAAGATCATTTTCCTTCCCTGTATTCAATTTATTTTTCCTGTTTAAAAGAAAAAATGTGTGTGTGTGTGTGTGTGTGTGTGTGTGTTCTAATTATATTAGAAAGAAAGGAAGGAAGAAAGAAAGAAGGGAGGAAAGAGGGAAGGAAGGAAAGAGTTGGCAAATAATTAGCCAGTTCTTTTTATTATCTTAGATCACCAAACAGACTTCAAATGTTTGAGAAGTACTTTGTACCATTTGGTTCAAATATTTTCCTCTAAGGGACTAATTTACTAGCAATCGAGATAAGGCAGGTCAGAGCCCAGGCGATTGACAGCCAGTCAGGGGGCCTTTGTCTGAGAACATGAGGCGAATGGGAAGCACTGACAAAGGAGCAGAGACCAGTTTGGAGGACATTTCCCACAACAACAAATCATTTGAAATTAAATTGAAGACAGTGAAGCCTGCTATTCCTAACTGTACCCTGGGGCTCTTCTTCAGAGCTTGACATTTCTGTTGTGGGCAAATGGCTACACTGGGCCACAAAAACAGAGCTCAATCAACCAGTAAGTCAATCAATAAAATCAAGGTATCTCAGATCAAAGTCCAGGTTTTCTTCCCCTAAATGTATTGAGATCATTGATTTCGCTCTCTAATGTGCTGTGAAAGATCACAATAGACTTCACTGACATATAATGATAAAGATTTGACCATTAGCTAACATCTTTGAGCACTATGTGTCGGACATGTGCTAAGTGATTTCTGTCTTGTCTCTAATGGAATCTTTGAAATAACTCTATGAAGTAAGTGCTATTTTTATCCCCAGATGAGGACACTTAATAGAGATTTGACTAAAGTTATTTGCCCAAAATACCACAGCTAGTAAATAACAGAACCAAGAGGCAAGCCCAACACGGCCTGACATCACAGCCTGTGCCTCACCCACTGCACAATCCCACCTCCTCAGGGACAGCTTGGCATTATTCTCCAGGTGTTTCTGGACATTCAGAACCCGCAACAGAATATTAGTTCTCTAATGTTAAAATATACCACATATTGTCTCTGAACCCCCAGAAGTGCCAAGAAAAATGCTGGGCAACCGCAGATACTTGGGAAATACCTACTGAATTTAATGCACAGATGGAAACTCTTTGTTCTAATGCATTATCCTCTCACTGGGCTATGAAACTGAGTACAAACCTATAAAAATTTTAGTCATAAGGATAATGTTATTTGAACAGGAACAAGATGGCATTATGAATAATAGATTTCAATCTATTAAGCACAGAGCTACAGCTACAGTTTAATAGGATAATGCAAGGATTATTATAAAATCTTAAGAGATTACTGTAAGTGGCACAGGATCCACTTTTCTAACAATAAACACAAAACAATGCTGTGAGGAAGCTTTCTTGTTTGTTTGCTTTTACATGAAAGCTGTGTGGAGTTGTGCAATGACACCAGAGTTAGGACAGCTGGGTTCTATTCTTGGTTCCAAAACTAAATGGCTCTAAGACTCTCCGAAAAGGGCTGATCCCTTCAGGCCTCAATCTCCTCATGGTTAAAAGAAGGGGAGGATCAGATTAGATGATTTATAAGGTTCTTCCAACTTTAAAAATCCCATCATTCTTTAATATTATTGCATCAGATTCCAGTGTTAGTGTAGCTGGAAAGGCTCACTTTGTAATTTTTTACCTTTTGCAAAATGCTCTTTCAGGAGATCCAAAAGGCAGTTTATGGCAAAACTCAGCAGGGAAAGAAATACAGCCTTTTAGTCACAAGCTGGGACATAGCAACTATAATTTGTGTGTAAGGGGAGAGGAAATTCAGTTATCTGCTTTGGTGTAGACAAGGCCAAATCTAAAATAGTGTCACCAAGAATTCTCATGTATAAAATTAGTGACAGTTCCTTTATACAGTTCCTGTATAAATACAGAGTTTTTAGTGACATCATACATAGTACAATTTTGCATACACAAACCTGGGAGATACCAGTTCTGGCTTCTATGTCTACCTCTCTACTAATTAGCTGTGTTATCTTAGTTAACTAATGGGACCTTTCTGGATCTGGGTTTCTCCATGTGTAAAAAGAGAGCTGAATTGGATATGTTGCTTAGCTCTACCAAAAGTCATCTTATTGTGATAGGAACAAATATGCTTTAGTTATTGCAATCACACACTGCCTTCCCTGGAGAGAAGTTTCTGGTAAGTGTAGAGTCTACTGTTGGCTGAGATGATAGGTATGAGCACCAGGTTTGGCACAGCTCGCCCAGGACTAAATTGCTCTGCGTAATTAAGGGAATGAGATAAAGAAGCCCCAGAGAGGATTCTAGGAAAGGTAAAAGGAACCAGTAAAGCTGAGTGTTAACACTGAAAGAGGGGGTAATGGAATAGTAAATGAAAGGTAAGAGAAGAGACCCAGAGGAAAATACTGGGCTTTATAAACCCTTTTTTGCCTCAAGTTATAAGCTGTCAATAAAGTGTACATTTTTAATAATATTGGTGCAAGTGAAATCATTATTCTGAAAGTAAAATTATTAACTCCAACTTCAAAGTCTGTGTGGATGAATGGCTAACATATGGATTAAAAATGCATTAAAGGAAATGTTCTATAATAGATAAATCTGAATGTACAAAATTGATAGCATCATAGAATGAAGGACCCTCTCCACCGGGCTGTGGTCAGACAGCACCTAGGTTGGGTTCTGGATAGGATACCTCTGCAAGGATCTCAAACTCAGACACCTGTAGGGGCCATGTTGAGTGAATCCAGAACTAAGACAATAGGCACGAAGGGGAACTTGGAGTTTCAGAATGCATGCCCTGTGTAAAAGCACTCCCATTTATTTTGCTTTCTTGGAGACAACCAGTGTCAGGCCCTGATGGTTCTCTAAGGTAACCTGTAAACTTGAACTCAATTGCATGTGCATAACATACACTAAGTGAAAGATATTTCTCCTCTACTGAATAGTCTTACATCGCATCTCACTTTTCAAATAAGACTCGCAGCTTGGGGATGGGACCCAATCAAAGATGTGAATTAAGTCCTCGTGAAAAATCAAGTATGGGGAGGAATACACAATTCCAGAAAGTAGGAGTGATCTCAATCTAAGTGTGGGGACTTCGGAAAGGAATTACCGGAGTGCCCCCAGAGTCCAAGGAGTGGAGGACGATGCTAAAGAACATGAACATTTAACATCTGCAAATCTCTCAGAGCTTCTTTTATGACTTTTTATCAAAACAAATAGATATGAACACTTCAATCCTGGATCATTCAAACTAGAAGTTCATGGCTCAAAATCCCAAAGCATGTGGAAACCAAGAGTCACAATAAGAAGACTGAGAAGACATCTGCAAATTACTTGTAAGACACTGAAATTTTGATTAGGATGAGCACCGTGTGTCATAGAAAGAACATGACCTATATAAAGGCAATACTAGTAGGAACTCTAACAGTAAAGAAGTCAGTACTTATACTTTGCATGCCCACACTCACAAGTACATGACTTCACTTTGCAATACCACTGTCTCAATATATTGCCCTTTACCGTTTGCCTGCCTCTCACAATGCCCAGCTCCTCAACCCCTTAACCCCTCAACTCTCAGACCAAAAGCAAGTCTGAGAATCTATCTTTCCTTCTTTACATCACCTAGTTCAGTATCTTGAACAAAGTTCACTCAGTATTTATTGAATGAATATAACTACTTTTCTTCTTATTTAAAAATATAAGTCATCAGAATTGCAGAGTCTATGCTATATAATAAGCATAAAATCAAACTAATGCATAAACAAAAGAAGTCAGTACTGATGTAGGTAGGAATATTAGAGTGCTGAGAACACAGAATATAATCCAGATGAAAAAATTGGTTCCAGCTAATAATTGCTGCCTTGTTTCTTTGTGTAAAGTGGAACAGTTGGAGAAGTAAAAAGATAGGAATGACGATTTATCAAGCATCCACTTTGAGTCAGGTACAGGTCTAGATGCTTTACGTGTGTTACCTCACCTAATCCTCACGTTAACCTTGAGAAAAAAGGTATTTATTTCCATTTAATAAACTTGCTCAACTATTATATACATTTGATGGGTTATAAATAGATAAAAACTCTTTGAAGAGTAATTCAGCAGAACCTATCAAAATTTTAAAGAGAAAGTTTATTGTTTCAGCAATTCTATTTGTAGCCATATACTCTGCAGAAAGACTTTCATGCATGTGCAAGGATGGTATGTACAATTGTTTTCATTGCAGCATTATTTGTAATATTGAAAATTTGGAGACAACATAAAGGTTCTTCAGTAAAACAACCTGTGGTACATCTATATTCTAGAATACTTTAAATGAAATAAAAGAATTGAAGTAGATGAAGTTAAATTCATTCAGAAGGATGTCTTAGAAATGTTTATGAGTGTAGAGATTAAGATACAAAATATCATATGTAGCAAATTAACTTTCTATATTAAAATGTACGTACATCTGCATGTACATAGTAAAAGGCCCAGAATAACACATGCGTAATGAGTGATAGTACTTACATCTAGAAATTGAAACTGGCTCTAGCCAGTTTGGCTTAGTGGATAGAGCATCAGCCCACGAACTGAAGGATCCCAGGTTTGATTTTGATCAAGGGCACGTACCTTGGGTGCAGGTTCTAATGTTTCTCTCTGTCTCTCCCCCTCCCATCCACTCTCTAAAAATCAATGGAAAAAAATATCCTTGGTGAGGATTAAGAAAAAAAGAAAAGAAAAATGAGAAGCTGGGATAGAAGTGACTACTTTCTACTTTCTGTTCTTCTGTGTTATTTACACTATCTTTAAACAAATATGTGTTGTTCATTAAAAAAGATTGAAAGTCATAATGAACCCAAAGTCAGGAAAGAAGCCACAGGCAGCCAGGATGCAGCACAGTGCTTCCTGCAGAATGTACTTCTATGCTTACAGTTCGGGAGTTCTCCCCTCCTGAAATGAGTTTACTCTATCCAGGGCAGGAAATAATGTAAAATGGAATTACCTAAGAGAAAAAGCAAAAATTTTCTAAGGAAAATCAATTAAAGCATGGACGGAGGCCATGGCAGCAATCACAACACGCTTTCCTGCCAAAGAATAAATACACACCTCTGGACATGAAGCTTCATACAGAACAGTGTTGTGTCCCATCAGTTTGTTTTCCCAAGGGTGCAATTCTTCACAGCACTTCCAACTATTCTATTAAATTACGCCAGCAGACATAGGCAGGTACACAGAGCCAGCACTGATTACATCCCTCTATTTATCAATTCATTCATATCTCTAAATTCAGACCGCAGCAGCTCTTCTGGCTTTTCTCAGAGGTAAGGTGCTGAGAATCAGGATTCTAATAAATCACATCTTTAGAGTGTAAATCTATGGCAGGTCGAGGAATGGAAATTTTAGAAATACCACAATATTTACCAACACAGTTTATAACTATTAATGAGCTACAGAAGCCTGAAACAAGGCAAAAAGGACACAGTAAAACATAAATGTAAGAAATGAAAAGATGTCCCCACCAAGAATATTGAGAATGGATAAATTAAACAAAGTAATAATGAATTATCTCTGTAGAACAAGGTAGACTTTTATTGTCAGGGGATCTCATGAAACTAAATTGAAGCACCCAAAGGTGGTGGAACCAGATGCCCTTTAAGGTCTTTTCTTCCTTTATGTGCATTCCCCTAAAATATCCGAATAACTCATGGAGTCTTTCCAGTGAAAATACTTAAGGTTAATTTGCTAAGCCCTATCAATAGTGGTTTATAACCCTCCCAAGGTATAGTCTTAGTCCAAATAATTTTTAGATTAGTTAAATACTAGTAAAGGTGGAGAATGGTGCTTAAAAATATGCAGTTCAGCCTGGCCAGCATTTCTCAGTGGTTAGCAATGATTTATAAGCCAGAAGGTCATCATTCAATTTCTGGTCAGGGCACATGCCCGGGTTGTGGGCTCAATCCCCAGTGCAGGAGGCAGCCGATCAATGGTTCTCTCTCATCATTGATGTTTCTGTCTCTCTCTGCCTCTCCCTTCCTCTCTGAAATCAATAAAAATATATTTTTAAAAAATATGCATTTCACTGAAGATAGTAATTTTTTATTAGCTACTGTTAGATATAGACTCAAATATAAACCTAAATCTGCAAATTTCAATGGTCTCAGCACTCAAGTATGCATTATTTGGCCACATCCCACAAATATACACGCACACTTGTATACACACACACACACACACACACACACACACACACACAGAGACACACACACCTAGTTGGCAATTTTAGCTCAGAGAAAACTCATATAGATTATAACATACAAATGACTTAAATTTTTTCTCCAACACTGCATAAAAATAAAATATCCATCTCGCTAATATAAACTGTCTCCTTTTAGGAAGCCACTGTCTCTCCGTTTTCTATTTTTAACCCAATGTCAGAGAGGAGAAAAGCATTGAGTAATTTTTTTTTAAATAAGGCAAACAACAAAATCCATCCTCTGGCCTTACATTTAGGTAAGTGTATAAAAATCCAGACACTTCCATATTTATGTTGCTCGGGTGGGAATATTTCAGCAAAAAAAATCATTTTACTAAAGATACATTCACAATGCAAACTTTACAAACGTGTCAAGCAGCCTTGTGCTGTAAAATGTGTACTCACATTCTACATATTAACCACCTAATGGCTCCAAAGGAACAATTACAGCAAAATACATTGCTATTAGTATAACTGAGAAGTGTTCATTTAAAGATAAACTTCCTACCATCCTGTAGCCCTAGGCACTGAAGATGAATAATAATGAGTGTTCACATGAATTAATAAGATGCTTGTGAACCTTCCAGCCCTTCACAGAGGTAGTTAAATCATTACCCAACCAGCATATCATGACTCTACTGAAGGTGTCCTTGGCATGTCACCATTTGGGGTTTTTTCATTCTCATATTTAGCTTTGCCAATATCTGACCAGAGTTCAAATATTGGCAAGGGTAAATATGAGAAAATATATGTGAAACTATAAGTATACTAGAGGCCTGGTGCACAGGATTCGTGCACTGGTGGGGGCATGGCCTGCAGGAATTGACCTGCTGTGGGAGCGCTGCTCATTCCGGTCTGCCAAGCGGCTGTGGACCCGCCCTCTAAGTGGTTGCTCCCTGGTCTGGCATCCTCCTTGTAGCCAGAGCACATGTCCCTCCAAGGGACCCGGTTGGGGCCGGACCCAGGGATAATAGCACTGAGAGGCAGTGGAGTAGGCTTCAGTCCTGTGGTGGCCACAAACCCACCTCCCAGTCTCCGGGGTCAGCTCTGCGAGCCAGGTGGCACTGCGTGGCCAGTGGGCCTCTGGAGGAGGCGGCAGGGAGCGAGGAGAAGGAGCCTGGGGTGAGGAGGTAACGATCACAGCCCGGGTTCCTGCCCATTGGCCTGAGCTTCGCAGTGGAGCAGCCGCTCATCCTGGTCAGCCAAGCGGCGCTCCCCCTGTGGTTGCACACTGATCACCAGGGGGCAGCTCCTGAGTTGAGCATCTGCCCCCGGTGGTCAGTGCACATCATAGTGACTGGTCGACGGGTTGTTCTGGTCATTCTGCCATTCAGTTGCTGGGCTTTTATTATATAGGATGTGTGTATCTATACATATATAGTAATATGTTGCTTAAGATAGGGATACATTCTGTGAGATGTGGTGCATTGTTAGGCAATTTCATCATCGTGCAAACATCATAAAGTGCACTTATACAAACTTAGGTGGTATAGCTTACTACTGTAATTCCATGTGCTATACTTGTATACAACTGGCAGTGCAATAGGTTAACACCAGCATCACCACAAACATAAGTAATGCATTGTTATGACATTACAAATGGTATATTACTAGATGATAGGAATTTGTCAGCTCTTTGATATAACCTTATGAGACCACCATCGGTGACTGAAACATTATTATATGACACATGACTCTGTGTTTGTGTGCATGCGTGCACGCATATGTGTGTGTATAGTAGCTCAATTAAGGAAGGTATATGATGCCATATACTTACCTTGAAAGGACAGAACAGGACTAATAGCTGTGTCCCTAACCCCTCCTCCAAGAAAAAGCCACAGAATGTATCAGTTACTCAGCCAGCCCTTATCTCAGCCAATAGGAATGCAAGGGAAAAAAACTCAAGGCCAAAAGTATGCTAACCACCCCCTGCCCCGTCTTTGTGTAACCAGACCCTAGCTGCACCCTGCCCTTGTGTCACTAGCCCGCGGCCCTCACTCAACCAACCGGAATTGGCCAAATCAGTAGTCCGAGTTGGGCCTCACCCCCCAACCCCGACTCCAAGCCCTATAAAGTCTTTGTTCTTTCAAAACTCAGGGCTCTCTCGCATCCAGCCGCTGTGCCGGATGCAGAGGAACCAAGCTTAGCTTGAATAAAGGCTCTATGCTTTTGCATCGGACTCGGCGCTCACTGATGGATCTGTTGGGGGTCTTGAAATCTGGGCATAACAACCTGATACCAAGAAAATAAGGGGAGAAACCAATAGAAATGTCTAAAGTGAAGATTAAGTAAACCACATATACACTGAGTGGCCAGATTGTTATGACCACCTGACGTTTGTAGGCAAATTAGCTATAATTTTGCGCTGAAGTTGCTAGAGGGCCAGACCATTATAAATAGGGAAGCAGGTTGTTTACCACAACAGTAGAAGTGATTTTTTTCTGAATATATGGGTAAACAATGCAATTTAACAGCCTTTGAACATGGGATATATATTATTATGAGTGGCCAGTTTATTATGACCACCCCATCAGTACTTCGTTGAGCCACCTTTTACCTTCAATAGTGCAGCAATTCTTCTTGGCATTGACTCCACAAGATGTTGAAAGGTGATGCGAGGAATCTGACACCATGCCTGATAAATAGGACTGTCCAGTTCTGTGAGATTTAATGGTTGTGGAACCAGCTGCCTGATGGCTCTTTTAACTTCTTCCCACAAATGCTCAGTTGCATTGAGATATGGTGATTGTGGGGGCCACCTAAGCAAGGTAAAGTCTCCCTCATGTTCTTGAAACCACTCCTGCGCAATATGAGCACCGAGGCATGGTGCATTGTCTTGTTGGAAGAAGCCATCTCCATTGGGATACACCATCAACATGATAGGATGAACTGGATCAGCAATGATACTTAGGTATGTTGTGCTATTCAGATGTTGTTCTACATGAATCAAAGAGCCCAAATCATGGCAGAAAAACATGCCCCAAACCATAACACGGCCCCCACCAGCTTGAAGGGTTGTACTAATGCATGTGGGGTGCATGCTTTCATGCTGATTCTGCCAAATTCTCACTCTGCCATCTGCATGATGCAACTGGAAACGTGATTCATCGGACCACATGACTTTTTTCCAATGCTCGACTGTCCAATCCTTGTGTTCCTGTGCGAATTGGAGATGTTTTATCTTGGTAACTGCAGACAGCAAAGGTGTTTGAACAGGCCTTCAGCTTCCATATCCCATGCGATACAGTATATGGCTAATTTGCCTACAAACGTCAGGTGGTCATAATAATCTGGCCACTCACGTTCAAATATATCCCATGTTCAAAGGCTGTTAAATTGCATTGTTTGCCCATATCTTCAGGAAAAAATCACTTCTACTGTCGTGGTAAACAACCTGCTTCCCTATTTACAATGGTCTGGCCCTCTAGCAACTTCAGCGTGAAATTATAGCTAATTTGCCTACAAACGTCAAGTGGTCATAACAATCTGGTCACTCAGTGTATAATACATCTAAATGGCTTATAAAAGATATTCAGTAAATGATCACTATATTATCATTATTATTGACCACATGCTACATAAAGGACCTGAGATAACATATCCTAGAAAACTTACTTAGATTAAAAGCAACTAAGAAATGGAGGAGACATTTTGCTATAGCCAGGCCTACTCACAATGGCAATGAATTAGAGTTAGCATTCTGATGATAAGAAAGAAAATTTAGAGAAAATTATAAAGGAGACATAATTCAAAAGAAAAGCAATGTGAGGCCATTTGCATCAGGACAAACAGTTTAGAGTATTTAAAGCAAAGATAAACATAATTTAATCTTTGCAAAGCACACACTTTATGTTCTTAATGATGACACTATGCTAAGTATAGTAGCCAGGGAGTCAGACAGATCTAAGTTCAAACACCAGCTCTACGTCCTTATGGTTTGGTGATCTTGGCTAAGTTACTTGACTATTCTCATCCTTAATTTACTCCTTTCTTAAATGAGGATTGTATCTCTTCCATCACAAAAATAGGTATAAATTAAATTTTGAATGTACATGGCAAATACAGGGACCACCACATGGAATCCACGTATTAAACAATAGCTGTATTATTATTACTACTAGAGGCCTGGTGCATGAAATTCATGCAAGAGGGGGGTGTCCCTCAGCCAGGCCTGCACCCTCTCACAATCTGGGACTTCTGGCTCCTAACCACTCGCCTGCCTGCCAGCCTGATTGACACCTAACTGCTCCCCTGCTGGCCTGATTGACACCTAACTGCTCCCCTGCCAGCCTGATTGCCCCAACTGCCCTCCCCTGTCAGCCCAATCACCCACAACTGCCCTCCCCTGCTGGCCATCTAGGGGTGGCCATCTTGTGGTGGCCATCTTGTGATGATGTGAGGGCGTCGTGCAAGGGTGTGAGAACCACCTAGGCTTTTATTAGTATATATACTTTGTATAAGAAAACATAGAAATATATAATGCATTTTTTAAAATATACTTTTATTAGAGAGAAAGGAAGAGGGAGAAAGAGATGAAACATCACTGATGAGAGAATCATTGATCAGCTGCCTCCTGCACACCCAACACTGGAGATTGAGCCCATAACCCAGGCATTTGTCCTGACTTGGAATCAAACCATTGTGACCTCCAGGTTCATAGGTTGACACTCAACCACTGAGTCATTCCAGCTGGGCATAATGCATTTTTAAAGACTCCTTTCAAAAAGCTTATTGTTATAAAACAATTTTGTCATTTAAGGAGGTAATTTTCATTTATCTAGAAAATTAACATAAAAAAGCCTAATTCCCCACATGATCCTGCCATAAATATGAAAACTTGGTTTATAATGTAATATATAATCAGAAAGATGTATGAGAGGATAGTAACCAAAAGGCAAAAGAAAGACTAGTATATTCTGTCCCCTTTATCTGGGTCAAAGGAAGTTCAATAATACCTCACACTTAAAAAGTTGTTGAATAATTGTTGAAACTACACTTCTGTGTTACTACACTAATTTGGAATATATTTCTGCTGTTTCCTTCATGACACTTCTTTATTTATTTGAAATCACAGATAAAATATGAATCCCTCTAAATATACACTTCTATACACCAGTGAAATCTCAAGCACCCCAATGTAGGAGGAAGAAATTCCTTTTTGAAAGAGTACAAACCCTTCTGATGAATTCATGTTACGATCATGAGGCTACTCAATCAGTTTAATAGTCATAGTATTTTATAGCTCTTAAGAGGAATCATTAAAAAGGTGGGAGGAGAGAAGTACAGAATAACCAGTGCCTCTCCAGTGCTTGAAAGACACTCAAAGAATAGCTATTGAAGTAATAAATACATTTATCCTAACTGGAATGTACAATAATATTTTAAGATCATAGATAGTAGATAAACTTGAATTGATTCTCTGTATTATTCGCAGCTCTTAATGTAAATGACAGAAACACAATCCAAACACATCCAAGTGAACATGAAATGCACTGGTTTACTAGGCAAAAATGTCAGGTATTGCCTAGCTTTGGCACAGCTATATCCAGATGCTCAAAATATCATTTCTTCATTTTATGGCTTTGTTTCTTTTAGGGTTGATTCTCTCCATGTGTTAAGATTAGATAGCCACCAGCAATTTCAGATCTACATAGACATTGCCCTCAGAAAGACATAGAGGATCTCTCTTTAAACATCCAACTAATTACCTCAACAAGGACTCCAAGTGATCTTACTTGGATTTTCTTGGCGACCAATCATCATAGTTAGAAGGATAGGACAGAAGGATAGGACATTCTGATTTGCACCTTGGTTCATGTGACCACATCTGTGGGGGCGGGGGGAGGAGAAACAGTGCCCTTTGACTGGTCGTCTGTTGTTTTTGCTGCTGCTGTTGCTATTGTTGTTGTTAATCTTCACCTGAGGTTATTTTTTCCATTGATTTTTAGAGAGTGGAAGAAAGAGGAAGAGACAGAGAAAGAGAAACATCTATGTAAGAGAGTCACATCAATTGGTTGCCTCCTGCAGGTGCCCCAACCAAAGCTGGGGATTAAGCCTGCAACCAAGGTACATGCCCTGGACCAGAATTGAACCCAGGACACTTTAGTCCTAGGACCAATGCTCTATCCACTGAGCAAAACCAGCTGGGGCTGATTGATAGTCTTATCAGAATCATATGACAAGGGAAGGCAGCAATTTCTGAAAGGAAAGGAGGTAGGAGAGGGAAAATAATAGATGCCAACTACAGTCCCCAAGTATAATTATTTTTATATTCTCTGTTAGTTCCTCCTTGAGCCTCCAAAATATTATATTCAGTTGATTAAATACTCCAGTCCTCCTTGGGATTTAAGCTTTCTCACTGTCGGGGACATGTTTTCCTCTCAATGTGACACACTGATCATTAATTTAAGGGAAAAACTTATACAAAAAAACTTTGTAAATGTAAGCAATTATATAAATATAATTATTTAAGGGGATAAATTTGTCTTTGACCTTCTGAGAGAGTTAAGAACATCAGAACTTCCATCTCAAAATTCGGTGATTCAGGACTGCTTCTGGCAATGGCCTCTGCATCTATGTTTTCTTCAACTCATATGTTTTTATTGAATGCCTTTTTTCCTGATTCACATTGTAAAGGTGCTGCAGATCAAATTTAAAAATCGTGTTATTATCTGTCAGCATAACTCCTGTTGTACCCTTGTAATAATGTTCCCCTGTTCCTGGCATTGAGCAAGGTGGCTGGAACATAGCCACATCTGCTTTCCTTTTTGCTAGTTATCACATCTAATCTGGTCTGCATTGGCTCTTTCTTCTATACAAGATGTTTCTCTTAATACTTAGAATGGATTAGTTTGTGGTCAATACATACAATATATTTTTAGCCCCTATAAGTCATCAACATCTTGAAAGCTTAGTCTCTCACCTATTTTTCTAAAATTTTATGTCTAAGCTTCTTTCTGAAGGTTTTCTTGTTTTTATGTCATTATAACTATGTTAAGAGGAGAATTATAACCCTCTAAAAGAGGACTATGTTTTATATATCACTTTTTAATCACTCACCATGCCCTGACATTCCCCCCCCCCAAAAAAAATGTCTCTACAAGTGAATTGTTATTGTCTAAGAAAAATATGTGGAGAAAATGTGAAAATATTTTAGTAAAGATACTACAAAGTCAAGCCTCATTAAAATGAACACTAGAGCAATAGAATTTCACTAAGATTAAAATATTTCCAAGCTATCTGGACAGTGACTAATAGAAACCCTTTTGATTTTGCTAAAATAAGTTTCTTTGTTGGTAACTCTGCATAACAAAGGCTTTTTTCCTCATCTCTTGTCCACTTAATTGTCAATATCTATTATGGAGTGAAAAAGTCTGAACACTTGATTCAGGGGTAAAGAGCAAGTGGAAAGAGGAGAGAAAAACACCAGCTACAAATGAGAACACCCCCTCACAAAGAAACGGCTGTTGGAAGAAATATAAAATGCAGCAGTTCTTTTGTGTTGTTGTTGGGTGGGGGGAGGGAGGAGGGTGCTTTTATTTTATAAAAAGAGGAAGAAATAAATAATAGATTTTAAGAATTCTGCCAATAAAAAAGGGGCTTTGACCAACAAGGTATGCTAACTTACAATTCACACAAAAGTTTTATCTATATTACCTCAGAGTGCAGTCATTCAACAAATTTATTAAGTAGATATCATATTTTATCACTTTGCAAATTGAAAACTGAAATTCAGATTTCAAGTGTTTTTCCCAAGAGAGAAAATTAGCCATCTTCTGATTTAAATATTTGGTACTGTTTCCATAATACTGTTTCTACCTGTTGCCCCCCATAAATTAACTATATACTTTCAAAAACACTGAGGCTTTATATGCCCTTTGAATACAGTCTCTAATGCATTGCAATTTTATTTTTCTACTTTTCAATTGCCCTACATGCTAGGTTATAGTTTTACTCCTCAATCATTTTCTTCTATAGCTCCCCTTTTAACTATCATCATCTAAAATGTAGATGACATCTAATCATTTAGATCAAGTAGATTGGAAAAACATATAAATTATGGTTATGAAACAAAACAATCCCAGTTCTTTTCTTGTAATAGGTGCTTAATATTATTACATAAAAAGAATTGAAAAAGTGTGTCATGCAGTGAAATGTTTCAGCATTGCTGACAATAAGACCATTTGGATCTACCATATAAGCTTTGCCGTCAATTTGCAGCATGGATGAGAAATAGGGCAGAAGGAAAAGTCTGTGTCAACGTGCCTCAATGAGTTTTCTTACTAATTATGAACACAAGGAAGATCTACTTGACACATTCACTATGTCTCACCATTCAGGTTTACCTAAGTAATGGCCTCAAAGACACAAGTTTCATTACTTCAATTGTTCTTTTGATATAGGCTACTCTGAACCTCTCAAATTAGTACCTTGGACAGCATCTTGGCCTAAAATAATATAGAGAGTCATCTACTGGCCAGGAACCTAAGCAATCTTAGTACAGTAATAGTTGACATTTCGAATCTTCATATTCTAAGTTAAAGTAGAAAAAAATTGTAAGGCTCCTTTTTTTCTGTGAACCTTTTTTTCTCATCATGGTGAGCTCTGTGGACATTCATTTCAGTTCCCTCCAACAGGACAAGCCAGTCCATGCAACTCTGAACAAAGGTCACTGATGGGAGCTGAGCAGGCTCTTCAATTGGGCTCTAGTCAGTTCTATATCATCCTGCCATGGTAATAATTTTGCAGGAAAGAGAACATAAAAAGTGGTTAAGCTTCCAAGTTTGCCAGAGTTGCAGATGCTTTGAAGTTCCATTAGAAATGCTTTGAAGTTCTAATGTTGCTAATGTATTTTCCCTAGCAACCTCTGGTAATGTTAAGTAAATATTTGGTAATAGAGTAGTGAAAGAATATTTGTAAATGAGGTGAATTATGTGGATATGTGAACCAACATTCTCCCTATGGATATAATTTCATAGCCTAATTGATCCAGTTAAATTAACAAGGTACATGATTGCACCTGAAATTCTCTCTCCTCTGCACAAAACTATTTTCCTCAAAAAATTTTAAATTAAAAATAAACCATGTGTACTGACTCAAACACCCTTCCTTAGTATTTATTCCATGCAGTTAGTCCTAGAAAATATCCTATTTGCTTAGAGAAATAATCATTGTGCAACATTCATAATGTAAACGTTTCAAGACAGACACCATCATTCATAAAAATAAATCCTTATGTTTGTACATCAACTTAGAGTAGAAAGCAGATCAGAGAGTTAAAAGCCTAGAGATAGTATGATATTTTCTGGAGTAAATATTTGTACTTAAGCATTTTGAAGAAAGAGTCTCTAAAATTTTTTATATCTTGCTATTGGTATTCCCCAAGAATACCTTGTTTTGAAAGCCAGCATAAATTAAGCATTTTTGTACTTAAGACATTATCTTAATAGATTCTCACTGTGACCTTATAAAATAGTTAAAGCAGGAATCGGATACCCCATTTTAAGGATGAACAAACTGAGGCTAAGAGAAATCAATTAGCTTTTCAAAGTCACATGACTAAGGTGTTCTAGAACTGGGTCTCAAGCCCAGTCCCACTGACTCAAGCCCTTCTATACCACTAATCCTCATGTACCTATTGCCACACATATCAGATATGCCTCCTGCATGAGGGGAGATAATAATCCACATGCCTCTCTTTTTACATGTATTCATGAATTCTGCAATGCATCTTTACTTTATTTTCCCTTCCTGAAGTGAAGAAAAGGATAGGCAGGTGGACAGTAGGCATAATGTGCTTCCTGGAATGATATTTAACTATGTGCTTAAACTTGTTTAGCCAACAATGCTTAATTTCTGAACTTTAAAATTGCTGTGTGTGAAGAACAATAATTAAAAATGTAAGTAAAATATTATTTCACTTGCAATCTATGTTCTAAAATGCTCTGACAACACATACCAACTTGAGAAACTATCTCTTTATCCCAGTCTTGCCCTCACCAAATAATCTTTCACATTGTGAAACTCTGGCCTTGTAAATTTATTTTAAAAAACACCTTAATTTCTCTTATTTGACCCCAAAATAAAGAATAAGCTGCTTAGGCCCAGCCAGTGTGGCTCTTGAGCACCAACCCATGAACCAGAAGGTCACAGTTTGATTCCAGATCAGGGCACATGCCCTGGTTGCAGGCTCAATCATCAGTAGGGGGTGTGCAGAAGACAGCAATCAATGATTCTCTCTCATCATTGATGTTTCTATCTCTCTCCCTCTCCCTTTCTCTCTGAAATCAATAAAAATATATATTTTTTAAAAAGAATAAACTGCATAAGATGACCTTCCAAGCTGTCCACCTTTCCCAATCCACCTTTCCTCTCCAGACTTCTGCAATACTCTCCTTTCTCTTTCCTGCTAAATTGAACAACTTTGCAGTTACCCATTATAGCCCATATCATTTCATATCACCACTAGAGGCCCGATGCACAAAATTCTTGCCAAAGTAGGTCTTCCTTCCCCTGGCTGCCGGCACCGGCTTCCCTCTGGCACCAGGGAGGTACCCAGGACCTGGGCTTCTCTCACAGTCCCGGCTTCATCCAGAAGGTTGTCTGGAAGGACATCCAGTCTAATTAGCATATTACACTTTTATTGTTATAGATACCTTTGCCCCAAACCTCCCTTCTTTCTAAAAGTTCCTTTTATGCCTCTTCTGTTTGAAAACTCTACACTTTCTTCAACCTCAGTTCAAGCATTTATCTATAAAACTGCTTTATCATCTTTCCACTCTTCCACAAAGCAGTGTTAATGATTCTCTCCTTTGTGCATATTTAGATTAGTGTTAACTATTAGGCTTTACTTTGACACCTACCAAGGGATTTTTTAATCAGTTATTTGAGTGTCTTTTTTCATGTTTTATCTTATTGCTCCTCTTCCTAGAATAGTACATAGCAAAATATAGCAGATGTTCAATAAATATTTGCTGAGTGATCAATGAATGCATGATCACTGAATGAATACCCATTTAGTAGAGTAGCTAATAAAACAGAAATTCACTTTTTTCAAGGGTAAAATCATTCAAAGAGCAAATGTTGCCTTGTCTGGTCTTCCTCTATTCTAACTATTATTAAAGTAAGCTTACCAAGGATCTAAAGTGTATAAACATAATAACATAGTTGCTTAGAACCTTATACCCAATGAGAATTAAAAGGGAGATTTATTCATCTTATGCAAAATTCTAGTGCTATCTTTACTTGAGCAAGACGTATAATCTTGTACATTTTGATTATTGGTATGCTTTTGATTTCCTCTATCTTCAGTTCTGGGTCTTTAAAAATAAAATAGCAGGATGAAACAAGGGGACATTTTAGGATTTTTGAGGCACATGTGTATCCCATGGATCATGACTTTACTCACTCTAGACTCAATCCTTAGAACACCACTTGCATAGTAAACAAAAGCAATCACCAAATCTGAAGACCCTCATTAAGACATAGTGTGAGAAGTTACGATTTTGAAAAATAAATATCTAAACAAATGCTTTGAATAGCTTAAAAAATTAATCTGGTAATTTTACTAATTTTATAATGGATACTTGTTTTAAGTCTCCTTTTTGATCATTTATTTATAAATTTATACAACAATATGGGAGGTTCTCCAGAAACTGTTGTGAATATTGTATGAATTAGCATGCAAATATAACCACAAATATAGATATTTGAAAAAAAATGTTTATACAAATATATTTCAAGAAAAATATTTTTAAGTTACAACTCTAAAATTTATAATTTAAGATCAAATTTCATGTAGATAAGTGCAATCAGAGTTCTGGAATTGCTTTCCATTCAGTCTTGAAAAGAAGTTCAACATTTGAACAAAGATTTCATGTAGCAGCAATGTTGTATGAGGCATGATACTAAAAACTGAAGAATGATGTAAACAGGACTTTGTTTCTGCCTTCTAGATGTTTTGTATCTAGTAGTAAAGGTAAGGCATTTACACAAATAAAACCTGTGATCCATGCTAATGGAGAAATCAAAGTGATAACCAAGTGCATAGAGAAATTCCACACCTAGAGGAAATCAAGAGCCACTTCATATAGAGGAGTTGCGCTCAGGAACGTTTTGTGTAATATACATTAAAGTACTCTGCGAACTGTAAAATCTCTTTCCAATATTAGATGACTTTTTCCAAGAGCAGAACAGAACATGTTGCACTCTAAATTAGACATCAAGAAGGCTAGTTGGATTAGACAATTTAGAGTCCACTAAGGGTACAGAAACCAAGGAAATACACAATATCTCACAGACAAGGAGATTCGAGGCAGGACAGGTGCTCATGGAGAAAAAGCCAATAGAAGCTGTTTGGAGACCAAGGTTGAGTGAGCATCTAGACAACAAGGCCTCTTCACTGGTAGTCTCCACCATATTAGTTCGGCTCTTTACAGGGCTACCCTTCCTCTCACTACAAAACCTCATGAGCTTTCTATCTCCTCTACATATCTTTTCTCTCTCTGCCTTGTATTTCTCCTGCACATTCCACTTCTCCTTACCCACCTTGACCTCAGGCTCTTCCTTGGGACTGTCCTCTAGACCTATATCTTTTTCATATCAGACCAATCAGACATCCCTGTTGAGCTTAAGGATTGGCTGCCCTTGAGTCAGAGGCCTGACCATTGTCCAATCAACTTTGATTGGGAGGAAATGGCCATGTGGTTCAAGGTGTGACCATTTAGTTTTTCTCTTTCATTCACACATTTCTTTATTCAATCACTCATTGTTCTATGTATGAGGTGATACAATCTGAAAAACATTTTTTGTTAAAGTCCATGTCTTTATGATGCTTCCATTCTAGTTGGGAGAGACAATCATAAAAGTAAGACAATAGACAAGCAGGGTAATTTCATACATAGAGTTATCATCTCTTTTGTAACATTACTTAAAATCAAAATCTTTTCACTGTGCCTAGCCCAAGTGCACTGTAATTTCCACAGTTATGTCTCATAAAAGTATAATTTTTTTATCAAAAGTGTATCCCCAATTTAGAGGTTATATTCTCAAGTCCTGCCACCTTTTCTACATTACCCTAAGCTCATTCAAAATCAGATAAATAGTATGACTAAAACATTTTAATTGTTTTTCTTAAGCATCATCATGTAATTACCAGATTATGGATTGTTTAGTTTTACAAATACAGGTGGAAATTGTTCAATAGATCAGTTTTTACAGTTAACCTCTTCCAACATTCATCACTAATTCTTACTCACAAGTGAATTTACAGTGAGCTTTTTTCTGCAAAGTAAATTTTTTTCCACATTCATTTTTCTATATCTCCTTTAGATCTTCCAGAAATAGGAGGACTTTGTGTTTTTTATATGATTTTGTTTATATGTACATTTATAAAAGTTAAACAATAAGTTCTCTTGGGAAACATCCTGGATAAAATACATGGAATAAATGTTATTTTTATCACTAAATAATGGAGTGAGCATAAATAAGCAAGTTATTTAACTTTTCTGAAACCCAGCTCCCCAATGGTAAAATTTATGATTGGAAGAGATGATATATATAAAATTTGGGACACAAAATAAGAACTCAATAATCTTAGTCCTCTTTCAAGATGGAATAACTTTCTATATAGCCAATCTATCTATATATATAAAAGCCCAAGTGACTGTCCATTTGACCATTTGCCTGGTAGCTATGATGTGCAATGACCACCAGGGGCAGACACTCCAACTAGTAGAGGAGGGAGCCTGATTCCTCACAGAATCGGCCATGAGTTAGGTTGCTCCTGGGGCACTGTCAGCCCTGAATCTGCTTCACCTGCACCCTGAACCCAGAGAGGAGAAAGCCCGATTCCTGGGTGCGTCACCGGAGAACCACCCTCTTGCAATTCGGGACCCCTTAGGGGATATCGGAAAGCTGGTTTTAGCCCAATCCCCACAGGCCAGGCCGAGGGACCCCACCGGTGTACGAATCTGTGTACTGGGCCTCTAATTAATTATAAGAGGAAAGAGAAATAATGTGCTTTTTGTCCAGTATAGCATATGGCTTAGAAATTTAAATGGGCAATCTTAAAAGTGCACATTATTTACTTAATGGGTGAAATGGCTACCTTAACATTATTAGTATATATTAAAATGCCTGTCTCAGAAATAAAAAAGTTATTACAAAAATTGCTATTATATGTACAGAATAATTGGGCGTTTAAAAAATGATCCACTTACTATTTGCATTTCACAAGGTAATGTTAGCAATTACACAATAATCATTGGCTAATCTTATACTAACCATTGGCTAAATCTTATTTTCTCATCTAAACCAGAATTAAGATATATGAATATAAAAAGGAAACTCAATAATGGTTAAATTTCACTCTCTTTGGCTAAGGATTTATCAAAAAAATTATTTAATTCTGTAGTTGAAGGTTATCTTATGTGATCATCAATACTCATTTCAGAAATTTGAACTATTATTTTCAAATATGACTGAGTAACAAATTTTAAAATAATGATTTGCCTTTGAGTGGATATTTCACCATTGTGACCTCAAGAGGAGAGAATTTAGAAGCAGAAGATAAATTTTTCTTCTCAAGGCTAAAATGTACTAGCTGTGTAATCCTGGAAGTTACTTAACCTTGCTGAGGCTCAGAACTCTCATTTATAAGAGTGTAAATAATGTCTACGCTATTCTCTTCATGGACCGTTTTGAGATAATGAACATAAAAGCACTCAGAAAACTCTGAACCACTAAGAGAACAAGGAAGGAACTAGGCAGAGTGAGTGGCCCTTTCTTTGAGTTTCCAAACACTCACTCCCCTCCATAATATAATTACCTGCTATCATGGCTGAAAATGGTACAACGGCAGGGGGAGAGTAGAAACCTGGGGTCTGGGTTGCTCCAGACTAAACCACCAGCTCCCCAGGAGCCAGGAAAACCTGGATTGGAATCACTTATTTAACCAGAATCTGTGTTATTTTTGTGATGTCCAACTTCTGCAAGAGAACCAACAAAGAAGCCATGCAGACAACAAAAGGCAGCTAGCCAAGAGGTTGTCCTGGCTGAAGGGTTAGCACCTCTGCTTCAAGAAGGCGATGAAAGGGGTGGCTCATGGTGTTTGCCTCGCAGCCAAAAGACATGTTTAGTGGCTCCAGAGTAGCTCACTGTCTACCATAAAAATCCCAGAACAAGAACGAGAAATTGGTCCAAGGTGGGAGTATTACAGGAGTCTTACATTTATAGGCTACGATAAATTGTGAGGCTTTAATGGGAGATGTTGCAGAGCACTCTGCCTCAGGCACTAGCTGTTCTGATGTTGCAAGAGAGAGCCTGCTCAGTCTCACACATGTTCTCTCTCCCCCTTTCCCTCTCCCAGATCCAACGTTTGTACAAAAAAAAAAGTATCCCTATTTCTTGATTTTGCACCAAGTAGATCTCTACTACATTAACATCAAGAAGGCAGGACCCACTCAAATACACTCTCTTGCTAAAAGGGTGAGTTGGTTCTTATATCTGCTGTGTTCCACTGGCAAAAGACTATAATCTCTCGCTTCATCCTGATCTTTAGAAAAACAAACAAAGAGAAACCATCCGAGGCAGAGC
Organism: Myotis lucifugus; assembly: GCF_000147115.1. Taxonomy (NCBI): domain Eukaryota; kingdom Metazoa; phylum Chordata; class Mammalia; order Chiroptera; family Vespertilionidae; genus Myotis; species Myotis lucifugus. The sequence continues at coordinate 14,921,243 of NW_005871062.1, read as the reverse complement.
CATTGTTTGTATATTGTGTTTGTGTGCACCTTTCTACAATGCCCTTACTCCTAACAAGGAGTGAGTCTGCCAACAATTTCAGAGTTAGCGGCAGGGCTCCTCTTGACAGACTGAGAGGGGTTCACAGGAAGATTCATCATCTGATTAAGGCTTTTGGGCCAATTAAAACTCTCTGGACAGGATCCTCTTTCCCTCACTTAGACTGCAGCGAACAGAAAGCATATTATCTCGCCAGGCAATTATCAACTCTAAAAGTGCTTGTGGTTTTAGGACTTTGGCAGAACTTGTTGAAAACAGCATCAGCATAATACACTGTACAAACTCTAATTTCACTGGCTCTTTTGTCCCACATGATGCATGATGACATTTATGAAGGTCTGTTTTCCCCCTCAGGGTCATTTCTTTCTTTCCTTTTTTTTTTCTCCCACAGAGCCAATCAGCATCACTTAAGTCCAAACCATTATATTAGCCATTCTTTTCACTAGACTAGAGAACTTCTTTTTAATTGTCCATATCATGGCTACCATGCATCAAAGGTAGGATCATTATTTTCCTTTTTTTTCTCTTCTAGAGACCCACGTTCTTAAAGGAGGAGTTTTTAGGGTTGGGGAGAGGAGAGAGTCAGAGACTGGGGGCAAATTTCATTGTCAGCAATTTGATCTGGGCCTTTGAATATACCAAGCTCAGACACTTCCTACAATGCCATATTCAGAGTCTGACTTGTTTTCCTGATTAGATATAGGGTTGACTGACTGGAACTTAACCCAGAGACTTAAGCATCTGATGAAAGCTGTCTGAATAATATTGCATTTCTGTTATTAAAGCAATATAGCGCTAGTTTTCTGGGGCACTGTAGTCTCGCTTAAACATGTATAAACTGCTTAATTAGAGATTATAGCACTATTGGGAGAGAAAGCAAAAGTGATCATTTATATGATAATGTGAGTTGATAATTTAGGAATGATTCATTCTCATAAATGTTCCGGCTCTGCCATGTAAGTTTATTACTTTGTCCGTATGGTAGAACAGAAGTCCCATCCAGAAAGTAAGGCCTTTTATGAAACAATCTTTAATTGACTTTTTTTTCCTGTATGATAGAGTGGCACATAAAACAGTAAGGTTTTAGGGAGTGAGGATTGCCACAGCTCCCCTTCCTACTGTTTTTCTGCTCTGTGCTCTTTGCCTTGTCCATAGACTGGGGCAGCCAGTGTGGCACATTCAGGGAGGGGGATTTGTGGAGGGAGTTCAAGTTTCAGATGGGGAATTTGACCAGATGAATTCTAAGTTTTCTTCCAATCCTGACTTTCTCCTTCCTGAAACAAGAGGTGGAAATGATTTCCAGCTGCAAACACCAGTAGAGATCCAAACTAAAAAGAAATGTTGTGATAAGCCTTTGGATAGAAAAAAAATAGTAAATGGGGTTACATGTCAAACAGAGAGTCTGAGGATAGACTATTTTAGTCAACATTTTATTTCAGCTTAAAATAAATTCTGGGTTTTTAAAAGTCAATTTTTAAAGGCAGTCATTTATGTTATAGTCTTTCTCAGAAGATGAGAGAGGGGTAGGGGATGTGGGCTGTTCTAGAAGCACTTTACCGAAGATGTAAAAAATAATCTCTACTAATAAAATAAGTAAAGCTGATACCAGGTAAAATTGTATAATGATTAAAGATCCTACCCTATTTATTTCAGATAGACAGATGATGATAGATAGATAGAACACAAATATATTTTGTAAACATATTACTTTTGAATGGTTTTTAGTAGCCTAAGTAATATATGGCCACATGCCCTTTGCATTACCTTGACTAGCAGTACTCATTTTTAAAATTTTCTTGAATATTTTTTAATATTTACCTGTCAATCTTTTCCCTTGTGGTTTCAGGGTTTGATGTTAAGATTATAAAATCATTCTCCTATCCTTTTTCTAAGAGAATATAGTTTTGTTGTGTTTAGAATTTTAATCTACCTGGAATTTGTTTGGGATGATAGGAGATCAATATTCTTTCTATTTTTCTCTGAACGGGTATAAGAAAATAGTCTCTAATTCCTTTACTGATTCGAAATGTCATGTTCGTCATTATAAACATTGTTGGGACAGAGGGAATGATCTGCAGCGTATTCTGCTTCATTGGTCTACTTGCCTGTTCCTCTGCTGATGTTGTATGGATGTTAACTTCTTTGGGTTTTGTACTATGTTTTTCAATCTACTAGGAAAAAAGTCTGTCACCATTTTTAATAGATAACCTCTAATACATTTTCCAGCAGAGATGAATTATCCCAGCCTGAACTAAGGCCTGAGAAGTGTTGCGAAATAGAGAGTGGAAGAAAAACCCTGGAGTCCAAAGATCTTTCTCCCTCAACAAACAGAATTTGGTGGGTTGACTGTATTTTCTAGTGACCTTTGTTTGGGAGGTGTCCAGGTGACTCTGCCTGACCCCACAGGAAGACGGCAGGTGACAGAGCACCTGCACAGGCCAGGGAATGTAACCTTGACCAGATTCAGTGTCTGCTTTTAAGGAGTTCACAGCCTAGCAGGCAAAGGCACCCAGAGGGGAAGGGGTCTCATTCCAACTAGAAGTTGAATGAATGAGAGGTTAAAATTCCTGCTGTCATCACCAGAGGTAAAAGCGAAAGAGTCCTATCGGTGAATAATTCATTTAACTAATGGGAAAGAGAACAATTTCCAGAAACCTTTAAGCAGGGAAATGGCAGAAAGTGCTGTAATTGAAACTCCACCTAGGAGTATGTTACAAACCTCAAATGAAAGCTTCTTTGTTTACTTCTTACCACATATTTCTCTACAGAAGTAAACTGGCCTTCGAGAAAGGAGGACCCTGTTAAAATAATGCTATTTATTAAATGTGTATTTTTTACCAGAAAAACACATACACATATGCATATATATGACTATATATATATATATATATATATATAAATTTTAATTTTTGAATTTATAATTACAAATATACACACATATATGTCATATGAGTGTGTGCATATACACCTTCGTTTATTCATGACAAGCACCTGGGAGGTAGCTATTATGCCTTTTATTTCACATTTGAAGGTGTTGAGGCTCAACTATCCAGAATCATCACACTCTTATAGGCCCTTGGCAATTACTGCACTACTCGTAGCCTCGGCTCCTGGTGGAAGAAATATGAGGATCTATGCAAAATTGACTACTGTGGGTAATTTATGAGATCATGGATATAAAACATGTAGCATAGGGCCTGGCACATAGAAAGTGCTCCACAGCTAATAAATATTCAGATTTCACAACTATTAAGTGGTCAAACAGAGCCTATATGAATAAAGCGATTCTCTTCATGCTCAAATCAAACCCTGCATAATTATTTAGGTTGGGTTTTTCTTAACTGTGTTCTGGGGCCTTAAAAGAAAAAAAGATCCTCTAGTAAAAAGAAGGGTAAGTTAATCTAAAAATAAAATTATTTAAAATACAAGCTCATTATTAAACAAATGTAATGGGTTTTTACTCCAACATTCCAACAGCTCAGCTTTGCCTTCCAAGCCCTCTAGCAGATCAATAGCAAGTTTCCAGACACCAGATTTCTGACAGAAGCAATAAAAGTTTCTCATTGGACCAGCATGCTTAGTTCTACCAAAGCCCACATCCAAACACAGAAGCCTGTGCCAAGATCCAAATAGATAGTGCCTCCATATCCCACAGGCAATCCCACCTCTACTCCCACAAACAATCAACCATGGTGGCTCCAGACAGCAACACATCACAAGGAGTCAGGCTCCAGCTATCTTAGAGCTGATCCTAGCCAAGGTCCACTCACATCTAGAAAGGGACTGTGTGAGTACATCTGGAAGGGCAGGGACTATTCAGGTCAGAGTTTCATAATCTGGGCCCAGAATAGCCATTCAATAAATGCTTGCTGGTTAATTGATTGGGGTGGCAGGACCATGTGGAGCTTGGTCACAGAACTCTATTCCGCCATTCCTTAAAGCAACAGGCCTAAAGAAAGTCATAACACTTTAAGTTGTTCTTATGACCTGGGAATCTTTTTGATGATCTCCTTGTCTAAACCTACAAGGAGTTGAGATTAAGTCAAGTCTGTTTCCATATCAATACACTAAAAACTACTGGCCCAAACGTGTGATGGTGACAAGGGAGAGTTGGCATGAGATTAAAATGTCATTCCATTGAGCTTTGGAAAGGTTAAACCAGAGAAATTGTTTCTAAGAGTTCTCATTCTTCTTTTTACTCTTTTTCCTTCTCTCTCTATTTAGTGCTAGAAGGTCATAGAGAAAAAGAAAGAAGAAAGAGTAGAAAATGGATGTTTTCAAGAAGAGTAGGTGGAGCAATTTTAGCTGTCCATTTGTCCCATCCACTTATTTCCCCTTCATAAGTATATTATTCCATTTAAAATTTGAGTATCATTCTGTTTGATGTTGGATTTGGGAAAGGGGGGAGCTTTTCAAAATTACCAAATTATCAATTTTCAGCAATGAATATTTTTTTCTTTGTGTTTATAACTTTCATTTCTGTCATAATATAACATGTAACATAATTGCATACAAATTTGGGGGAAGCCTGAGGGAAAATAATTACCCATTGTCCAAGCACTTGGAAATAATAATAGTTGGCATTTATTAGGAGCTTTCTAATGTGCCAGGCACTTCACCAAGAGCTTTATGCATTATCTTTTTTAATATTCATAATACTATGAAATAAGCACTATTCTTATCTCCCATCTATAGTTAAAATTAAGGCACAGAGTAGTTTAGTAACTTGCCCAGAGTCACACAGCTTGTAATTGGTGAAAATAATACTTAACCCCAGAGAGTAATTTCAATGTCTAAGCCCTCAACAACCTTACTTCCATTTAATATTTTCATCCTTTTTAAATTGGAGTTAAAATCACACTGAACATACAATTTTGGAAGAGGAATAGTATACTCTGATTCCCCCCCCAAACAGGGGGATTTTCTAGTTCCTATTTGAATGAAAGAAAAAAGCAAGTCTACTAACTTTATTTCAAAGTGTTCTATGATGTTTCATGAGCCACTAAAAAAAAAAAAAAAAAACCATAAGAAAGCAAATTACTTCGTAATTTTGCCAAGGAAACTTGTAAAAAAAGAAAGAAAGAAACTGGTGCAATCTAGAATGAAAAAGAGGCCAATATCTCATGAATCAACTTTTGATGGGTCTTCATCTAAAGTCATTCTCATCCTCACACAGTCAGTCCCACCGATCTGAGTACTACCAGCAAATAATCTCAAACATCTCCACATGCAATCAACACACAATGGTTAAAATCAACAAAAATTCAAGGAGTTGACATATACATATGGGTCTGCCAAAAGGAAGAGCTGACTGTTTCACACCCTGGTCTCTGAATTGCCCTGATCATCAGGTATTCATTACTTTTCCCTTCTTCGGCTTTCATTCTTTTTCTAGAACCATGAGTTCTACCCAGGGAGCTTCATGGCATACATAAATGAGAAGCACGTGGTTTCCACTTCCTCCAAAAATCTTATTTGTTTTTGTTGTTCAGCCCTGGGCCTTCCTGGGAGGAGGTAGCACTCCCTATCTGTCCTTGGAAATCCTGGGCTCTGATGTAGGGTATCAGGTCTGCCTGTTGGCACGTTGAGAGGAGCAGGCCCAGCCTTTCCCTACACCCTGGCTTCATTCAGAGCAGTTCTGCCATTATCTTTTTATATTTGGGGGTTCTATATAAAACTTTAGTTGAATAAAGGATTCTGCAGCTATATTTTGTTTGGTAAAAATTACTGGATCAGATGATTACTAAAGTATATTTCAGTCCTATGCAATCTTTTTTTTTATAATAACCAAATTTGAGTTTGTATATTTCATGCAAAGCCAAAAAAGTTATCCCCCTCACATCTGTAGCATATGTTGTTTTTCACAGGCCTTTTTTTTTCCTTTTTTTCTCTTACTGGCAATATTTATGAATGGTCTGAATTATCTTAATCACCAGCAGCTGTATATTATGTTCAGGCTACATAATTTATGGTCTCTAATTCTCAACTCTCAGCATTTTGGAAGGTATTGTTTGATCACATTATTTCAGATTCTGGGAAACCAAGAGTTCTAGATGGCACACAAAGGTAATACTGATCAGCCTCTGTCTCCCTCAAATTAGTGTTCACATCTGGTTTCCTAAGACAGAGGTGCATTGATGTCACAGACATCACTTGATGTTTATCTCAGACTCTCTTAAGGCATGACACATATGTGAAATGCATCAAAATTAGGAGAGCTTGATACCCAAGTTTCTAGAAAGGGATAGCTGGATCTGCAATTATCATGTAATTATCCTCAGTCATGAAGGGCTCATGATGGTCTATGTGTATTCCCCATAAATAGAGATGTTAGTAAAGAGTTTTTTAAATAGTATATGTTAGCTTTAAATCTGGGTAATGCTTGCCTGTCCAGTGTGGCTCAGCAGTTGAGCACTGACCTATGAACCAAGAAGTCAGAGTTAGATTCCCAGTCAGGGCACATGCCCAGATTGTGGGCTCGATCCTCAGGGAGGGGTGTGCAGAAGGCAGCCGATCAATGATTCTCTCACATCATTGATGTTTCTATCTCTCCACCCCCCCTTCCTTCCTCTCTGAAATCAATAAAGATATTTTTTAATAATGAATAAATAAATAAATCTGGATAATTCTTTAGTCCTGGAAGGTCAATATGTTTTGGTAAACTCATTGTTTGTGCCTGTGTATTTTGTTTCATTTAAGCCATTCTCAAAGTGTGGTACATAGACCATCTATATGAACACCATGGCAGGGAAGTATTTTTTAGAGAGAATGTTTCTACTGAGTCACAATCTCCACAAGAAGGGCGTATCTTGCTAGCATGCTCTCTAGAGTTTCTAATGCACACCAAAGTCCTTTTCTTTTTTCATGTGACTTCTTTGATATAATGTGGCCTCAGAAAATATCATTTGTGTATTCCAAATGTTTTGGCCACCAAAGATATGAGGTTTTGCATGTCCCTTTGCCAATCAACTTTTCTTCCTTCCTTCCTTCCTTCCTTCCTTCCTTCCTTCCTTCCTTCCTTCCTTCCTTCCTTCCTCCCTTCCTTCCTTCCTTTCTTTTTTTCTTTTCCTTCCTTCCTTCTTTCCTTCCTTCCTTCTTTCCTTCCTTCCTTCTTTTCTTCCTTTCTATAATCCTCACCTGAGAATATGCTTTTATTGATTTTTTTCAGAGAGAGAGGAAGTGGTGGGGGGAGAGAGAGACACACATTGATTTGTTGCCTCTCAATCACTCCCTGACCAGAGATCAAACCATAATCCAGGCATGTACCCTGACGAGGAATTGAACCTGCAACCTTTTGGTATATGGGGTGATGCTCCAACAAACTGAGCCACCCATCCAGGGCTCAATTTCTTTTTTAAAAAAATAAAATAGGAGCTGTAGAGTTGGGGTGGGGTACTGGAGGTGATCTATAAGGTACCTACCAACTCAAACATGCTACTCCTGAGGCTATTTGGGCTAACTTAAGCTTAGAGGCCAGAGCAGTTTATAACCTTAGGTACTTTTTAGTTTGAGCACTTATACCCTAAATAGCACACATTCAACCTGGAGAAACTTTTAAAATATTTATGTACATATTTATGATGTGGAAAATGGAAAATGATACATCTGGGAACAAGTACCAGTAATGAAAAAAAAGTGTCTAATAAAATAAGCAGACCAGTCAGAAGTCATTTATCATCTGACTCAGTTCCTCCTGGAGGGGCAATCGAATGAGGTCTATCTTGAAACCTACAATTAAATATACTGTACAGTCTAGCCAGAGAATACATGATTTGGTCCTTTATGAGTCTGCTTTTTTGTTGAATAATTTAAGGTTTCTAAACTAATTTCTAAGTTTTTTGAGTCACTGATCTGAATTTTTCTCAGTGGTCTATTTACTCTGATCAACATCTGGTGACAAACTTTTATTCTATTGATTTTGACCAATGCTTATTTTCTTACCCAATGGTTATTTAATAGCAATAGCGCATCATCTTCTACTTCCTGAAATATTCTCAATCATCTTTTATTTCCAGAGAACCTGCCATAGATGGTGCTTTAATGTCTCTTGTCTATGCCATTACTATGTCCTCCAAGAACTCACCATACCCATTTCAATACTTCTTCTTCCCTAATTCCTAAAATGCAAATCGGATTATGTCACTCTTTTCTATAAAACTCTTTCTTGGCTATCCATCACCTATTGGGAAAAAGCACAACCTCTTAGACATGGCATACCAGACCATTCATTACCTGACTAAGCCTAGAGCTTTGTACAGACTTACCCCCAGAGACACTGAAATCCCAATCATGCTGCTATTTGAGAATCATATCTTTGAAGATGCTGTTCTTTCCTCCTGGGATGCCCTCCTCCCTCTATTTTTACATCGCAATGTGCCTGGCATGTTTGATCAATAGCATGGAGGCCACTGAGGCAAGAGCGAAGTGAACATGGGGAAGAATATTAGAAAATAAGATGGGAGGTAGAAAACAGAAAATCGTGTAAGACCTTATACTATGAACAAGATGGAACCTCATTGGAAGGATCATAGCAAGAGTGACATGAACTGGTTTGCATTTTAACACAGAACTCACTCTTGCTGCTGTGGTGAGAAGAGTCTGTGATAGTGGGAAGGTTAAGAAGAACAGAAGTAGAGAAATCAATTAAGAAGAAATACATTAATCTGAGTAAGAAGTTGGTGTGGAAACAGTGGAGAGAGTAGAAAGTAGACAGGTTCAGGATATATTTTGAAACTGGAGCCAACAGAATTTGCTGATGAATTCATGTAAAGCATGACAGAAAGAAGAAATCATGAATGATCCTCCCACCCCCCACCCAAGTTTTGGGTCAGAGCAATTGGAAAAATGGAGTAGCAGCCATTTATTGAGATATAGTAGGAAGAGCACATTTCCAGGGGATGGTAGCAAATTAGAAGTTCAGCGTTGGGGATGATGAATTAGAGAAGGTTATTAGGCCCCCAAGCAGAGCTGCATTGCAGCCATTTATTGAGATGTAGTAGGAAGAGCACATTTCCAGGGGATGGTAGCAAATTAGAAGTTCAGCGTTGGGGATGGTGAATTAGAGAAGGTTATTAGGCCCCCAAGCAGAGCTGCATTGTAGGCAATTAGATATATAAGTCTGGAATTTAAGGGGAAGTCTGCACCTAGAGAAATTAATTTGGAAGTTGTCAACTATAGGCATTATTTTTATAAGTGAGCATAGAAATAAAAGGGGACTACAAAAACATAAAAACACTAAAAAATAGATGAATGAATAAGTGAATGAATGAATTATACTGGTTGAGATAAAAGTGAATAATACAAAATTATATCAAAGGATTTTATTTGTCACTTGCTTCTCTTATGGAACATTTTTGTTGGTACCTCTCATTTCCAAGAACACACCACTGATGAAGTTTTTACTAGGCTGATATAGAGATGGTGAACAGTGAATAGTCTTCCAGTTCTTTACCTTAGAGGTCACATATTTGCAAAATTCAATACATCCATATGATGAGACTGTCAAGTTTCAGATGGATATCAGAGCTAAAAGAGGTGTTTGGACACATTAAAAATTTCTTATATCCTCACAAGATGGTTTACAGTTTACAATGTGCTTTATCATCTATTATCTCTTTGACTTTGACCTCATGATATCCATATAGTAAGTAAGTGGGCATTATTATTCCTTATCTAAACTGGGGAAAGTAAGGCTCAGGAGGTGAAGTCATTTACTTGAGTTGAGGAATGAGCCATCCTGGCTTGTTCCTGGTAGTCCAACACTTGCCCACTCCAATTCTACATGTCGTCTGCCTGAGGTCTACCCATCCTTAGCTGCGGTCCAATAAAACTTCCATTTCATAGTAAAAACTGAGAAGATAAATTCATTCAGTAGATCTGTAGCACTTGGACACTTACCCTTTATGAACTAAGTTTCTAAGTCCTCCCCGTACACTCCCCTACATTCAGATGCAGATGATCATATTTTAATAACCTCTCCTCAACAACAACATCATTGTAGAATTAGAATACCATTGATTTTACACTTGCTACAGTTTTGGACTTTAACCATGTTGTTTCAGCTCACAACAATTCTAACCAGAAAGCAATTGTTTTTCTATTTTACAAATGATAAAAAAACTCAGAATGACATGACTAAACACCTATGGTCACATAACTGCTGGTAATTGGAAGAATTAATATATAAACCCAAATCTATATGACTTAAAAATTCAAGTTCTTTCCTTAATTCTGTACTTCTGCTTCCTCTTGTCATGACCCTGCCGCACTCTCCACAAGACATCAAAACAAGATAAATTATGCTCTACCCTGCCCCCCATGGTGTTGTTTTTTGTTTCTCCCTTAAAAGATCCAACAAAATTTTCCATGGTCTCCCATACTTTCTCTCATATCCCCACTACCACCATCCCCTGGGGATTGTCAAAACCTTGCTAGAATCAGTAAGTCTCAGAATAAGCCAGATATCTTTACAACAGACCAACTGAACAGAATTTCCATGTGTCTAAAAGACAAAAGATCCTATTTTACATCAGGCTCCAAATCTGTTTCTCAAATAGCTCCCATAAATCTGAACCCAAGTCAAAAGATATGGTTTATAAGAGAAGCTTTTTTCAGTTAACATATTCATCCCATTGTTTTCCTCCGGGCAAGGTTTGTATGTGGCATACGGCTGGAGAGGAGAGAAGGTCAGTGGGATTTCCATCCCACCCAGTCTTCTCAGGTGCACCTGGCATTACCGTCCACATATGCCAGACATCTTGGGGACCCTCATAAAGGACCAGGGTTAGTCACAGAGCCTCAAGCCACCTTCTCTGTACAGACATCCTGGAGAGGAGTTTAATTCACAAGTTGACATTCTTATGTCTCTTGCCCATAATGGATATTTATCACACCATAAAGGAGCTCCTCAGCCAGTTGGAAATCATTGTCTTGCTGAATCAATTATGACTGCAAAGCACTCTGGAATGTTATGTTGATTGCGATGATAATAGGTATGAAGATACAAAATGTGCAGCTCAATAACCATTCCATTAACTTCTAGTTTAAAGTTTATTTCCAATATCATCATTGTGAAGGAGAAAATGACCCATAGGACACAGCACTGGGAAAAGTAAAGCTCACTCATAAGTGTGCAGGCATCTAAAAGCCACTTGCTCACCTGGGCTCCATTCCTCATGAAATGCTCAAAATACTGAGTGTGCACAGCCAAGCCCACTCGGTATTTGCATAGGCAAAGGGAAAGTTTCAATTGGGGTAATATTGACATTCAAAACATGAGAGTGGGGGCAAAGTCACATTGTCATTTCCATTACTGACGCAGTGATACAACAAACACAGTGTTCACCATGAACTGCATTAAGACTCCTGAAGCAGAAATATGTCTGAGTACCACCATGTCAGTGATTTCACATAAATATATTTCAATGATGTGCTGTTCACCACTCATTTTGCAGACTAGGTTCCATTTGCCATGGCTTGTGTTTTACATGGTTATGGGAGAGGTGTTTAAACACTGATTTTCATCTTTCTCTCTGATAAAAACTGACTCTGTTTATCATCTCCTTGGTTACAATTTCCTTTTTTTGTGTTGGCTTTGTAATATTCCAAATGGGAAAATCATAAAACTTCTAATTACAGTCTAACACCAGCCTCAAAATCTCTACAGAGCGCACAGTCATAAGCTAAGATTATTTGGCCATTCAGCTACACTCTCCATCTGAACCCAGAGAGTAGTTCCAGGTAAAAGAAGGTGTGGTAAGATGAGCTTGGAATTCATAGAGGACTCTGAGTCCAGTCAAGTGATAACTACAACAGCAACACTTTTCTTAGATACAAATATCTGTAAAATACTACAAGACAGGACTTGGAATATAGAGGTAGAGTGATCAGACTACTTAAGAATCTCATAGATGTTCTGTTCATTCTTCTGTTCATTCATTCATTCATTCATTCTGGTAAGGAAACTTATTGCAGGGATACACACTGGTAATAAGCTGATTTGTGAGGGAAAGATAAAAAGGGAAAGCTATGATTATAGAATGTTTCCATTCATCAGAAGGGAGAGGGAGGAATCAGGGAAAGGAGGAACCAACAGGAAATTGATGATACTTAAGCTGTGTTTTCAAGGCGGAATGCCAATATGTCAGGGGCTAGAATGAAAAGGCCAGAGTCAGAGGGAGCAACCTGAGCAGGAGGAGGAAGGGGTCAGAGTACACATGTGCCTGGAGAACCTCATTTGATCTGAGCTATGTGGGCAGTGTTGAAGTTAAACATAACTGGGGAAATATCAAACCCCCAGGGTCTTGTGAGTCAGGTTAAGGAGTGTGTACACTTTTCTCTTAGCTAGCTGTTCACTTTCTGGCTGCACATTATACTTGAGGAGCTTCCCAAATATACTCAGACACCATCCTCAGAGATTCATTTGGTTTGGGAAGATCCTGAAGTGACAATTTTTATTGCTACCAGGCACAACTGGGCTGAGCACCACATTACAGGATGGAGTTATGCCGAGAATATTTAAGCAGAGAAATGTCAAGGTCAGTTCTGTGTTTTAAAGAGATAAGTCTAGCAGGTGTGTGGAGACTTGATGGGAAGAAGTGGAAACCAGGCAGGAGACTAACAGTCTATTAGAGCAGTGGTGTTTAAATTGTGGTTCACCAAAACTCCTCTAGGGTTTTATATAATTTTTGCCAGGGTTATAAAACACTTGCTTTCAATTTGTTTTTTAAAACATGTGTTTAATCAATGCTAAAAAGATTTATTGACAAAAATCCAATGTAATAGAAATTAAATTTTAACGTATCAGCAATAGTTTATTTTGTTTGCAATTTAATTTAATATTCTTTTGAGATCTTTAATTGGCAAATAATCTGGAATTATACAGCTAGCTATTTAAAATTGTGTGGGGGAGTCTCCAGTCTACAGAATTTTTTTAAAAATAGGGTACAACAAAAAAAATAAAAATAGGGTACAACATTGAATAGTAAGGATGAATGGCCACCCACAACCCCAGATTTCAAATATTTGTTTTCTTCAAATTCATTATCATATACTTACTTCCTTTTTTGTGCATAGTAAAATACACATAAGAAAAATTTACCATCTTAACTATTTATAAGTGTACTGCAATGTTAATATATTCTCAGTCATGCAACCAATCTTCAGAATTTTTTCATTTTGAAACTGAAACTCTATTTCCATTAAACAACAGCTCCCCATTTTCCGCTACCTCCATCCCCTGGAAACCACCATTCTTTCTGTTCCTGTGAATTTGACTACTCTAGATAACTCATATAAGTGGAATCTTACAGTATTTGCCTTCTTGTGACTGATTAGCCTATTTCACTTAACAATGTCTTCAAGGCCAGGTAGAGACTGACGACATATCAATGAATATATGATATAAATGGTTTTAAAAATGTCTTCAAGGTTTGTCCATATTGTGTCATGTGTAAGAATTTCTTTCCTTTTTAAGGCTGAATAATAACTCAGTGCGTACAATTCCATTCTCTGTATAAATCACATTTTGTTAATCCATTTGTCTGTCGATGGACACTGGGTTGCTTCCACTCTTGGCTATTGTGAATAATGCTGCTCTGAACGTGGGTGTGTCAGTATCTCTTTCAGACCCTGCTTTCAATTATTTTGGATATATATCTTGAAGTGGGATTGCTGGATCATACAATAATTCTAGTTTTTGTTTTTTAAGGAGTACAATTATTTTTTAATAAATAAAAGCTACACATTGGGAAAAAACAGCTTTATCTATTTATAAAATAGAGTTTTACGTAAGAATTTATTTAGAAAAGTTGGGAGGTGAGAAGAATATGCTGTTTCGAGGAGGAAGAGTGAGAGAGAAACAAAGGGAGAACCATGGGACAGGACAGAGATGATAGGAATGGAGGGCAGGGACAGAATAGATCAGAGAGGGTAAGAAGGTGATTGTGTTAAAGTCTTCCCCCATCCCCAACCATCCTATTCTTCAATGACTATGACCCTGTGAGTGTGTGGGGGCGCGGGGGAGGAGAGGACAGGGTCCTGGGATATATGAAAATTACATGATTGGCATGGTCCACAGCTAACTAGAGGGAAAGCCTCTATAAAGACTATAGAAAAGTAAAAAACTGCATTATTTTCCCAGCCTCTTCTCCATGGGGGCTCTCCTTTTACCTCACAGGGGAATACAGAGAATGCACAGAGAAGTTCCTCATTCTACTTTGCTCTGATATTCCAAAATTTATAGCACCACTTGCTTTGAAGAGCAAGTTACTTAAATTTTCCAAATCAGTGAAGAAGGTTCCTATCAGAAGTAGTGGAGAACCAACAGTGGTACTCTCAAGCAGTTAGCTGGGGCCAGCAAAGAAAAAGCCAACAAAAGGAGGTCATTATGCAAATATAAGGCCAGTAACTGCCCGCCCACCTTGAGTAGCCTTGGCAAAGAATGGAGGGGAGTAGCTGATGTGATGGGTTTCTGCCAGGCTGACTTATTAGACCTCTCTCTAATTAATAACAGGCTTCCGCATAATTTTCCCCCTACAGACTTACTGACTATCTTGATGTGGTTGGGGGGAGGAGGGTGTAAGAAGATTGGCTCAAGAATTACACCCTGGTCACAGTTCAGATGGCTTAGCTGGTATGGCAGAGGCCTGGAGTGCAAGGTGAAGAGCAGGTTCAGGGAGTTTGAAAAATCGCACTCTGGCGGAGGTACAATCTGGAGGAGCTACAGAGCAGCATGAAGCCAGCGTGAAACAGGGCTCAAACCAAAATCACTACTAAAGAGAACAGAGTGCAGTTGAAGATTGGAGGGGGCTGTAAGCACCACCCCCAAGAGTGGCTACTATAGTAAGCAATGAGGCAGCAGCCAGGACTCGAGGGCATAGGGATGGAGAGAGATAGAGACTGTAGAACTAGCAATTCTCAGTGACTAACTGCATGTGAGGGCAGCAGGGTGTTCACAGTGTAGAGTCGGAGCAGATTTGGGGCAGAAAATGGCATTTAGGTCCTGAGGGTGTATTTATGAGTCACATAAGTAAACAGTAATAATGAAATGGATGTTATTTCAAATGTATGTATCAAATGTATGGAAAGGAGGTAATCAAATGTATGCTCTTCAGGAGAGTTAAGAACATAGAAAAATAGGCTGAAGACACAGGCTAAGGTCCTGGGTATGTTTGCCGTAAGATAGAGATTGAATCTGTAGAAGTGGTTCAGAGAGGAGAACATGTAGGAAAGCAAAGAAGAAACCCTAGAGAACAAAATCTTGAAAGAAACAAAAAAAAAAATCAAAATTTGAGGAGTGAGCAAAGAGAAAGCCAAAAAAGAAGACCAAAACAGAGAAACAACCAGAAGTGCCCAAGAAATACAGCAAATAGAATTTCCAGGAGGAAGTGCTCTACAAATGCAGAGAGGACAAACAAGAGAGGGTCACCAGCATCCACCGCTCTGGCAATGGAGGTTTCGTACTACTGGGCCGAAGGTTCCATATCTGTGCGTGGAAATTCTACTGTGAAAAGGAAATTCTACTGCTGATTCTCTTGCTTGAAGCACCTTAATTCTGTGTACAGGGACATTTGAAAATGTCATGTCTATGGGAAAGCAAACTCGGAGGCTGGTAAGTGAAACTGACATTGCATCTATATTGCTCTGAAAGGAAGAGTGACTATAACACACTTCAAAGCCCCAAACAAGGGTTCTCACAGAGACAACTGTGGCAGTGGCAGCCCTTTTCTGAGGAGCTCAGCAGGCTAATCTGACAACGAAGGCTCTGTTCACTTCTTTCATTCGGGTACATCTAGTGTCTGCTCTTTTTTTATCATCTCACCTCAGCGTGCCCTCATCCTTGCCCACCCCTCCCCAGTAGTCTCACTCCTCTGGTGGAGATGACACTAGGGATTGAACACAGAAACTCAATGGTGAGTCAGCTGTATAGAAAGGGACAATATTAAACAGGATGCATTTCCTAGAAGAAAGATATTTTGATTAAGTTCTAAAGAACTTGAAATGTATGTAATGGTTGAGAGGAAGTGAATAATTAAGAAATTAAAAGGAAGTGAATAATTAAGAAATTAAAAGACAGGGAGGATTGTGGATGGGGTATATTATTGCTGCTTAAAAGTAATGTTTTTGTGTTAGAGAGAGAGAGGGGGGGAGAGAGAGAGAGAGAGAGAGAGAGAGAGAGAGAGAAAGAGAGAGAGACATTGGTTTGTTGTTAGACATTCATTGGTTGACTCTTGTATGTGCCCTGACTGCAGATTGAACCTGCAACCTTAGTGTATCAGGATGGTGCTCTAACCAACGGGGTACCTGGCCAAGGCCCTGATGATTTTGTGTTTAAAATGCCTTGGAAAGACCTTCAAAACTCTGGTTACAACACCCTGCTGACTTCTTGTTCTCAAAGTGCCCAAATTTCAGGACTACAATAAGAGTAGTGTGTTTCTCCTTCTTGGCAATGGAGGTGTTTTTATTTTAGTTGAGACTTTATATATAAGATTTCCTTTGTAGAAAATAAGTAAATGTGATCACCACTTCAGTTAGCATCAGTCTTTCAAAGTTAGTGCAGAAAATGTGTGTGCACCTTCGTATCTTTCAGGTTTGCTAATTGATTTATCAACAAATACTGAAGACAAAGAAATCATTCATAATGTCTGAAGTCAAACTAGTGAATTTCTTACAGGAGTAATTTCCTTCTATGCTCTGGAATCTTGCTAACACAATCTTTTAAAAACAGATATCCCTTAAGAGCTTTAATGAAAAGAGTAAATCAGTGTGCATGGGATCCATGGTGCTACTCAGCTTGCAGGAATGCCATTTCGGTAGTAGTTCTAAGGTTCTTTTAAATAAAATTTTAATGTGGATGTGGTAGAAGATCCAGGGAACACCAAGGGAGTAGGAGAGCTTATTATGAATCATTTTAAACAAACATGAAAATATGTATTGAGGAGAAATAAGATTATAGATAGTTACAGGATATAGAGGCTCAGAGGGAGGTAAGAGTAAAATAGACAAGATTAGAAAATTAAATTCAAACTTCTAAAGGAAAACAACAAAGCACAAATATGTGTGTGTGTGTGTGTGTGTGTGTGTGTGTGTGTGTGTGTGTGTGTTTAGGGGGCAGGGGATAGGACTTTCAAGAGGTTTTTTTAACCCAAGAGGGTTTTAGAGTTTCACCCACAGGCTGGTAAAAATTATTTGATGTGTCAAGACATAAAGTGGAAATGCTCACATGTCTCTTATTCTTTTGTTAAAACAGCCCTAAAATATATGTGGGTTTTATAATTCCCACTTCATAGATGGAAAAATTGAAGAAGAGAAAGTTCATGGTATGCTTATAGATTGATACCAAATCGTTTATAAAAATGGAAAATGGGACCTAGATATCTTATCTCCCAAACCATTGCTTTCTCACCAGGCTGGGCTGGAATGAACGACCAGAGGAATAATTCATTTTCTTTCCTAGAGAGATTTTAGAACTAGCTAGACACCCATCTAGCTCACTGGGGAAATGTGGCATGGGGCAGGGAGGCAGACGTGTTATTTTTTGTTTGATTCGTTTTATTTGCCTAGATAGTGGAACTGTTTAAAGTGGTTTTTATTGTGTGTGTGTTATATTCTAAAAGAAACATGAAAATGAATAAGAATTATCCAAATTTCTATGTTGCAGAATTATTAATAGGATATTGAAATATTTGTTTCTTTTTTTCTTTAATATAATTTATTGATTTTTTTTTAAAGAGAGGAAGGGAGAGGGATAGAGAGTTAGAAATATCAATGAGACATCAGTTAGCTGCCTCATGCACACCCCCTACTGGGGATGTGCCCGCAACCAAGGTACATGCCCTTGACTAGCTCAAACCTGGGACCCTTCAGTCTGCAGGCCGACACTCTATCCACTGAGCAAAACCAGTCAGGGCGAAATATTTGTTTCTAATTGTGTTTGTTAATTTGTTCTAAAATCATTGTGTTATTCTAAAGAAATAGTATTACCATTTTTTAAAAAAAAAAAGTTAAATGCTCTCAAAAAGGATAAGGGTGGAAATTTTTAAGTAACCCCCTCAAAAAAAAGAAAAGAAAAGAAAAGAAAAATTATCCAGGAATAATCATCCTTGACATTAAGAAAACATAATTCCTGATACATTTCAAATGTGTATATACTTATAGAGAAATAGATTTATAATTAAATTACAATCATTTTATAGATGGTATTTATAATTAAAAAATTAAAAATAAATTTAATTTTATTTCCTACAAGTAATAAGTAAACAAATATACGAACAAATTTAACCAACATCAAATAATGTTTCTATAAGTTCAAATTCTTACTTTTTCACGTTTAAAAAAACAAAACAGCCAAACTTGTGTTGTCTACATTAAATATTTATAGTTTTTTACATGTCAATCATAACTCAATAAGTGCTTTTTAAAAAATCAGCACAAATATTACACCTTTTTTACTTATGTTCATGGGGCTTTACTTCTAGCCACCACCACCACCACCACCACCACCATCATCATCATTATAATATTAATATTATTAGGGCTCACCACATTTCAGATACCATGCTAAGGTTTTCTTTACGTGAATTATGCTATTTTATCCTCAGAACCCATCTGACCACAGATATGTGCTGAACCACCCTCCCTAATGCTTCTCTAACCTCACCTATTTCCAGAGACAGACAGACCAGGTGCATAGCTGGTCTCAGGGGACAAGCAAGGAGAGTCCTAACACTTTCTGTCACTCTCTTCATGCTTCCTTCCCATTTATATCTCACAAGTGAGAAATCAGGAGGTTAAGAGAAGGTAATCTGTCTGACTGACAGAAACCTATACTTGTAAAACCAAGTTTACTGAAAGAAAATCAGAAAGAGTTTGGAAAAATCTCAATGCTTTTGCCATTTTCTAATCTTCCTTCTGCTGTTCGTAGTTTTTTCTTTACCCACTTTGTTCTCTTTTGAATTTAGTCTCAGAAAGAGGAGAGGCAAAGAGAATAAAAAATGGAAAGGAAAGGTGTCCTTTATTTTTATTGTATATGTGCCATGTGGCCATCCCTCTCACACATATTATTTCCTTCAGACTCATGGCAGAGTGAGAATTACTTCTCCCTCTGTTTAGATTAGAAATTCAGGCTAGGAAAGGTAAATGACTGGTCCACATAGCCAGTGATGGGTAGAGCTGGGATTAAAACTTAGCTCTGTTTGACCCTAAATTTACTAAAAGTGGTTCTCTAATAGTCAGGGTGAGGAAGCAATGTCATCATAAATTTCCTCAGCTAATACTTACTGCACAACTACCATGTGTCAGGCATGGTTTAGGTTCTGAGGATGTGAAGTAGAGCATTGCATGGCCCTTGACTTCAGAGATTGCAGTCTGGTGGTGGAGGAAAGTTAGAAGACCTCATACACTACCTTCCACCCACTGCAGGTATTTCAGATATATATTTTTATATAGTTTTTAAATATATTTTTATTGATTATAGAGAGGAAGGTAAAGGGAGAGAGAGATGGAAACATCAATGAGGAGAGAGAATCATCAACCGGCTGTCTCCTATACACCCCCCACTGGGGATCAAGCCTGCAACCCTGGTATGTGCCCTGACTTTCTGGTACATAGGTCTAAGCTCAATCACTGAGCCACACCGGCCAGGCAATTTCAGATATATTTAAAATACGGAACAGCTCATCTTCTCTAAGTATAAAAGGTGGAAGCCGCATGGATATTGAAATGCAGAGAACAGAGTCTCCTCAAGCAGCCTGCTCAAGGGATAGAAACCTAAAGAAATACCCAAACTACTAAACATGTCGCTCTTGGTAAAAGATGGCTGCCAGGTGGAATTATTAAAGATGTGTTGACTAAACACCAAGAGGGATGGGAATGCTCTTAGACTTACAATCAAGTTGAGAGTAAATGGATAAAATAAGATCATCTCTGAGACATTTTATTATGGAGATTTATTAGAGTATGAAAAAATAGGCCCAAAGGTACTTCTGCTCTCAACAAATAAGTTAGAGGAGTCTAAAGTCTAAATTATATACAAAAATAAGGGCCACAGAAAATCAAATGAATTTAATCACCATCATCTGCAAACCATATTTTCACTAAAGCTTCCAACCACTTCCATGACCCAACAAGGTTTATGGAGTTCGGAGTTTGATAGACAATGGCAAGCTTTTGAAGGTTTATAGGTAGGTCAGTACCATGATCAAAGGAATGCTGTAGGACAGTGGTTCTCAACCTTCTGACCCTTTAAATACAGTTCCTCATGTTGTGACCCAACCATAAAATTATTTTCGTTGCTACTTCATAGCTGTAATGTTGCTACTGTTACGAATTGTAATGTAAATATCTGATATGCAGTATGGTCTTAAGTGACCCCTGTGAAAGGGTCATTCAACCGCCAAAGGGGTTGCGACCCACAGGTTGAGAACTGCTGCCTTAGGATGTTAATCTGCCAGATATTTGCACAATGAATGGAAGAAGACGCAAAAGAAGAAGAATTGCAAAGTCATTGAAATAATTTAAGACTGAGATAATAGAGATCTAAGTAGCATGCTGGCAATGGAAATGAGGAGACAGGAACAGACAGAGAGCCTCCTCCTCACCTCTCTAGCCTAACTCCCAAGTCCTGCTTCTCTTGTTCCAACCAGGCTAGCTTTCAGCCACACGGTTCCTGGAAGAAACTAAATGACTTCTTGCCCAAGGTCCTTACACATCCTGCTCCCTCCACCCTTCTCTTTTTAACACCTTTATTCTTATTTTATCCTTTGGGTCTCAGCTTAAATATTTCTTCCAGGAGTGTTGTCCTGACCCTTTCAGCCAGTCTAGACTAGAGCTTCCTATCTTCGTCCCAGATAGCACCTTGCACTTTTTCTTCATCACACTTATCACAATCAATAGCTATAAACTAACATTTATTGTGGGTTTGTAATGTCATTTGTTGCATTACATTGTTTATACGTATTATTTCTTCTTGTTCTCAAAATAGTCCCATGAAGTAGGTATTATTATTATCCCCTATTTTCCAAGTGGGGGAAACGGAGTATCAGAGGGGCAGTTAACTTTGGAAGCGGGAGTGATTGCTCTCACCTTCCAGATGTAGATAACCTACAGGGTAGGGGGAGGTGGTTCAATACAGTAATTATTAGCATGAGAATAGAATCTAGAACCAGGCTTATTGGGTTATTTCTTGGCTCTGCCACTTACTAGCTGTGAGAGCCCTAAGCAGGTTGTTTAATCTCTCTAGATCTCAATTTCCCCATCCGTAAAATGGAGTGAAATTATTGCCTCTCTCACAGAGTTGTTAGGAGGATTAAATGAGTTAAAGGCTTAGGACAAGGCTGACACATAGTAAGTATCTGAAAACTATTATTAGTTGTGTGATAATTTGTTTAAAATCAGCTTCCCCATCTATTCTGTAGGGGCAGGATCTGTCCCTAAGATATAGAATTTGTGTTTATCACCATATTGTCAAGTGCCTAGCACAGTGCTTGGTCTCAGTGAATGCTTGGTAAATATTTAAATGAATGAATGAACAAATGAAAAGATGATTTGAGAGAGCTTACCACCTAATACCACCACCAGGCACAAAGAACTTTAAAATTTATGATTCATGTTGCATTATTGTTTTGTTTACTTCTAACCACATACTCAATGAAGGCAGAGAAGGAACTATTATCATCATTTTTCCTTTGAGAATATTGAGTCTCAGACAGTGATTTTCTCAAGATCATATGGTTAATAAGTGCTACACCTAAAAGAAGAACCTAGCTTTCTGATTGCCTGAGGCCACAGGGTGCCTTCAATACATCAGAGTCCAGCTGCCCGGCCCGGGGCCCTCAGGCCCTGAGTCAGACAGCACAGGACCACATTTATCTGACTTAGATTGAATTTCAGTGTCAGAGTTTGTTTGATAAAAAAAAATCAGCTTAAAGAAAAGTTTGAAACACTGACTTAGAAGGCATTCTCTCTCCCGGTTCTGCTACCAATGCCTCTTACAGCATCTCGTCCCCCACACAGGTAGACATATGGCAGGGCAACATCATTAACTTGAATTTAGTTCTGATAGTAAACAAGCACTTAGCCCCAGGGACTCTAACGGAATAATATTCAGGTGACACATGTATGACTTAGAAAATATTTTGATGTTCTAGCCTGGTTCCAATTTAATGAATCAGTTACAGGTTCAAACTGGCTCACTAGGGTTTAATTTTCTAAAAACTTAAAAAATTTCTCAGATCAGTAGAAATTAAAATAATAATGTTTGGATTTGATTTAAGGTTCAGCAAGCTTATGTAATTCACTCCAGACTTTTGCTCATGGCTTACTTCTGCACCAACTCCTTTTTGGAAAAAAATGCCCTATAGATATCTCCAAATCAAAATGATGGACTGATTCAAGGCCTCCGTGTACAATGACATGACATGACATCCATGATGTCATGGGGTTAACCCTAGCTGGCCCTCTTGTTGAGTTCTGAGCAAGTCTTGGGGTCTAGTCTCATAGGAGAACACCTGTTCCCGCACTCTCAAGAGAGAAGGTTCCAGATCCCAGCATTCTCAAAGGATAATAGCACCACAGGCATGAGAAATTACATCAGACACAGCTGCCCACTTAGGAGCCTCAAGTTGCATATGGATTAGCACCTACTTGTTATTTCTGTCTGGGCCCAATTCCCAGACCTGTTAACTCACCCAAGGCCCCTCAGCCCTGGGAATCATGACCAATGGCAGGGCAAATTTAAACTGCCATAAACATTCAAGAAAGGGCAGATGCCAGCTCTCCTTTAATCAAGCCTGAGAATTTAAAACACAAAAACAAAAACAACAAAAAAAACCCTGCTTCCAGTGTACCTATTTCTTTTTATCTCTTGATTGGTTCATGCCCAACCCATGACCAGCTCATTCTTTTTAATGTTTCTCATTATTGCCTTCGATTTCTGAAAACACACAAATTCATTTTTGCGATTTTCATCTGTGCTAAAATATCTGTGCTAAAATGTCTGACTATAAAAGAAAATCCACTGTGTAAAATGTGTAATGTTGCCTACAGTCAATTTCTCTCTTTTAAACACATTCATTGAGACACTACATCATTTATCCGCTGTGATTCATTTGACCTCCATATTAGTAATTTGCATAATACCTTGAATTTAGGGGCTTTTAGAAGAAGTCAAATAGATTTCCATTTTTGAACCTGTACTAAAAGCTCTATCAGGAACATAAAGAACAGAGGTTGCCACAAAAGATGCTGTGCATTGCTACGAGGAATGTAAAATACAGAGAGAAGGTAGGACCTGAAATCAAACAGCCTTGAGCTCAAAGCCCAACTCTCCACCTACTTGGTAGGTGAACTTGGGCAAGTCACTTAATTTTTCTGAACCTACTTCCTCTTCTGCAAAACAGACTTGTCATGAGGATTTAAAAAGATATTATGCCAACATATCTCACATAGAATATGCACAATATGTATTTGTTCACTTTCCTACCCTTCTCAGATAAATTAGGGGTCATCTGTTCATGTCCCTCCAAATATAGTATTAACTGCAAAAGGTAAAACCTTGAAATGACTCACCCTGCAAAGCAAGACTTAAATTTATAGAAGGGTACCACTAAGGAAAATGCAAGATAGTGGAAAATGCTTCTGTATAAACGTCTATTGCTGGCAGTGTTCACTCAGACAGTATAAAAGATCTTGCAAAAAAGGCAAAAGGGACCTGCAATCAGAGAGACTTAAATTTGAACACCAGCTATGTCACTGATTAAATGTCAGACCTGAGGAGGTTATTTAACATTTTTAAGCAGTTGTACCTCAGCCACGAAGTGAAAATTATAATGAAGTCTCTCACATACAGTTGTGGGAAGGATTAAATAAAATTATATAAATAAAGTACCTGTCTCATAAGTATTCCACAGTGATCATTATTGTTATAACTATGTTACCTTACAGTTGCCAATGGTGAAATCTAAGATTATAAAAGCAGTTTATAAATGCAATTTATAGTATGTCTCCTTTGTAAAATAATAAAATACTATTAAACCTCATTGAGGTTTAAAGACTTGAAGTTAGCTAGATTATTTACAAATATTGAGGTTTATTTCATGCCATCTCTATTAAAAACAAAATTTCTGAAGTGCCCAGAAAGGAAAGTTGAAATTCTTTATATTCATTCATGATGGCCCTGATCTTTTGGTTATCCAGTAATGTTTTCCCTTAAATGTACAACTATGAGGAAAATCAATTTATACTATGTCATTCATGAATTTTACCTTTGAAACTAGTTTGGAGTCTGACTGTGTAGCTTTAGGGAGTTATGATAGAATGTCCTAGAACAGTGGTTCTCAACCTCCGGAAATTCTGTTTCTTTGTTATGGGGTGGGGCCACAACATTAGTAACAAAGAAACAGAATTTCCGGAGGATGAGGCCCAGAAATCGGGATTTTAAAAAGATTCCCAGGTGATTCTAATGTGCAGCGAAGGTTGAGAACCACTGTCTTAAGTGCTTCAGGAAAATATCTCATTTTGACTTATCTCACTTTGATAATAACATTCTCTAGGAAACAACTCCCCCAAACCCCAAACATTCAGATACCTCCTCAACTTTGTCCCTAAAAAGCTTTTGTTAACTTTCTTTCATCAGCGTGACCAATTGATTTCAGACCTTCAGCCACTGATTATGCTGCTCTACCTCCACCTGTATTTTATGAGCCATTTCAACCTTGATTATGCTAATCTGATAACATTGTATTTGAATTAGTTGTTGCTTCTCTAAGACCGAGAATGACGTTAAGGAGATACCACTCAGTACAATCAAATATTCTGGTCTTGTATTTCAGTCACTGATTTTCCAAAGAAAAACTAAGAATATAAATTTTGATAGAGGAAGAAAAGTGAAATTTGAAATCCAAAAACTGCTGAAGACTGTAATTGTGTAATCCAAAAACTGTAATTCAGTGGAAGAAGCCAGTGTGAATTTTCTGACCATTGTTCATGAATTCAAACAAACCATTTAACTAGTTTTAATTAAGAAAACAGCTTAGCCCTAAATCAACTACGCAAGACCTTGCTGCATATTTTTAACATTTTTTGAACTTGATTTTAAAGAGAGAAGGGGCAAAAGGGAGAAACATTTATGTGAGAGTGCAACATTGATTGGTTGCCTCCTGCATGCACACCAACAGGGTATCAAATCCACAACCTGGGTATGTGCTCGACAGGGAATCAAATCTGCCATCCCTTGGTGTACAAGAGGATGCTCCAACCCACGGAGCTCACTAGCCAGGGCCATATTTTTAACATTTTAAAAATACATTCATACCCATCCTTCTAATGTAAGTCTAGAGCTAAATTATCATGTGACTCAGACAGCCACTCTCTTCTCACCCTTCCCCCACCTTTCTTCAGACACCCTCCTCTCTGGGATTCTGCACCAATGCTTAATGCTAACAGAGGATGGGACATGAGGAGTGAAGAGCACTTGGCTTTCTTCTGTCAATACCGGACTCTATTCCCACTTGCTTTTGTCAATAAATATTTCTTGCAAAGGAAACCTATGGAAAGAAAAATAATTATTCTGGTTTCCATCAATGAAAGTGCATTTAATTTATCATTTAACTTCCTGTAACATAGAACACAAATAGGAGAACACATTCGGTCAAATACTGAAGAAGGTAGGTTAGTCATCATTTCTGAGATGAGAGAATGAGTTTTAATGATTGTGATCTAGCAATATTTTCAGTGGCTTGCAGTCTAAAACTAGAGAGAAAATAATGAATTTTTATAAGTGCCCAGTTCGAGGTATGATTCAAATGAACTGAAGAACCATTATTTGGAAATGTAATTACAAAAAGACCCTCTAGGACAGTGATGGCGAACCTTTTGAGCTCAGTGTGTCAGCATTTTGAAAAACCCTAATTTAACTTTGGTGCCGTGTCACATATAGAAATTTTTTGATATTTGCAACCATAGTAAAACAAAGACTTATATTTTTGATATTTATTTTATATGTTTAAATGCCATTTAACAAAGAAAAATCAACCAAAAAAATGAGTTCGCATGTCACCTCTTACACGCGTGTCATAGGTTCGCCATCACTGCTCTAGGAACACATATAATAGGCTCCACTATGGGAGACCACCTTCCAGCTTACCTATTAAGAAACACTATATAGTCTTCTAGGATTTGTGGAAAAAGAAATCATGTTAGAGAAAGGGAGATACTCAAATGCCTAAATCTTTTTTAAAAATATATATATTTTATTGATTTTTTTACAGCAAGGAAGGGAGAGGGATAGAGAGTTAGAAACATCGATGAGAGAGAAGCATCGATCAGCTGCCTCCTGTACACCGCCTACTGGGGATGTGCCTGCAACCAAGGTACATGCCCTTGACCGGAATCGAACCTGGGACCCTTGAGTCCCCAGGCCGATGCTCTATCCAGTGAGCCAAACCGGCTAGGGCAAATGCCTAAACCTTTTAAAGAAGTCTAGTTAGGTTGCCGTGGACAGAATATGTCTGATTGTATATACTTTTTAACTATTACATTTATATCTAAGAAAACATACCCAGTTTTAAATTGCACATGGCCTACAAGTATGGACTGCTTATTTTCACTATAAGACTTCTGTCTACCTAACCACCTTCTTCTGACAGTATCTCAACCATGCAATATTCACTTGTTTACTAAGGTAAATTTAATTAACTGAATTTAATGTAGCTAATGAATATTTTCATTCAGATCACTCCTTTTCTCTAATATTTTAAATGACTCCTAATTATCTACATCCTAATTCCAAACTCCTTATTCCACGCCCCAGTTAGCTTCCCAAATTTCTATTCTTTGACTCCCTTTCCGCATTTTTTAGTACCAGCCATATTGAATTCCACACTGTTCCTTATAGGTGGTTCTAAGTTTTCCTACATTTGTACATTTGTTCACACCACTTTCTTTCCCTGATTTGTTTCTTTATCATAAATAGTAGGTTCTGTGATACACAGCAAGTAAGAATGAACTAAAAACAATTCTGTAGAAAAAAATTGCATGGGCAGAAAGGACAATCTTCCTGGGCAAGAGGGTGTATAAGGGCAAATTCTTTGTCAAAAGTATGAGGGGCGCCCTGGCCGGTTTGGCTCAGTGGATGGAGCGACAGCCTTCGGACTGAAGGATCCCGGGTTCGATTCCGGTCAAGGGCATGTACCTTGGTTGCAGGCACATCCCCAGTAGGAAGTGTGCAGGAGGCAGCTGATCGATGTTTCTCTCTCATTGATGTTTCTGACTCTACCCCTCTCCCTTCCTCTCTGTAAAAAATCAGTAAAATATATTCAAAAAAAAGTCTGAGGGGCTGGGTCAAGTTTAAGGTCACAACCCTATCTGTAGGGTCTAATTTGGTTGGGGTGAGGATGGGAGGTTTGAGAAGCATAAGAAACATTGAAATCACATTGGGACTCACTGTCATGAATAAGAGGAGTCTAGAGAACAACCAACATAAACAGGATCCTGCTCTGAGGAATAGAGCTACAAATATCTAAGATTACAGTAATCTTTGTACTTTGTTGTGTAACATTTATTGAGTCCCTGGTATGTGAACAGCTTTGTACCAGCCACTAACAGATATAAAAAGATCAATAAGACAAACTGTGACCTCAAAAAAAAATGTGCAACGAACACAAATAATTCAATAAGTGAATGTAAGGCTGAAGAGGAGAAGTGGTGAGGTTGGGCTTATGGAAACTGCCAATAGTTCTTGCTCTCCAATGCTAAGGGGAGATCTCACCCTGTCCCAGTGCCTACCATATTGCTTCTCTCCTACCCTTGCTTCCATGTGAATGACAACAACATTCACTTCCCTGAAATTACTTTAAGAGACTGTCTGCTAGCATTGAACCATTTGTGCTCATGTGAGGACCGTGACAAGCAATATGGTGTCAAGGGATGACCTGGGTGCATGTTAGTCTCCTCCCTTCCCAAAGATTTCCATCAATACTCTCCTATAATCCACTGCCAACTAAATTTACAATATAAGTTAAAATGTGTTTAAATACAAAATAATTCCAAAATAAGTGTCCCAGCACCCCCTTCCAACAAGATCGCCACTTCTAATCTCCCTCATAAAGCCATCAACGTTATGGACTATTGAGATCCATTGATTCCAGTCACAGAGAGATTGACCCCTTCTAAACTCTTTGTTACACTTTGTCACTTGAACCCCAACTAGGCTTAGGGCCTAAAATATCACAAATTCTCTATTGAAAATAGTTGTGCCAGCTTCTTGTCCTTATACTATGGGCTTCAGGTTCCAGTTTACAGTAAAACCAAGGAAATGATGGGGTCATGGATATTTTGCAAGTCCCTCTATTCTACTCCCTTCCTTCTTTCCTATCTCTACCTTCGCCAATACAAAACAAAAGCTATTGTATGTATCAGTAGATATAAGTTGATGTGGGGGATGGGGCCTGAGCTTCAGATCTGCCAAACACTGTGTTCTATAACATCAGTGAACTCTGCTCTTTAGGTCAGAGATATCACAATACTTTTGAGAAAAATTTCCATGAAAGCCTAACCAGTTCTAGTGTTTTAAGAAGCAAATCACAATTACCCTGAAAAATGAATTTTTGTGGAATACCTTCTTTGGTAATATTCAGTGTGTGAGGCATTATTTACTAGCAAAGAAACAAACCTACAAATTTAATAAAACCACACAGCCTCCTTAAGGCAACGGAAGTGTTTCCACAGTCTCCTGGTGGAATCTTAACTCTCAAAAGGATTCAGATAACTGAACTTAGAGAAAGGCTGAGACCCTTTCTTTTCTTCCTAACATGGTTCTTGGGGGTGAAAATTACTTCTCACTTACTACCCACTCTCCTAGCTGTCTCACTACTTCAGTTTCATTCCTCCCTGAGGCTGATCACCTCTTAGTGCCTCCTGGGATTCCTGGTAACCGATGTCATTCACAGTGGTGCTTCCTGTCTAAGATGGGTCAAAAAAGGACTGACAAGTTATTAGTGTTGTCAGTCATGGCTATACCAGGAGAATGGCTAGAGAACCCGCTTCTTAGTCAAAGGAGCCTGTATGAATTTTACCCCACAATCCACAACAAGCCAACAGAACTACCCAATGTCTATCTGTTCAGCTGGCATCCCTGGTTCCTTTTTGCTGCCCATAGTTGGGCATGGAAAGCATATGGTGGACACTTAATGGATAGATGGACAGATGGATGGATGAATGGATGGATGGATGGATGGATGGATGGATAATGGCCCCCTGACTAGAGCCAGGCTATTAAAAAATTAATAAATAAAACTCAAATCTCAGGTCTGTTGCAATTTAAAATAAAGCATTTGGTGAGGGAAGGTGGGTCTAAAAGCTAGTGACTAAAATTCAATTTATGGATTTTAGCTTCTCTCACCACTCTTTTGGCTAACTACTTTGGATTTTACTAAGAGTTCCTTGTTTTAATATGTCTCAATCCACACAAGCATACCCAGCATAATGGATCTAGATGTTAACTCTCCTATGAGAAAACAGCAATTCTAAGCATACCTTCATGTCATGCATTGTTTCTAGCTTTGCCGAGAAAATATTTTCTATTAAAATAGAAATATGGTTTATTTAGTTTGCATTCACTGCAACAAGTTGACAGTGCAACAGGCTTTGGAGAAGTTTAATTGAAATCATGAATTATTCTGCATCATCTGGGAGGCAAGACCATATTATTCTGATGCTTTTGTTTCCTTTTGAGCACGATGCCTCAGGAAATGTGCACATCTCACAACAGAGGCTCAAAACACAGGGCCCCATCTGACTGTTGGGTGTGTCCCTCTGCCTTTACCTCCATAACAAACAAGAACCTCAGAGCACAAAGACTCCCTAGGTCAAGGGAGAAAGGCAACTCACAGTGTCTGCATTTGAACCCCTGGGATCAAACTGAGATTTGGTTTGGTTCAATGGTGCAAACCTCTATGCCAGATTCCTCAAAAGCCAAAATGAATAACTCTCATCTTTCTGCAATTAGATCTTAGGAGAAAATCTTTAAGAAGGCAGGAGGGGGTCAGCTGATTTAAGGAGTGCCTGTGACTCTGTGGGCCTCTATTTGTTTGAATTGGTGAACTTCAATGCTAAGGCCTGTGAGGGGGAAGGTCTTGGTCTTGCCAGGCCAGGGGTAAGACAGGGGGGATGGAGGCAGTGGAAGGTTCAGTGACACAGGTCTGAGTCCAGTGGGGAGGAAAATGTTTCCCTCTCCCTGCCCCATGTGGAATGTATTGAGACTCCTGGAGAGATCAAAAGAATTGATCTCTGGTGTGGAATTTCTCAGCTTTGGGACATAATAGGAAATAGCAGCCTGGACAAGGTAGTGCTGGAGGAAGGCCAGCAATGTCCTGCAGGTGCTTAACAGCCTGGAGATGAGCCAAAATACCTGCTGGGAGGGTATTTCACAAGTGTGCTTGAACTGGGGAGAGCTAAGAGCCAGAAGCACAATTTGGATACAGAACACTGGCTTGTTCTGCTCTCCACCAACAGACTTGTGAGGCCTGGGGACATGCAGGTTACTAAGACAAGTGTCCAACAGATATGGCATTCTGTCCTTCAATTGTTATAATATCCCTGACATCGATACACATACACAAAACATATACACATACAAATACACATCTTACTCTCAATGAGCTCACCAGGCAGAGGAAAAAGCAAAAGACAGCTTTAGATGTAGATGCAGTGGAGTAGCTCTCAGAGGCTCCATTTCTCAGATTACTATAAATTAAAAGAGGTACCATTTGGCATCCTGCAATATTCTCCACACCAGATTCATGTTGCTCATGACATAACTTTGCCAGGTCTCCTGTGTCAGGGTCCTCCTTCACCCATGCTGCATGGTCAAGTCAGAGGAACTACATCCAGATCTATATTCTGTATCTCTTCACAAACTAACTGTTCACCCCTGGGTCCACATGGCCACATTTAAACCTTTATATTTTAGCATAAACTTATTTTTCAGCTTATTATCATTGTCAAGATCACCATGTGGGAAATGATAAATTATTATACTTTAAAAACCCAATAGTTCAATTATTGCTCATTACCTATTAATTCATAGTGATTAGTAGCACAAACAATTATTTTTGCTAAAGTTTCATAATTTTGTTGACATCACTGTTGTTGAGATGCAGAAAGGATATTCCACCTGTGTACCTTATCCAGTGTATGGTCTGCTCATTTTTACCAAAATATAGTAATTTTGGACTTCAGTTTTAATATTAAATATAATAAATAATTCCTTGTTTGAGTATTTGATGTAGTTGGACTCTGAGACTCAGATATGACAATAAATAACTGTCACATTTCTTCCCAATTTTTCAACCCTGACCCAGGAAATCATAGCAAATACTTCTCACAAAATAAAAAAACTTCCCGCCCTAACCGGTTTGGCTCAGTGGATAGAGCGTCAGCCTGCGGACTGAAAGGTCCCAGGTTCGATTCCAGTCAAGGGCATGTACCTTGGTTGCGGGCACATCCCCAGTAGTGGGTGTGCAGGAGGCAGCTGATCAATGTTTCTCTCTCATCAATGTTTCTAACTCTCTATCCCTCTCCCTTCCTCTCTGTAAAAAGTCAATAAAATATATTTTTTAAAAAAACTTCCCTTTGATTTAGATAAATTATGTTTCTCAGAGATGTCATCTAAAAACGCAAATAGAGGGCCCTATGCCCTAATGAATTGTTTTGTTAGATAACTGTGTGTTGGGGATTTATAATATACTATATGACTAGCTGTTTATGACACAAGCAAGGTCGTGTTAGAATAATTCCAGCTGATATGTATTGATCCTTTATTATGTACCATGTAATATATTAACAGCTTATCATTAATTATTTTATTTCATTCTCACAAACATTTGAGGAGGTTATATGATTTTCACCATTTTTCAGATAGGAATATTGAGGCACAGATCTGATGAATAGATTGTTCAGGGATAAACAGCTGATGAAAGGAAATCACAGGCAGTGAGCCAAAGTAATTTGACACCAGAGTCTACCTAGTTAACCATTATACTACACTGCCCCTGGTAGAGAAGAAAGGGGATTAGCCTTGGAGCTAGACAAGGGTTTAATTCTGCCTCTGCTATTTACTATAAGTTGTGTGATATTGAACAGATTGCTTATCCTGTCTGAGACTCAGTTTATTATCCATAAAATCCTATACAATAAAGAGGTAATATGCAAATTGACCATCACTCCAACGCACAAGATGGCCGCCCCCATGTGGTCAAAGATGGCCTTCCCCATGTGGACACAAGATGGCCGCCACAAGATGGCCAGCAGGGGAGGGCAGTTGGGGGGTCCAGGCCAGCCAGGGAGGGAAGTTAGAGGTGACCGGGCCAGCAGGGGAGGGCAGTTGGGGGCAACCAGGCTGGCAGGGGAGGTCAGTTAAGGGCAATTGAGCTGGCAGGGGAGCAGTTAGGCGTCGATCAGGCTGGCAGGGGAGTGGTTAGGGGGTGATCAGGCTGGCAGGCAGAAGCAGTTAGGGGCAATCAGGCATGCAGGCAGTCTAGGATCGGGCCTAAATGGGCAGTCGGACATCCCTTGTGGGGTCCCAGATTGGAGAGGGTTCAGGCTGGGCTGAGGGACACACACCTCTCCCCCATGCACAAATTTTGTGCACCAGGCCTCTAGTGTTAAAATAATACCTACCTGGCAAAGTTCCTAATAGAAATAACTAAAATAATATTTCTGTAACCCAACCCCAGGCTCTTTACCCTCAAGAGCAATGTTCCCCTTTGAGTAAAAGAGGCTCTTCTCAACCTGATTTCATGCTGTGCATTTTCCTGCTATGTGTTCCTTCCTATACTCCCACTCTCTGCAAGTCATCACCAACATCTAAGGTCTCCTGGAACATTAAGAAAATGGGACCGCCTATAGCACAATCACATCTACGTCAGCAATTTAGTCCTATGAAACATCTGAAGGACCTTTGAAAAGGAAGATTTTCTCTATTTTTTGGAAAAATTCTTTGTTTGTTTGTCCTGCAAAATAGTCTCTCATTATTTCTGTATGGAATGAAACAATGAAATCAGTGAGCAGTAATGAAGATGTATCAACCTCATGGCTAAGAGTGGGAGAGGAAAAGATTTGCACTTGCAGTTTTGTATTTAAATATTTAGTACAACACCTGACACAGAACAGATGTTCAATAAATATCGGTTGTCTTTTCTTGCATCAGAAGGAAAATAGCACCATGTAATATTGAAATATTAAGAAGAGGGGGGAAAAAACAACCTCACACTCTTGTGGACATTATATATCACAATTACTGCCATCCAATTAAATGAGCACAAGGTGTAATCTCTATTGATAAGTCTCACATTTTTTCTTCTTTTCTTTTCTATATTTATTTGAAAACTCATTTGGATTAAAATTTTAATATTACATCCAAAAGTTAGTTCCCAACTCAGAGAGCTAATGTTCTCATTCATTAAAAATTATAGTTAATGTACAATATAATATTAGTTTCAGGTGTACAACACAGTGATGCTACATTTATCCTTATGATGTGATCACCACAGTATGTCTAGAAACCATCTGTTCATGTACAAAGTTATTATGATATTACTGACTATATTCCCTGTGCTGTACGTTATATCCCTGTGAGTTATTTATTTAATAACTAGAAGTTTGTACCTTTTGTTCCCTTCATCTTTTTCATTCACTTCCACCTCCTCCTTTTGGCAACTATCAGTTTATTCTCTGTATTTATGAACCTGTTGCT